>NW_018127920.1:5526723-5542744 GCF_001952655.1 Monopterus albus | reverse complement strand
GTAAGAAGCATTTCAAGGTCCTGGAGTGGCCTAGCCAGTCTCCAGATCTGAACCCAATAGAAAATCTATGGAGGGAGCTGAAACTCCATGTTGCCCAGCCACAGCCCCAAAACCTGAAAGATCTGAAGAAGACCTGTATGGAGGAGTGGACCAAAATCCCTGCTGCAGTGTGAGCAAACCTGGTCAAGAACTACAAGAAACATCTGACCTCTAACTGTAAACAAAGGTTACCAAATATTAAGTTCTATTTTTCTGTTGTATCAAATACTTATTTCATGCAATAAAATGGAAATAAGTTATTTAAAAATCTAACAATGTGATTTTCTGGAATTTTTTTTGTAGATTCTGTCTCTCACAGTTGAGGTGTACCTATGATGAAAATTACAGATCTGTCTATTCTTTGTAAATGGGAAAACTTGAAAAATCAGCGGTGTATCAACTACTTATTTGCTCCACTGTATATAAAGCATTCAAACAGCAACAGCCGATGGTGAATAATCTTTTAAAAATTCCTGTATCCAAATTATGATACAGATCAGCAACAAAACCTGATGAATTCTTCCCACAAACCAACAAATATTACCAATACCCTTGGCGGAGGTAAGTAAACTGTATATTGTGACATAAAATCACCTTTAACACAGGAGAAGATTTTTTCCCATATGACCTAAGTCTACAAGTCAGTAGTTTATTTTAACTTTTTTATTGTTTAACAGTTAACTGGTCTAACAATAACTACTGCCTCGGTGTGTTACTACTCAGTCTTAGACCTTAAGCCCATCTTTTAGAAAATTTTATGTCAGAAAATGGTACATGGAGAAATATTCACAGAGGATGACAAAATACACACATTTCTTTTCCTCTAATTTTCATTGACATCTGGAAACATCAAAGCACGTGTCGTACAGGCTTTGTCCTTACCATTGGCATATATACGATGGACATGACATCACCACTTCCTTCCAATATACAAAAATGAAGCCAAAATATCGTGAATATGGTGACTGCCATCTTGCTACACCATATACCTCTTTTTAAATCATCAAAACAAAACAAAAAAAGTACCAAAAAAACGACCATTTGTACTTACCTCACTGTGATAATATCTATCATAAACACATGAAATCACCTCTGGGAAAAATATGATTTGTACTTGTTTTAGGGTGGATCATGTCCTATACACTAACATGGAGGAGGCAGGATTTATGAACTATACTGCAACCAGCCACCAGGGAGCAATCAGATCATGGGGGCTTCACCTCTGGGAGCTCTTAGCCTGTCCATCACTTTTATAGTCAGTAGTCCTTACCCACAGCCAGTGTGATGACTCCAAGCTCTTTCCCAATCAGGTGGACCACCTGGCTCTTTTGCAGTGGAGTGGACCTGCAGCAGATGACTGCTTTGCATCTACGGCTAAGCTCCAGGAAGTCACTCTTCAGATCTTCCTGCAGGGCCCAGTCTAATGTCTGGCCATCTATAACCAGAATGAAGCTGGCCACAGTGCATAAAAAGGAGTTCCCACAATTCTTTTTTGAAGTAATTCTGGTCAAACTGTCCTCACAACGCTGCACTTCCAGTTTGAGCTCCTCAAGTATAGCTGCACACACATCCTGGCGGAAAAGAAATCCATTACCACTGTCACATAGAGTATACTGTTAGAGTATATTTTCTTCACCAAATTTACCAGTAATTTTGAAATGCATGGAGTCATTATTGTTTGTTTTTGCAATTTTATCCTTCAGGCAGCTGGACCTGAAGACAGTGATAAATATTAATTAATTCTGTGCAATTGTTTTGAAAAAAATATAACTTAAGAGCAACAAAATTTGATATAAACTGTGTCTGAGGATCAGTCCTTTTTTGTATATGCATCAAGCATATACATATACTATAGCATTTAGTCTATAGCTAGGTATTTCATAAAACAATAGACCAATATCGGGGCAGCACAGTGGCACAGTGGTTAGCGCCGTTGCCTTATATAGACAGGTGTGTGGCTTTCCTAATCACGTCCAATCAGTATAATCAAACACAGCTGGACTCAAATGAAGGTGTAGAACCATCTCAGGGATGATCAGAAGAAATGGACAGCACCTAAGTTAAATATATGAGTGTCACAGCAAAGGGTCTGAATACTTATGACCATGTGATACCTCGTTATGTATGTTTTGTAAATATTTCTTTTTAATCTCCTTATTAGAGCTTGGTTTTGTAAACTTAAATTGTACATATAGATCCATTGAATCCAGACTGTGTGTGTGTATGTATACATATATGTATGTATATATACTGTATATGTATATATACTGTATATGTATATACTGTATACACACAGTTCTCTTTTCTAACACCCATTCCTTTGCTTGTTGATATGTACATGCACATTGAGAAACACTGTACCAGAGTCAAATTCCTTGTGTGTCCAACACCTGGCCAATAAGGCTGATTTTGATTCTGATTTCAACACAGTATCTAAGGGAGCAGAAAAGGTAGTAATAGAGCAACTAGTGAAATTTCTTAATGGACATCACATTTTATTGCCCCCCATTCAATTTGGATTCTGTAAATATCATTCAGTGGAAACCACTGTTTATTTTATTGAGAAAGTCGGGTCAAAATTAGATAGGGATGGTGTGTTAGGAGCTGTGTTTTTAAATTTGTGTAAGGCTTTCATCACAATAAACCACAATGTTCTTTTAAATTATCAAATTTTAATTAGTCACTTAACATTAAAATGGAGTGAGTCATACTTGAGCCTAAGAAAACAATGCACTCGAGTTGAAACGAACATGTTGCCATTGAGAGTTTGTTCTACTGGGGATCCCCAGGGGTCTGTCCCCTACTAGCCCCCTACTTTTTAGTCTGTATTTGAATGATTTCCCTGATGTCTGCCCAGATGTACACACACAAATGTATGCAGATGATGCTGTGATTTATGTACATACTAAAACTAGTGAGCAGGTGGCATCCAAGTTAGCTTCGGCAGAGATAAAAATTTG
The DNA here is from genome assembly GCF_001952655.1 of Monopterus albus. Taxonomy (NCBI): domain Eukaryota; kingdom Metazoa; phylum Chordata; class Actinopteri; order Synbranchiformes; family Synbranchidae; genus Monopterus; species Monopterus albus. The sequence goes on along the minus strand of NW_018127920.1, from coordinate 5,539,745 downwards.
TGGTTGGCTCTTCCAATGTTGTCTCACTTTAAATACACAAAAAACTGCTTGCATGTTTTTTCCAATAAAAAGAAGGAAGAAGTTCAACCTGATGTTTTAGTAACTACAGAAAAATTGCAATTTGTGTCAGATTTTAGGTATTTTGGAATCACTTTAGACTCACATTTATTAAGATGGCGCCGACAGCAATGGCAGCCTTGGTCACACGAGCTCGCTTGTGTTTGTTGTTTTTCTTTGTTTTCTCAGTCTCTTGCAACCCATACTGGATTACTTTTACCAGAGAAGAACTGGTAAATATTAGACAACTCACACCAAACTACCTTTCTCCGATTTTTGTGAATGAAGAATGCTGTATGGACATTCTGATCGGAGGGGCAGCTGCAATCTGTGGGACCTGGAGGGGATGCTATCCACCTAGCAAATCTCCGCTCCCTAGCCAACAAGATGGATGAACTTCTTCTAACCTAACCTAACCTAACCTCACCTCAAGGCCTGCATTTTTCTCCACATCCTCTGGTCACAGTGCAGCAGCAGGAGAGAAAATATATACATATACCGCATGCAGTCAAAAAACTCTGCTTTTAAAATGGCACCGGTGGATGTCAGGCAAGCTCACATGAACGTGCAACTACGTGGAGATTATGACCATTCAAGGAAATCCTTAAACTATCATGTAATACTCTATTTTGTTAGAAAAAAAGTCTTGCAAGCGAGAGTTTGCGAGATGTGGATAAACTGAGTTACTTCAGTTACTTCACTGTTCTAACACTGTAGATAAGTCAAAAAACACGGAAAACCATGCCACAGACTCTTTAAGGTCTAATTAAAGACCTGGCTAAAGAAGAGCCAGGCATGCCATCATTGAGTAGCTACCTATTATGTCATTTTAACATTAGAATTTTTAATGTGTGATGGTTAGTGTTTGCTATTTATTGATTATTGACATCATATTTAATTTTCATGTATGATGACATAGCATGTGAAGTTTTATGATATCCTTGTATTTCCTGCCCAGGGACTCAGATGAAATTTAGTTCTGTAGATAATTCTGAGACAGTTCATGGCTGTCCGCTGTCCCTATTAAATAAACTATTAAATAAAAAAATAATAATAAAAACATCTCCAAATAAACCCAACAACAGTGGTATCCCTCAGCCACTGACCTTGCTTCCACAGTTGGCTGTCAGCAGTTGATCATTGGGACAGAGGATTTTACAGGAATAGGCGATGTTGATTGCCGTCTCCTGTTTGTCTCCAGTGAGGACCCAGATTTTGATCCCAGCCCTCTGAAGAGCTTCAATGGTCTCTGGGACTTCCTCTTGCAGCCTGTCTACAATCCCTGTGGTACCTAAACACACAGAATCAGAGACAAAGGTCTGTAAGTGCCACTGCTCCCAGCTCCGATAAATGAACGGTCCATGTATCAGCTGCAGTGAGCAGCTCTCTTACCCAGCAGGGTGAGGTTGGTCTCCAGTCTCTGAGCTGACTCCAGGATCAGCTCCTCTCTGTTCTCTATGCTGCTTTCTGCCAGCAGATGTCTTTTGAGCCACACTTCATACTCCTCCTCCTCCAAAACCTGCATCAGACACAGAATGCACAGTCACTCTGTAAACAACACATCTCCTTACATAAATGGGTGGATTCACAAAGGCCAGCTGTTGTGCTGTCTCAGTTCACCTTTCTCTGGGTCAAAAATGTGGCACTTGAACACACCACACAGACTACAGCCATCAGCCAATTAGCATTTACGTTCTGCACCTGTATTAGATTAATAACTCTTCCTACCAGCAGGGGGAGGTATCTGCCATTAGTACTGTGATTATACAGTCTTATGCAAAAGTTTAGGCACCCCTTGATAAATAACAGATTTTGGTGATTTTTTATTTGAACAGATGTTAACACAGTTTCTCTTGGAAATGGAAAAAATGCACAATATTTTCAGCAAACAGTGATGCATAGTTACTTCTTATGCCATAAATTGAACAAAAATAAAAAATAAAAACATTATTATGGCATGGTGCAAAAGTTTGGGCACCCTAAGAGTTCCAGAGTCTCAAAGTCTCTCACAAGGTATCAGACCTTAATCAGCTCGTTAGATCTGATGCACAGCAACAGCTGTCATTGGTAAATGCCAATTTCAAAGCTGTACAAATACTTTGACTCTTCAAACCTTGTGCACACACTTGTGGACACCCAGCAACCATGGGTTCCTCTAAGCAGCTGTGTAAGACCCTGAAAATGAAAGTTATTGATGCCCACAATGCAGGAGAAGGCTACAAGAAGATAGCAAAGCGTTGTCAGCTTGCAGTTTCCACAGTAAGAAATGTAATTAAGAGATGGCAGATCAGGGGAACTGTGGAGGTCAAGATGAGATCTGGAAGACCAAGAAAACTCTCGGACAGAACTGCTCGTATGCTGGTCAGAAAGACAAATCAAAACCCCCATTTGACTGCAAAAAACCTGCAGGAAGATTTAGCAGACTCAGGAGTGGTGGTGCACCGTTCCACTGTGCAGCGATGCTTGCACAGACAAGGCCTTCATGGAAGAGTCAGCAGAAGAAAACCTTATCTGCGTCCCCATCATAAAATCCAACGTCTGAAGTATGCAACAGGACATCTACAGAAGCCCGATGCGTTTTGGAAACAAGTGCTGTGGACTGATGAAGTTAAAATAGAACTCTTTGGACACAATCAGCAAAGGCATGTTTGGAGAAAAAAAGGAGCAGCATTTCATGAAAAGAACACCTTGCCAACTATTAAGCATGGGGGTGGATCTATCATGCTCTGGGGTTGTGTTGCAGCCAGTGGCACAGGAAACATTGCACGGGTGGAGGGAAGAATGGATTCCACTAAATACCAGCAAATTCTGGAAGCAAACATCACACCATCTGTAAAAAAGCTGAAGCTGAAAAGAGGATGGCTTCTACAACAGGACAATGATCCTAAACATACCTCGAAATCCACTATGGAATACCTCAAGAGACGCAGGCTGAAGGTTTTGGAATGGCCATCACAGTCCCCTGATTTAAACATCATTGAAAATTTGTGGGTAGATCTTAAAAGAGCTGTGCATGCAAGACGACCAAAGAATATTACAGAACTAGAAGCCTTTTGCAAGGAAGAATGGGAGAAGATCCCAAGTACAAGAATTGAAAGACTTTTAGCTGGCTATGAAAAGCGTTTGCAAGCTGTGATATCTGCCAGAGGAGGTGTTACTAAGTACTGATTGTGTAGGGTGCCCAAACTTTTGCACCATGCCATAATAATGTTTTTATTTTTTATTTTTGTTCAATTTATGGCATAAGAAGTAACTATGCATCACTGTTTGCTGAAAATATTGTGCATTTTTTCACCAAATCACCAAAATCTGTTATTTATCAAGGGGTGCCTAAACTTTTGCATAAGACTGTATAAACTGTAAACAATGCCACTCTCCTTCACAGCAGCTGCTGTTTATACAGCTGCTTCTAATCAAGAATGTCTGATAAGACACTGCAAATGACACCGTCATTCTCTGTCCTTGGTCCTTTTGGTTGTGGAAGAAAATTATGTATACAGTGTGTGCAGAAAATGCCTAGACAGACTGTGTTATGCATTAATGACAGATAATGAACTCAGATGCATAAAACAGTGCATAGACACATTTTGAATTGCTGAACTGATTCTATTCCTTATATATTTAATTGTACTGTAGGAATAGAAATGTGACACTATGCTCCAGTTATTCATATCTCCCACAAACTTAACCCTATAAAACCATTTGTATCATATTTGATATGTGAGGTTTCTGAGCAAAAAAAAAATCACCAAAAATGCCCCATGTATCAAATGTGATACAAAAGAAATAGAAATAATCTAAATAATATGGCACCTCTATTCCTATATGCCTGGACTGTCTGTCTATGCATATATGGCAAATAAAAATCGTGAATCTTGAATTTTGAATCGTGAATTATATTTTGGATTTTGTTAAAAGGTTTAATAAACATCTCAGTTCCGAAAAATTAGAATGTTCTGGCTATTTTTTGATGTGTCAGGCTTTACAGGGTTAAATAATTTACTTCAGGTCGTGCTCTGTGGTTTGAGCTCAAAAGCCAGATTGTGAGGTGGATCAGACTGTGTGGAACTGCTTTAATGAGCCTCACGTTCATTTAGAGCCACAGGAGTCCATGGTAATAAATAAGGTGTGATGAAAATGAGTAAGAAATGTAAAATAAAAAAAAAAATGTACACAGTTTTTAAGTTGACCTTTTTGCAGCGTTACCTTTTTAGCGATGCAGAGTGTGCGGAGGCCTTCTCTGGCATAGCTGTCTAAATGTTTTTGGCTTTGCTTTCTGATGTGAGTGTGGATCTCCTGAGCCTGCTCTGCACCTAAACATAACAAAGACACATACAGCATGACAGCAACACAGACAAAAAACTGCTTTTAGTATCATTATTATTTGTCTTTAGATCAGTGAAAAGACAACTCCTTAGTCAGACCTGGATCCCCTAATTTTTCATTCATATTTGATAATTACATGTAGGTGTCTCAGCCAGACCCATAACGACAGAGTCAGCTCCCTTAGTGTAAACCACCACTTGTCCAGTGACTGGGTGGCGAACTACCACTGACATCATCTTCCTGTTGGAGTCAAAGGGCAAGATGTGAAGTAGCTGGATAACCAAAGGACCAATTCCTGGTAGATCCACCAGCAGGCTGTCTGCAGAGCGCCCCCTGAGGGTGCAGCGGTATGCACGGGCTGCGTGGACCAGAGCTTCCTCATCTGGACACTCTGCCTCATACACTAATTCATCATCATTATCCATTTCTCTAGTCAGGCCCTCTACATCCTGCTTGGCCATGTCAGGGTTTATCTTTGTTTTGCTGATATCACCCTCTGTCTCCCTGCTATCCAGCTGTCCAATATCTCCTCTCTCTCTTCTTGCAGACAAATGCAGTTTAAGGTTGGAGGTTTCAAGGCTGCTTTCTTGGCCTGATTCAGATCCAACTGTAGTGCTGCTTGGAGGTGTAGAGAATGTGAAGGAGTTGGTCTTCCCATGAGTGAACTGCCTGCTGCCAGGGCTGCTTTTGATCTGGGGAGGGGAGATTGTGGTCAGGGCTGAGAAAGGAGAGAAACTGAAGTGCTGGAACATCAGTTTGATTTCCTCCAGGGATCTGAGAGGTGTTCCTGCTTCAGGCACCTGCAGGAAAGAGAAAAAATATATACAAGAATGGGTTTTGTAAAAGAACTGCTCAGTATGTAATTATTTTTAGAAAGCAAGCAATCTTATATAACACCTTTCTAAAGTTAAAGTGCTTCACAACAGATAAAAACTTAATAAATACAAAAAAATTACAGTTTAGAAATGCACAGCAAAAAGATACAATATGATGAGACAGGAAGACATAAAGACAAAACATCAGCCTAGACCAGAGTCAGGTGCCTGATAAACAAGTCTGTCTTTAAAATGATGCTCTGAGTTTCTGTCCTCTCCTCTCTCTCCATCCATCTACAGTGCCTTGTGAAAGTATTCGGCCCCCTTGAACTTTGCGACCTTTTGCCACATTTCAGGCTTCAAACATAAAGATATAAAACTGTAATTTTTTGTGAAGAATCAACAACAAGTGGGACACAATCATGAAGTGGAACGAAATTTATTGGATATTTCAAACTTTTTTAACAAATAAAAAAACTGAAAAATTGGGCATGCAAAATTATTCAGCCCCCTTAAGTTAATACTTGGTAGCGCCACCTTTTGCTGCGATTACAGCTGTAAGTCGCTTGGGGTATGTCTCTATCAGTTTTGCACATCGAGAGACTGAAATTTTTGCCCATGCCTCCTTGCAAAACAGCTCGAGCTCAGTGAGATTGGATGGAGAGCGTTTGTGAACAGCAGTTGTCAGTTCTTTCCACAGATTCTCGATTGGATTCAGGTCTGGACTTTGACTTGCCCAAGTGACTTACAGCTGTAATCGCAGCAAAAGGTGGCGCTACAAAGTATTAACTTAAGGGGGCTGAATAATTTTGCACGCCCAATTTTTCAGTTTTTTATTTGTTAAAAAAGTTTGAAATATCCAATAAATTTCGTTCCACTTCATGATTGTGTCCCACTTGTTGTTGATTCTTCACAAAAAATTACAGTTTTATATCTTTATGTTTGAAGCCTGAAATGTGGCAAAAGGTCGCAAAGTTCAAGGGGGCCGAAGACTTTCGCAAGGCACTGTATATGCCACCACTATCCGACACTAACTGTGTGTCCTCTCTCTCTCTCTCTCTCTCTCCCTGTACCTTTCTGCAGGTAGCCCTGGCTCTGGAGCTCTATATTTCTGATGAGCAGTCACTGGCCACATCAACCTGCCCAGTGTTTGAATGGTTGCTGTTTGCTGTGTCTTGTTGCTTTTCTTCTTTTCTCTCTCCTCTATCCACTCACCACAACCGGTCGAGGCAGAAGGCTGCCCACCAAGAGCCGGGGTCTGTCGGAGGTTTCTTCCATTAAAGGGAGTTTTTCCTCCCCGCTGTTGTCAAGTGCTGCTCAGGGGGATTTGTTGGGTTTTCCTCTATAATAATAACAATAATAATGATAATAATAATAATAGTAAGGTCTAGACCTTATTTTGTAAAGTGTCCTGAGATTACTTAAGTTGAGATTTGACGCTATACAAATAAAATTTAATTTAAAAAAAAAATTGTATTAATAGATCGAGACTGATGATACCAACATTTAACCAACCACAGGTGACAGCTCTGCTAGCACCCACCACCTCCCCCTTACATTCCTAGATCATGTAATAGAGGTAGCAGAAGATATATATACAGAGTAACTCCTGTTGAACAAATAGGATTCAAACCACATAAGAGCAGCTCCTTGAATACCTACATAATGAGCCAAACAAACAGCAATATACCATGATCCACTGTAACAAAAGTGGCTGAAAGAGCCACGCATTCACATAGCCTAATATGTGCACATTGAGAGTGCACACAGTGTGTATGTTGTCATGCATCACAGGTTAAACTAGCATAGCTGCCTAAAATGCATTGGTGAAGTTCAAAATGATTGAAGAAAAAAAAACTAAAAATTACAAACACCATGCCTGGCAGTTTATACTGTTAGATTTAATTGCTAAATGTGGAATGTCCTCACTCTTGTGGGCATATTTTGGCTTTGAAAAAACAGATGTTGCTCAAAAGATGATAATCTCCAAACTATGCCAAAAATTAATGAACCAACTCAGTGCTTGTTGCCCCATCTGCACATTAACCACCACAGAGAATATGTAGAATATGAAAGACCTTGGGAGACCGCTGTCCACAACATGCCTAAACCAGCCAGATTCCTGACCCACATTCCTATCCAGTTTGTGGCAGTAATGCACCATTTCACTGTTTGCAAGCCGCCATAAAAATCTAAGAAGAACATTTTGGAGGTAGCTTTTTTAAAAACTTTGTAACTGAAGGTAAAACAGCAGTTTGCAGTTGGTACAGAGACACTGTGGGGGGAGAGACAAATGTCAACCAGTGAACACATGAGAGACAGTGGCTATTAGGATTTTAACTTTTACAACCATACTAGCCTATGGATTCTATAAAGTTACACCATCATAAGTTAGTTATTTTCATACACAGTCATGGCCAAAAATATTGGCACCCCTGTATTTCTGTCAGATAACGCACCATTTCTCAGAGAAAACTGTTGCAATCATATTCCAGCACCGTAGCATGGGAGTTTATTGCTTATGGCTTTATTTCCCTCTCATTTGTCTGCAGTGAGGAATTGGCATGTGTCTAATGACACAAAGAATAGATGTTTAGAGCTGGCCACAGACAGAGATGGTGGAAGACCCATGAAAAGGTAGGATCATCAGAGAATCTCACATTCAGCACTTTTGGGCTTGAACTGTTACACTGACTTCTATCCAGGTTTTATCATCCAACATCAGTGATTCAACCTGCTCTAGTCATCTGTGATAGTCATGAACAATCAAATGTTACTGTTATTAAATATTATTAAATGCTGCTATATACATGTGTAATTCCAAACTTTAGCTGAAATTCTTGTTTTGTTTCTTTATACAGATTAATAACCTGCTCTTACGTTTATTCACAAAAGAGACTTATTTTGTCTTGTTGTATTTCATAGGAAGTGGTGTAGCCACTATGAACCTGAGCAAAGGTAAGATTATAAAAAAATGGCTACATGCATTCTGCTGTAAGTAAATTAATACATTCTCTGATGCATCTACATTCTATTTTCATGGAGTGGTTTTTGGGTAACAATTTAATTTACCTTCTCCAGAAAGACTGAAAATATACAAAATAAGGTTTATTGTGCATTGTACGTGTAATGTCAGAGTTTCCATTATAAAAACTGAAAAAAATCATCACTGACTCTGAAACACCCATTTATTTAAGTGAACAATGTTTTCGTCCCATTCAGGTGAGAATGTTTACAGTCACCACACTAACAGATTCAAACAGTTTGACCTGTTAGAGATCTGACTGGGATTAGAATGTTGTCAGATCAAATGCATTGTGATATATGGTCAGTGCACAAGCATGACTGTTTTCATCAGCGCTGTTTTCTGATCACCTTAAAACTACATGTGATGTAGTGTACCAGAGTTAGCACTGCTCAGTTAACTTTGTCATTCTGTCATCAACTTGTGAATACAGTTGCATGAGGGTAGTTAGTGAAAAGTGAGACATTTACTTAAAACCTGCTCAGCATTTTCATGAAAGCGTAAGTAGATACTCATTAAAAAACTGTGATCAGGATTATAAAATGAGAAAAAAAAAATCAAAAAACTGGAGGAACAGAGCTTAATGCATATAGTTTGTGTGTGCATCCCTCCATACATCTTTGTCTTACATGAGAAAGCTGAAAGTGGCTATCTGGCTGTGTTTGGTAACCTGCTGATGATAGCGTTATGCCGACTTGCTGACATGGTGTTGGCTGGGTGTAGTTAGTTTGTTATGGTTTTGGACTCGCTTCCTATTTTTCTGCTTTTATTTTATCTGATTTCCTGTCTTGGGTCACCTAACCTGCCCCAGCTTTACTCTAGTTCACAGTCACCTCTCATTGTTTCCTCTTGTTTCTCATTATTCCCTGGTCTTCAGCTTATATATTCTCCTGTCTTCCCTCAGTCCTTTGCTGGTTCATCTGGTTTCCATGTCCAAAAAGCTCCCGTCTTTTCATCCCCAACGCCTCACTTGTTCCCAGGATTTGTTTGTCTGCTCACTTGCCAGGCTGCTTCAATCACCTGTTCATAGGCTCCTGTCTCCTGTGTGGAGCACTTTATCTTCATACCCGGTTAGTTTTTGTTGTGGACACTGGTTAGTTTGGACAGTTTCCCTGCCTCATCCACAGACCCCATATTGCGGTACATTATTTGTTTTATTTCCTCGTTTCCATTGTTTTATATTGCTAAGTTAACATGGTTAGCATGTGGTTAGCTGGTGAAATTGTTATGGTTTGGACTTGCTTCCTGTTCTTGTGCTATTATTTTGGTTTGATCTCCTGTCTGTGTCACCTCACCTGCCCCCGCTTTACCCCAGTTCACAATCACCTGTCATTGCTGGGACGCCAATGCTGCCTCTGTTCCTGTTCCTGAGCGGGTCGACATCTTCAACACAACCTCAGTTCCTGTTTTCCAGTGGGTTGACGCCACCGCCATTCCTGTCCCTGAGTGGGCTGACGCCGCCTTTGCCCCAGTTCTTCTATGGGTCGATACCACCATTGTTCCTGCTCCTGAGTGGGTCAACGCCACATCTGCCCCAGTTTCTGAATGGCACAACTCCACCACTGCCTCAGTTCCTGAGGGGGCCAACACCACCTCCCACCCTTGACCTCCAGTGGGTCTATGACAATACCCTCACTCCTGTGCCAGTGTCTAGGCATATCATCAGTGAGTCCCCTGCTGCTCACATGTCCCGGCCTCGGGTTTCCATTCAACTGTGAGGTTGCCTCCAGGCTTCTGCCAGGTCCCAAGACTGCCTGCCTGAGTTGCCTTCTCAATGCCCTGCCAGATCCCCAGGCCATCCACCCAAGTGGCTTTCTGCTGGATTTCAGGGCCATCCACCAGAATGGCCTCTCCAGCTTCCTGTTGGATCTCATGGTTGTCTGCCTGAATGACCTCATCTGGCGCCTAGGCCCTGCTCCCGAAAGGCATCCTCTGCTCCTTGCCTGGCCCCTGGGCTGTCCTTCTGAATAGCGCCCCGCCCCCCTGCATCTCACTTGGCGCCAAGGTTTTCCGGAGTGACCTTTTCTGCCTCTGCTGCCTGTCCGGTTCAGTGGCCATCCACCCGGTCAGCCACTCCAGACGCCTGTCTGGTTTCAAGGTCATCCTTCTGAACGGTGCTATCAACTCCCTGTGGCCGTCTTCCCAGTCAGTCATCTAAGCTTCCTGTCTGGTCCCGAGGCTATCGTCCGGAGCGAACCGCTTCCCCAGTTTCCTGCCCGGCCCAGAGACTGTCCGCCTCCTGCTACCTGCCTGGTCACAGGATCATCCACCCGAGTTGCCTCTCTGCAACTGACTGTTTAATAAAGACTACAAAAGCCCAAAGATAACTTAAAAAACCCCAGAGCAAATTTTTCTTATACTTCAGGGGTTGCTAGTTAGTGGGCCTTGGTAAAACTAGTAGAGCAAATTATACAGTGATAGTAGTTGGGTACCTGAGCAGGCCATGGTATTAAGAGAATACTGCCCATCAGTAAATTTATGAATTTATAAATTAGTCTGCTCAATACAAGACAACAAAAAACAGAATGATCCATAAGGAATTAAAGTAATAATTGGATTACCTCCTGTTCAGCAGCAAAGTTCATCATAATCAGTTATCTGTTACAGGGCATCACACTGAACTAGTGCTTTTACAGTCTCAATACAATTAAGGAAACTTAGATACCATTCTCTGATGTAACGTGCCCTGCAGATGTCATCTACTTACCACATTTTGAGGCTGGCTGGGTGAGGAGACCACCACACTGTTACAGATGGCCAGAGCCAGGAAGAAGTCAATGATGTAGGTGAGCTCCAAGCTCGATGGAGTCCCAGGGGAGCCTTCACTCAGAGGGAGCACAGGACAGGAAAGCCAATTTAACTTCTTCACCAGCTCAGGATCCGGCACCACCTCCTTTGCCTGAACAGACAGACACAGGATCAGCAGGACCAAATTCACCACCGGTAAAATATGAACAAACAGGGGAATCCAAAAGAAAAATAACTTTTATTCATAATGATCGTGGAATGCAATAAAACGGACCTGCGTTTGGGGGAGGAAACAAACCTGATTTCAGCATACTATGTTCATGTAAACTCATTGTTTAATTGTGTAATTAGATTTCTTTCACTGTGATATACTGGTGATCAGTTTAGATGGAGTTTTTCCAGATAGATATATACAGGTATTGCACTGAGGGTTATTGTTCTGTTATACAGTCATGGGTTAAGGGCTCATCAGTGACAGACGTAGGGAAGAAACTGTCCTTGTGTCTGGTTGCTTTGGCATATAATGAACTGTAGCGCCATCCAGAGGGGAGGAAATCATGGTGTGTACAGTAATCTTCTCTGCCTTCCTTTTGTACAGGTCGTACATTTCTGTAGTCCTGACTGTCTACTGGAGTCTGTTCCTGTCCTGTTTGGTTACTGAACCAAACCAGACCAAAGCAGAGAACAGACTTGATGATTCCTCTGTAGAACTGTATCAGCAGCTCCTGGGGCAAGTCGTACTTCCTGTGCTGACGCAGGAAGTACATGCTCTGCTGTGCCTTCTTAGTGATAGTGCTGATGTTGGATGTCCACTTCAGGTCCTGGGAGACAGTTAGGCAGGGGCACTTCCTAAAGTCCACTGTCATTTCCACTGTTATCAGTGTATTCAGTTCCAGGTTGTTGCGACTCTACCACATGGCCAGCTGTTCAACCTCTTGTCTGTACGCTGACTAGTCACCGTCTTGGATGAGAATGATGGCCAGAGGGGTCCCCTGAGGTGCGGTCGTTGGTGTAGAGGGAGAAGAGCAGCATGGAGAGCACACATCCCTCAGGGGCAACTGTGCTGATTGTCCAGACACTGGATGTGGTTTTCTCCAGCCTCACCTCCTGTCAGAGAGCTGGTGATCCACTGACAGGAGTGGAGGATGTCTGGGATGATGGTGTTGAAAGCTGAGCTGAAGTCCACAAAGAGGACCCATGCATAGGTCTTTGGGGAGTCTAGGTGTTGCAGGATGCCTGGTAGGCAAACTGCAGGGCGATCAATAGGGGTTCTATGATGTCCTTCGGGTGGGCCAACACCAGTCTCTCAAAGGACTTCATAACTACAAATGTCAGGGCGACAGGTTTGTAGTCATTCAGTCAGCTGAATCAGGATGATGGTGAAACGTTTGAAGCAGGAGGGCACTTCACTCAGCTCCAGTGACCAGATACAGTATGTGTGAAGATGGGGGGCCAGCTGATCAGCACAAGCTTTTAGGAAGAGGGAGTCACACCGTCTGGGCCTAGTGGCTTTCAGATCTTGTTTTTTAAAAAGACCATGCACATCCTGTTCACAGACCTTCAGGGATGGGGGGCTGGGGGGAAGGGAGATGATCATGGAGAACTTGCTTTTTTGTGTGTACCCACATTTCATAGTCATCTCTTTATTCTTCATGTCGACAGATGGTCGACACAATCTCAAACTCTGAACCATATAAAGCCAGGAGCAATTTATTACCTGGTGGAATTCAAAAACTATTTAATGAAAGGGAAGGGGGATACAATTTAAGGGGTCAGTTAAATTTAAAAATTCATGCTATACGTACAACCAAAAAAAGATTTTGTATTTCCATAAGTGGGGTAAAACTATGGAATAATTTAAGTGTAGACATAAAAAATAGTAATAGAATTGACGAGTTTAAACATAAATATAAAGGTATGTGTCAATCAAGATATATGCAAGAACAGGCTTAATGATTAATTAGATGGAACATTGTGGGTGTTGTGTATGAATGTTAACACTCTGTAATAATTCTTTAATATATTACTTGTGTGGTGTAGAAGATAATTAT
>NW_018127920.1:5517047-5526688 GCF_001952655.1 Monopterus albus | reverse complement strand
ATATGTGTGTGTGTAGTAATATGTGTGTGTGTAGAAGTGAATCATTTATTGCTTGCAAACCAATGATGGTAAGATGTCATGGGGTAGGACTGGATAAGTCTGACTTCTTCCTACTCCATTCAAGCATGTACTAGGTATAAGCAAAGGGATATTGGATTGTGGGTAAAAATGTGTGTTGTTATATCAACTGTTTTTTTATATGCTTGAATGAATAAATCAAATCAAATCAAATCATATACCGCTTTTGTCAGTAAACTAACATAAAAATGACCAAGAAACATTTAAACATTTTATTTAATAGTATCCATTTTACTTTTGAACTCCTGCAATTGTATATAATGTGTTAAAAGGACCAGGGTGGCACAGCAACGCAGTTGTTAGCGGTGTCACCTCACAGCAAGATGGCTCCAGGTTCGAGCCCGGGCCGACCTAAGGCCTTTCTCTGCAGAGTCTGTGCCTGTGTGGGTTCTCTCCAGGTACTCTGGCTTCCTCTCACCGTCCAAAGACATGCAGCTTAGGTTGACTCTAAACTGCCCATAGGCATGAGTGTGTGGTTGTTTTGTCTAGATGTCAGCCTTGTGACAGACTGGCAACCTGTCCAGGGTGGACCCTGCCTTTCACCCAATGACAGATGGGATTGGCTCCAGCCCCCCTGTGACTCTCGTTAGGATAAGTGGTATAGATATTGGATGGATGTTAAAAGGGCCAGATCTTACACATAGTTCTTTCTTTGTAAATCATCTCAAAGCTGGCACTTGGCACTTTATTGGATTTTTCATTATTGTATTTCAAATTGAATATACCTAGTGTGAGATACAAAAATGTTCAGTGTTAATGTGTGTCTGACCATGCGACTGCAGAAGGCACTGGTCCTTTTCCCAAACAGTTGGTCCTCCTCCTCTTCTGACTCAGTGTTGAGTGTGTTTAGAGACACAGAGCTCCGGTTGCAACCGAGTGAACGACAGCTCAAAGATTTAACACTGTAGCCAGACTTCAAAGTCATGGAGCAAACAGCTGCCTCAGTCTTTTCTTCTTCATACATCTTTAGCCTATGAGCTGACACACAACACAAACATAGGATTTACAACACATACTGTATACTGTAGAACAAAGCTATGGGGTCAGGTCTGAGCTTTGCTGTCAGTGTAATCTGTAACCACCAGTACAACATGATTTGATATTTACCAAATAATGATCTTAATTAAAAATAATAATAAAGTAATTACATCCATTCAGAACTCAACCTTGTGTCATGTGATTACAACCACTGAATCCAGCTTTTCTAATTCACAACACAGGGGGTTGAAGAACTGAAATATCCAGATAACATTACAAAATCCAGGATTACTTATTTGATCTTGGATCTTTTTAGCAAGGAAGGAAAGACACCCCTTGTGCCTGTCAACATGTCTAGCCTGCAACAAACATGGAAATGAGGACAAGGTAAATAAAAGTCAAAGGTTTTTTGCAGTTATACTATCCGCTCTTACCATTTTCCTCATGAGGATATTCAACCCCATAGATACTGCAGCGGCAGAACACCATCTTGTTCTCTGTCAGAGTTCCTGTCTTATCAGAGAACAGGTACTGTATCTGACCCAGTTCCTCAGTGATGTTGAGGGCTCGGCACAGGATTCTGGAGTCCAGCTGCTCATTGTACAGGGCTAAGTCATTGTGGATGAAATAGATTTGGCCCAGTTTCACAATCTCAATGGACACATACAGAGAAATAGGGATCAGCACCTGTTGGGACAGAAATTTATTATACCTTCTGCATGATGCATTTAAAGTCATGACAAGTACTTCTAATAGAAACCTGGCCAAACCACAGCTGTGTTGTGGAGGTGCCTGGTTATGCTGTGATCCCAGTGGACAGAGATAAGAACAAATGAAAAAAGTCAATTGGTGATGGACTTATGCATATTGGTGGATACTAATTGGGCAACACACTTCATTATAATTGTACAAACATGTACAAGGGATTATGAGACTTTAACTGTCTTATTTAGACCCTTTTACTTACCTCAATGGTGTATGTTCCAGGGCCTAGTAAGGAGGCTGCTGACATATGCTATATATGTGCTGGCAAACAGCCGCTGTTTATTCTGGGGGATTTAACACCTTGTCTTTGGCAGTTCACCTCCCTAACCTCCAACAGTATGCTGATTGTGCAGCTTGCTGTATAAGAATTCTTGATCAATGTTATAGAAATATTGATGATGCTTATAAGGCTGTGTCATTTCCTCCCTACTATCACTAAGTGCTTGCTCAAGAGGGATTTGTTGGGTTTTTCCTCTATTATAATAATAATAACAGTAAGGTCTAGACCTTGCTAGAGGTACCTTGTATCTGCATCCTGAGGGCATCATTTCAAACTCTGAGTACGGAAGGTGTTTTGGATCGCTATGATTGGTTACGTTTCAGGCTGGGAAGGACCCAAAATGCTGACACAAACAGGAACCTAGTGTTTATACGGTTTATTAAACTAAAGAGGAGCAAGAAAAACAACAACAAGCTCAACCTGACAGGGCTTCACTCTACAGATTCAGAAAACTAAAATCTTAAAACAGTATGGGAGCCAAAACGTAACAATCTCCTTGGGACAGGTGAAACAAAAATGAAGAAGGCAGACTTATTCAGGAATTACCAAGTCCATAGGCAAGGCAAGGGTAAAGTCCAAACTTATAAGTGTCCAACAGAAAAACACGAGTCAAGGAAAGATCGGGCACAAAGCACACGAGACATGAGCACTGAACGTATGTCGGGAGCACCGGACAGACCTCGCAAGCACCGGATGGACACCCTAACAACATGATAAGTGAACCAAGAATATAAAGGCTGGACACCAGGGGAAAACAAGCGACAGGTGGAAACAATGAGTGGTAATTATGAACCGGAGTCAAGCTGAGGCAGGTGAAATGGCACAGAACAGGAAATCTAACAAAATAAGAGCACAGAACAGGAAGCAAGTCCACAATCCCTAACCCTTTCCTGAAGACAGCCATTTCATAGAACAACTGCAATGAGGTTTGTGGTTGGCCTATAAATCTTTCCAGCAGTTTTAACAATTTTTGCCAACTTTTAAAATAAATTGCAGGATACTCTCAATTAAACCACACTCCTACTCCAAAGCCTTTTAGTTTCCTAATAAGGAAAACATTTCTGATTGGCTTTTTTGTAAGTGCCATCAGGATTATCTATAAAATTCAGTTTATATGTATTCCCAAATACTTAAAAACATCAACCATTTCCACAGCCTCATTGAAAGTAAAATTTGTTGTGAGGCCTGTATTGTTTAAAATAAGCTCCTTTGTTTTATCGACATTGATCAACAAAGAACAAGTGCTACACCATTCCTCCATTTTATGTACCTGGGAAAAGGAATCACAATTACTATTAGCAAGAAAAAGTCTAACCATAGCCATGTCGTTAATCTGACACTGCTGTCCTGCAGCTGCACATCAATAATATTAACAGAAAAAAGTAATGACAATAAAACGCATCCCTGGGGTGCACCAGTGTTAATTACAATTTCATCTGAATTAACACCATTGAAACAAACCTTCTGTGGATAATCAGTTAAAGGTCTGATCTGTCCCCCAGTCACAATCGTGTTCGACAGCTGTTGAAGCAAGATATGTTTCCTCATTGTATTGAAGGCTGAACTCAGATCAAGAACAAAGATCTGAGCATAGGTCTACATTTTCAGAAAGTGACTTGTAACCATATTAACCAAATTTAATGCTGCATCCTCTGTGCCCCTGTGTGGCTTATATGCAAATTGTAGAGGGTCCAGCTGATCTGCCATAGCTGAAGTTCTGCCAAAGCTGAAGTAAGATGTTTACTGACCACTTTCTCCATACATTTCACCAGTACAGGGGTCAGGGTGACAGTACAAAAGTCATTAAGACTTTTAAGAACCCCAGGCCTCTTAGGCAGTGGCTTAATAGTTGTAACTTTCCATATATTTGGAACTTTACATATTTATTATAAGGTTGAAATAAAGTTTTGAGTCTTCATCAACTGCAAACCATTTTATTCTCCAAGAGAATTTTCATCATTTTTCTTTCCTTTTTGTTCTCTCAGGCTTATATTGTTTGTCTATTTGCTGCTTTACAGAAGCATATGTACTGTATATGCACATCAAGAGCCACTGTAACAAAGCCAAATTTCTTATGCGTCCAACACACCTGGACAATAAAGCTGATTCTGATTCTAGTGATTTATAATAGGGTTTCCTGTGGGAATAAGACTGACCAGCAGCTCCCAGACTTAGTTTGTTGCTGTCTAAATATGTTATAGGTGTAAAGATTAAAAGAAATTAAATTTAAAGTTAGAATAAAACAACTGTAACTCTAAATTAATATTGGTCTATTAATGTTACTCTGCCTTCCACTTGTCTATTCACCTCCACGTCCCAGTCCTCTGGTCTTCCTGGTTCTTGCCCGACCTGTCCCCAGTTCCCCACTGCTCATCCTGCCAGCCCAGAAACGGCTCAGCCTCTTGCCACCCACCATAAGCACTGTTATTTTAATACATTTTTTCCTGGTTTCAAGCCCTGTAAGGTCTGCTTATTTTGGGTCCTAATCACACATTTCCTGACACGCAGACCTCCAACTATTCCTTCAACAGTCATTGTCTGGTAAAACAGTGGCTTGGAGAGCAGGGCTACTCGAGGTTGCGGTAGCCTTTGGCTGCTTATTTTTCATCAGCATCCCCTCTTCCACTGCAAACAACAAGCTGGTAGCACACAAACAAAGGGAGGCAAAACGGCAAAGAGGAGACAAAGTGCTGCCTCACATATAGACAGGGTGACTGATCGTGTCTATAGCTTCAGGTGTTCGGTCAACAGGCATTTCTTAACATCAGTTTTAGAAAGTATGAGTTTTTACTCAAGTACTATAATCTAAAAGTTGTTTACACTGTGGGGTAGGTGTATTTAGTAATTGATTAGTTGCCCAGTGGAAATTTTTTAAAGTTGTTTCAGTCCTTTGAGTGTTTGAGGTGGTAGAAACCCTATCACTACTATCGTTTTGATGGTGTAATTGCAGGGTGACACATAAATGCTCACAACAGAATAGGCCACTTATGTAGCCTACGGCGTAGGCTCTGTGTAGGTTTAAAGGTACTCTCCCTCGGCACCCGTTGAGAGGTTTATCACCCTTACATTGTTTCTCCTGGATCTGTCCTCCAGCTCACTAATCTTCTTGTGTCCTTCCATTTGAGAGATGCAGTGGTCTGCATCCTTCCTAGCTAGATGGATATTCACATGCAGGGTCTCTAGTTTAGCGGACATTGTTTCCTTGGTTTTGGCTTGTGCATCGATTTTGATTTGTGGGAGCGAAGCACCAATATGTTCTCCATTATACTCCCATCAATTGGTTTTAAGGCTCAACCAAAAATCTCGGTTAGCATTTCAGACATCATGCTCTTGAGCAGATCTGTTTGGGCCTTTACCACCTGCTGTCTGCTATATCAGGCCAGCTAGCTGAGTGGAGTTTGCTTTGAAACATTTCCCAGAGCTTTGTTTCATGAGTGAGTCGCAGCTAAGGTTTTCTCTCTGGGGCATCTCCTAGTGTGAGGTCAGAGGTTACATAGAGGTTTGCTAAAACTTAAGTACCATCATTCGTAATTATTGTTTTGGCCAGAGCTCACTGTGAAGTGGCCGTCTTGCTGCATGTCTCAGTGTAATTCCACTTTACTATTGTTTCCAAATTGGTTGACTGTTATTTTTAATTCTGCTATAAATAAGGACAGTCAAGGTGTCGACTCTTTACATGCATGAAGTCAAAAGTTTAGTGACATGGTAAAATGGTGCGTGAACCTAAAGTGTAAATCTACCTAAGATTTGCAGAGACTAAAAACATTATTCAATTAAACGTTTATTCATTCCCAAATATCTTTTGCTATCCTGAAATAGAAAGGTGTATTAGATCTAGTAAGGTGTATTAGAACTATAGCAAATAAGGAACTTTAATAAGTGTGCAAAATTCTGTTTTTGACCTGGGACTGAAATGATTAGCATTATACCTGAAGCACAATGATCATAGTCCAGAAGACACAGAATCCAGCCAGGGCAGGAGACATCTCCTCATCAACCTGAAAGACAGGGTCCTTGAGGTTCTTCAGCCAGAGGCCATGACCTGAACACACCAACACATTCATCACACCAAGCAACTGAAAATTAAAGCTGGGCACCCAGGGGTGGATCTAAGAAGGTTTGGACAATGTGACCAGTCTGGCACATTTGAAACGCATGTAAAAAGTAAATTAAACCATTAGTTCTATAAAATAATAAACCATACACTATTAAAGGTCTTTTCACATAAAGAGCGGAGCAAATAAACATTATGAAATCACCATTTTTTTTGAAGGCGACTGAAACACACCACATATATTCACACCAAGCGCTATGAGAATATAGAATGTGAAGTTCTAAAAAGGTTACAAAAGTCCACATCAAGCGATGATGACCTGCAAGTGCTGGTTTTGCTAAATACCAGGAGTACATCCCATGTTGATAAAAAGGCAACTTAGAAAGTTTCAGTGCTTGATACAAGAGCTGAAACTCCATGGTCATTTATCAACCTACATTAGGATGTCTGTGGGACTATTTGAGGAGTTGGTGCTGCTGCCACAGCACTTGAAGAGACAGAGAAGCAATTACAATGACCTGGCTGAACCAGAACAGAGCCTGGCCATATGTCTGACGTAAAATATATACTGAACACCACTGTAATAGATAAATCAGACAGGTTTAGCTGACAGGTGAACCATGTGCTCATGGTAACAATGTTGCAATGTTCTAACAAACTGCATCGTGACTGGTTATGTGTTCCTGTTGCTTGCGGCAAGTTTAAAAAAAACTAACCTTGGGGTAAAAAAAAAATAAATGCTGCTTTTCACTCAGCGATATTCCATTGTTTATGTACAAGGGTTCATTGCCAGGGTTAAAAAATTATTGACATGCAAAAAAAAAAACCACACAAGAAATTCACCTCTGGTGTGTAAAGACCTTAAGAATCAAATTGTTTGTTTTATGTAAACATGAGACACACATAGTGTTTCTTTAGCTAACTTTGGCTGCATTCATTAATACTGACAAGCATCACACTTTGACTCTGGTGGGGGCAATCATATGGCCACTGGCCACCCCCCTTCCCTCCACCCATGTTGACATCCCTTATTTTCTGGATCAATTACTGTCTTTTTGTCATTGTTCTTTTAGTGGCTGTATGCAGAAGAAATACTGGCTCCTGAGTTTTCTACATGTAATTTTACACAGTCTAATGTACACTGCATGAATATTGCTGATGTTGACAGATGTGTTGTCAAGACAGATGTGTTTTGTCAGTCAATGTGGGTACATACCTATAGCAGCAGTTAGACACATGATGAAGAGCAGGACCACACACCACAAAATGTCTTTGTTCAGATGCTTTTCCAGCTGGCTACGCTTATACCTCGGCCCTGTGTTGTTCATCATGGCTTTGGTCTCATGACCTAAGTCACACAGCAATAGCAGAACAAACCAAAGTCATGATCACAGACCATCATACTGTAAGAAGTACATCAGAAAAACTGGACATTTAGCAAAGGTTTGCATAATAAAACTTCACTCTAGTGTAGAGTTTTTCTATTTATAGTTTTAACCCTGAGCCAACATACTCATCTTTTTTATACAACTTAACCATACCCAAATTTCAAGTATTTTAGGGATGCTTTCACAACTAACCTGTTGGTTAAACTCTGCTGGTTTCAAACCAGATCTGGTACATTTGCCCATTTGGTTCATGCTGTTTAGGTGTCAAAGCTTGCAAAGAAAATCTGGGGGTATTCTTTGTATGTGGATTAACAGGTTAGTTGGATCATTTTGTTATGATCCCAGATCTGTTTGTTCTTTGAAAGTCTGTCTATCTATCTAACTACTGTATAAAAAGGTTTTCTTTTGTGTATTTATTGTCCTAGTTTAGTGATTTTGGTACAGTAGCAATTTCTGGCACAACTTCACCCACTGTCAAGGTGCACAAACACGGGAAAAACAAAACTGGAAAACAAAAAGTCCAGCAGTACTTGCAGTGTTTTGAGCAACTTTAATGTAAAGACCAAATACCAACGCGTTTTGGCAAGGAGCCTTCCTCAGGGTTTTTTAGAAGTACAGCGGAACCTCAGTTTCCATGATTAATCTGTTCGAAGAAGTCCGACGAAAACCGAATGTACGAAAACTGAAGCAATATGTCCCATAAGAAACAATGTAAATTCAATAAATCTGTTCCAGACACCCAAAAATATTAACAAAAAATACATTTTATAGAGAATAACTATATTTTTACATACAGAAAGCAATGAGAAATAAATATAAATAACTAATGAAATGGATAAATGAACATTTAACATCACTTTTACCTTTACTGAAGACTCTTGTTGGTGTATAGAAGATGGCGAGGAGGGGAGAGGGAGGAAGATAGGTTATTGTTTGGAAGGGGAATCCCCCTCCATAAGGACTTCATGTATCAAGGCCCAATCTGGGGTTATTTCCCTTCTTTGTCTTTTACTGGCACTAGGACCAGCTTGAGAGTCACTAGACCCCTGTCGCACAAAAAATCTGTCCAGAGAGGTCTGTTTCTGGCGCCTCTTTAAGAACATGGAACAAGGCATTATCATTGAACATGTTCCAGACACGGCTTGCAACAGCTTTGTTAGGGTGATATTTCTCCACAAAACTTTGCTTTGTGTGGGCGCTCGATTCTAGGAAATGAGTGGCCGAGTCACACAGGCAGGCCGACGAGTTTGGTACGGACTTGTGATCAACTGTACAAAAACTGAGCAGATGAATGAAAACTGTGACAAAATTGACGAAAAAAGTCGTTGAAAACCGATTTGTACGAAAAGTAGGGCATACGAAAACCGAGGTTCCACTGTACATCACAAACAGTCCTATAAGTAGTAAACATGTAGGAAAAATTCGTTTAAAAACAACCAATCACATACAAACTCATTCATGTTGGCCAATAAAAGACATGCACAAATGAAGGTCACGTATATGGTCATGTGCTTATAGGCCAATCAATTTCAAGGGTCAAACTGACAAAAGGGCAACAAATGTGTCTGACAGGTGACAGTACATCTAATGAACATGTAAGAAAATGCACACCCAGGGCAGAGCCACAGTTCTACTAGTAGTTGTCTGGGATTCCAACCAAATCACAAAACATCACAGGCCTCCCTAATCACAAGAAAAACAAATGCAAAACAAAAAAATAACAACTGCAAAAATGCTGTGTGTATATTGTAATCTAAATTAAAAAAAAAAACATACAAGTGCCAGCCCCTACAGGGCCAGAAGGCATAAAACTGTCAGACATTTACATGAATTGTCATGGGAATTAGTGTTTATGTTAACTGTAAGTTCAGCAGTGATGACAGCCAGCCTGGATTATGTGTAATATTCACACAGATTATATTATTAATGATAAGTAACCAGAGCTCCACTTTTGTACATTTATAGGGCACATAACATACACACATCACACATAGTGTGCACTCTAGCTTTCATAACGTTACAGTGTTGGAGGGGAGGAATTATATTTAGGATGGCTCCACTGCGTTTATCAAGATATGCTTCCTGCCCCAACCCCCCC
>NW_018127920.1:5513622-5517028 GCF_001952655.1 Monopterus albus | reverse complement strand
AATAACTGTTTAAAGGCTAACTCCACAATTCACCACTACAAAGTTCTGTCTTTTCACATTTTTTTCTAACGTGTAATGTGTTTAGAAACAAATCACTAATTTAGCTTTACCCAAACTTTAATGACACAGCTATATAAAAAGACCTCATAGTGCCTTAACGTCCCAACAGAGCACTTCGCTCTCAGAGCGCAGGTCTGCTTGTGGTTCCTAGAGTCCACAGAAGTAGAATGGGAGGCAGAGCCTTTAGCTATCAAGCTCCTCTTCCATAGGAGACAGCTTCAGTTCAGTTCAGGAGGCAGACACCCTCTCTACCTTTAAGATTAGACTTAAGACTTTCCTTTTTGATAAAGCTTATAGTTAGGGCTGGATCAGGTGACCCTGAGCCTTCCCTTAGTTATGCTGCTAAAGGTCTAGACTAGTAAGGGTCTGACCTCCTTTCCTCTTCTCTGTTAGGCCAGTTAACTGTTATTGGTAAGATGAGATGCTGTGCTCTTACCAGCATAGACCACAATGCCCACCACAGTCTGAGTGTTGCGGATAGTGCAGCTCCTCAGTAGGAGGTTGTTGTTATGGAGGCCTACACGAACCCCACTAGAGTGCTCCCTGTGGAACAACACACACACACATACACACACACACACACAAAACAGACTGGAGTTAAGACTCAACTGCACAGTGTGATCCAGTTTTATCCACTGACTCGGGCACCCCTGGTTGGAGCATGCGGAATGGGGCAGGGTCTGGATATCCTGATAGTAAAGAGTTACACTCTTTACACTCTTTACTATCAGGATGTCCCAATAATTCCCTAAAAAGCCTCCAGTTAATCTAAAATGCTGCAGCCAGAGTACTGACAGGAACTAGCAAGAGAGATCATATCTCTCCCATATTAGCTTCTCTCCACTGGCTCCCTGTAAAATCCAGAACAGACTTTAAAATCCTTCTACTAACACACAAAGCCCTTAATGACAAGGCTCCATCATATCTTAAAGATCTCATAAAGCCTTATCATCCCAACAGAGCACTTTGCTCTCAGAATGCAAGTCCACTTGTGGTTCCTAGAGTCTACAGAGTTCCCTTAGTTATGCTGCTACAGGCCTAGGCTGCTGGGGCCACCCCATTATGCTGTGAGGTCCTCTCCTCTCCTCTGTTTCCATCTTGAGCTCCTCTCCCCTCCATTTTATTGTTACATGCCACCATTACATCACTAATAGTGTGTCCTCTCTCTCTCCCAGTACCTTTCTGCAGGTATCCCTGGCCCTGGAGCTCTATGTTTCTGATGAACAGTCACCAGCCACATCAACCTGACCAGTGTTCGATTGTTTGTTGTTGTTTCTTGTTGCTTTTCTTTTCTCTCTCCTCTATCCACTCACCCCAACTGGTCAAGTAAGAAGGCTGCCCACCAAGAGCCGGGGTCTGTCGGAGGTTTGTTGCATCTGCCAAGTGCTTCCTCCATGAGGATTTTTGGGTTTTTCCTCTAAAATAATAATAATAAGGTCTAGACCTTACTTTGTAAAGTGTCCTGAGATGACTTTTGTTGTGATTTGGCGCTATACAAATAAAAGTGTCTTGGTCTTGACTTGGTCTCTCTCTGTTTTCACTTTGACATTAAAGAGGATTTTTTTTGTAATTTTTTCAAATTATCCAAATTATATTGACCATGATTGATTTATAAAATCAATAAAAGGGTAAAACATCCAAAGGGGCGAATATTTTTATAGGCACTGTAAATGCAGAGATATAAAGGAGCATGCTGTGTGTTCAGATTCAGCCAAATATATCGAGACTCCCATTTCATCATTTTCCAGGACAGCAATTCCAAACACAGACCAAATGATGGTGGATACATACTCAAATTAAAGCTGAGATGAGGCACATTAATGTAGTATTGATTGTTTTTTTTTTTCAAATGGAATGTGCTGAAAAACAAAACAAAAAATGTCTATCTAAATACTTAAGGTCAGAACTGTATTGTTATCACTGTATGACATGGCACTGTGTACATGGATCTCCAAACACTAAGTATATATAGACAATTACTGTCACTCACATGTAGCCTCTGAACCTGCTGAGGTCATTGTTGGGGTTCTCACACACAATACGGCTGTGGAAGCTCTCAGGGGAAAACTCTACTCCCTGGAAAATACACACACGAATTAAACATATACTGTACATATATATCCATTCATCCTGAAACTGCAGGAATAAACATGAATTTTAAGGTAAGACAGCTCACACACTGTTACTATATGTTAAGGCTGTTTAATGGATGCTCCTAATGTTGTTTGACATTCAGAGTTTTATTTTGGGAATTGGTGATGGCTGAGAGGAGCAGACATACATGTATTTAGATGGAAAATCTACATTCTTGTCATGGCTGAAACATTCCAAATCTAAAAACAAAATTGGCTTATGGAGTCACGTTCTTGTGATCCTCTGTGAAGTCAGCGATACTGATCAAGTTTGTCAGGATGAAGTTGACTGCTTACACTGCAATGATATTAGTTTTACATTAACATAGCCAATCTGTAGACAACACAACAACAGTTTTTGTTAATGTTAACTGTGTGAGGAGGCTTCTGTGCTTTTAGTTGAGCCCATGCGGTCAAAAATATAGGCTAATGCTATAACATTATAAAAGCATATTGCATAGCTGCAAATTCACCTCAAAAGAGCAATTTCATGGGTTTCCAGCAATCTAAAAACTGTCAAAGTGTCCAAAGGTATACGAAGTCAATGGAAATGACAGAAGAAAAGGTGATTAGAGGCAGATTTGCTCCAGGGGTCATAAATTACAACACGTCTTACACATGTTAACCCTGTTCATGTATTACCTGCAGCAAGAGGTCTGAAACCACCTGCCTCTGTTTCAGGTTGGTCTCTCCATCCAGGTTGGCTGTTTCAATGTAACAAACGCCACTGGGGTCAGAGGAATACAGCAGCACTATGTCGGCAGGAATGATCTCATTACAGGACAGAAAAACAAAGTCTCCGACTTG
Source organism: Monopterus albus (assembly GCF_001952655.1). Classification (NCBI taxonomy): domain Eukaryota; kingdom Metazoa; phylum Chordata; class Actinopteri; order Synbranchiformes; family Synbranchidae; genus Monopterus; species Monopterus albus. The sequence goes on along the minus strand of NW_018127920.1, from coordinate 5,514,029 downwards.
CACATCCTTCCAGCGCTGGTCAGTGTAGGCTTTCTGCTTGCTATGGGACAATTCGAGTAAACAAAGAGGAGACAAAATTTTAAGCCTATCTGGTAAATGAAATGTACTAAAAAAAACAGCAAAGATTACACAATGAGGTTACTGTGTAAATTAACACAATAGCATGGCTAATAGATCCAACAGAGTACAGAGAGCTCCCAGGCAGTGGTGGAAATACACATGTACATTAACATGTACATTTAAGTACTATACTTAAATATGATTTAGAGGTACTATATACACTACATTATAAACTTCTACTACACTGCATTTCAGGGGAAATACAGTACTTAGGTGTGCAAGCTCTGAAAGAGTATAGCACACATCTTGCAATCCTGTAGGCTTCTTCTTCTTCTTCTTCTTCTTCT
>NW_018127920.1:5508881-5512961 GCF_001952655.1 Monopterus albus | reverse complement strand
GGAGATTCCTGTCTGACCTCATCTGTCAACCTGTCCATCACCATAGCAAACAAGAAGGGACTCAAAGCCGATCCTTGATGTAGCCCCACCTCCACCTTGAACTCCTCTGTCTGACCTACAGCACACTCACTACTGTTGTACTCCTCTCATAGGCTTCTTCTTCTCATCCATATTATTATTATTGCTTTGGTCTAAAACTGCTTTTCCATTCAACGTACCTTTTGAACAATAGTTGATAAAATTTAACATTGCGATTTTGACTGTTTCCAGCTTACACTCCTCCCATTTCATTATCAATCACATCACCATTGTGCTGCTTACAACAGTGATTCCTCCTCTCGATTATGAAAATCCTAGACCAAGAACTGTCCAGAAGTTGGTATCTTTTATTGTTTCTTAATTGGATGCATTTAGTTTTAGGTCCCTTGTTCAGCCCCTATAGAAATGTTTCCTCTCATGTCAACTCATGCAGTTCTGACAGGGTAATACTGTTGTCGCACATGTTCAAATGCTATATTACCATGTTCTGCAAACTGTGTAAGAATCTGTGGTCTGTGACTTCTACTTTTGGAGGAAAATGAGCTGCTCTGTCTTGTCTCCCTGTGTCTGTCACACAGACGCACACATTCTCTGTCCGTCAGACAGACGGAATGTGAGCATGGACTGCTGGCTAAAATATAAATCCAGATCAACTGAAGTGGAAACCGCTCATGAAAAAAAGGAAAGCCAAAAGGACTAACTTTAGCACAAACTGCTGTGTCAGTGACGTCAACGTTAACAATGCTGATCCTTAATCTTCAGGTTCCTCAGACAGGTAACAGTAACGTTTCAGCAGACGTTTCAGGCTAACTGGCTCAGAATATATCTGTGGCTTTAATTTAACAATGGTGAAATGAGCTGCTCCATTTGTAAAATGTATGGTGCTGCACCTTTTACCAGCCCCGCTTACAAAACATCAACTCTAGGTTGCCACTCAGGCAGCATTTCATTTCAGAGTTTGGTCCCTCACTTAGAACAGTTTTTTATGCTAGGAAGTTGGACATGGAGGAGACAGAGGACAGGGGAATAATAGTACATGAGGACAAGAGAAAAGGGAGACAAAAACGACTAAGGACACTGATACAGCTCAAGAGAGCAGAAGGAGAAAGAGACTAATTACAGCAATGGTTCTGAGAATTTCTTAAGGTGGATCAGATTGATGAAATGTAATTTAAGGTAAGAACAGGACTAGGTAAGAACTGCAGTTAAGCTCACAGGTAGTATCTGCCCAAAGTATATAAATCCCCCCATGTGAAGCATTCAAGGGGAAATTCCCCCATTTCGAAAAGTCAATCAATCATAAACACAGAGACAGTTTCTTCCCTATATATGACCTTAGCAGTCTGTAAGTGTTCAAAAAGTTCAGAAAGTTATAAAATAGAATTTGTTGCTGGAAATGGCCAGTACTCTGATAGAAGTACACTCACCCGCAGAACACTCGCACTGCATTGTTGTTGATCTTCTTGTCAAACAAGTACCGTCTGTAGTCTTCCAGGGCATCTTTGATAGCAATAACAGTGAGGACCACAAGCAGAGGAATCATGGTAATTTCCTTCTGAAAAGCTTCAACAACTGGCACCCAGTTCAATAATGCCAGGAACAGGAAATAGAGGTTGGCAACCCTGCAAATGAAAGACCAGAGCAGAAAATTAGCATGCAGAAACCACAGACTTTTAATGGATACTACTGAAGTGCAACCAAGGTCTACCAGACCATTTCCAAGGATGCACTACCACACCAGCATGAACCCCCTGTCTCTCAGGCAATTGTTTGGTTCACCACTTTGGTCCAGAAAAATCTCTGGACTTCAGAAAATGAAGATCAATAAGCTAAACTAACATTTCTACCTAAAGTCCACGCAGATTCTCAGTCATCCAGGTCATAGTAAGCTGAAAAAAAATTTTCTAGGTTTTTTTGGATGAATGTTCAGATTCAGATGGATGAACTGGATGAACTCCTTCTTGTCAACAGGACTAACTCTGACTTTGCATGCTCTGCTGTTTATGCTTCACGGAAACTTGGCTCAGCGACTCCAGGTGTACAGAGCTGATTGTTAATGGAGCTGTCCGGGAAAACGAGAGGAGGGGGAATCACTACATAAATGAAGGTTGATGCACAGATATCACAGTGCTACAGAGGACAGGTAGCACGGACTTAGAGACCTCTTTTGATCAATTGCAAACCTTTTTATTCTCCCCGTGAAATTTAGAGTTTCATTCTGATTGGAGTGTATTTAAAACCGAACGCACCAATTGGGTTAATTTCTAACAAAGAGGTTAGAATCTAACACTAGCATGGAGCTAGAACATCTTGACTCTCCACTCATTGTTCTAGGGGACTTTAACAGAGCAAATCTTTCCCATAAACTGCCCAAATACAGACAGCACGTCACCTGTCCCACCAGGGACAAAATCACACTGGACCACTGCTACACAGCAATTGCAATTAAAGACACCTATCGCTCTGTCCCCCATGCAGCCCTTGGACTCTCTGATCACTGTATGGTCCATCTTATTCCAACCTACAGGCAGAAACTTAAAAAGCCTGTGGTCAAAACAATGAAGAGCTGGACTGAGGAGGCTAAGTCAGAGCTACAGGCCTGCTTTGACTGCACAGACTGGAGTGTACTGTATCTGAGACTGCAGCTATAGACCTGAACAAACTCACTGACACTGGAACATCTTATATCAGCTTTTGTGAGGATGTGTGTGTGCCCAAAAAGTCCTTCTGCACATACAACAACAAGCCCCGGTTCACAGTAAGACTCAAAATTGCTTCGTCGTGCCAAAGAGGAGGCCTACAAAAGTGGGGACAGGACTCTGTACAGCCAGGCCAGGAACACAATGACAACGGAGTTCAGAGCAGCAAAGAGAAGCTACTCTGAAAAGCTGAGGAACTAGCTTTCAATCAACGACCCCTCAGCTTTGTGGAGGAGCCTAAAGAACATCACTGGCTACAGGAAACCATCCCCCCTGCTGAGGAGAGCCATCAACTAGCAGACGACCTGAATGAGTTTTACTGCAGGTTTGAGAATAAACACTCTGCCTTTTGAGAGACTGATGTTAGCCCACCTGAAGGACATCATAGACCCCTGCTGGACCCCCTGCAGTTTGCCTACAGAGCAAACAGGGCAGTGGACCATGCAGTCAACATAGCACTGCATTACATCCTGCAACACCTCGACTCCCCAGGGTCTTAGGCATGGATCCTCTTTGTGGACTTCAGCTCGGTGTTCAACACCATCATCCCGGACATCCTCCACTCCAAATCGACCCAGCTCACTGTGCCTGCCCCCACCTGTCAGTGAATCACTAAGTTTCTGACAGACAGGAAGCAGCAGGTGAGGCTGGGGAAAACCACATCCAGCATTCGGACAATCGGCACAGGCGCCCCAGGAATGTGTACTCTCCCCTCTACTGTTTTCACTGTACAACAATGACTGCATCTCGAATGACCCCTCTGTCAAGCTCCTAAAGTTTGCAGATGACAACGCTGATACAGTTCTACAGAGGAATCATCGAGTCTGTTCTCTGCTCATCCATCACTGTCTGGTTTGGCTCAGCAACCAAACAGGACAGGAACAGACTCCAGTGGACAGTCAGGTCTGCAGAAAAGATCATCAGAGCAAGCCTGCCCTCTATGGAGGACATGTATACCTCACAAGTCAAAAGGAGGGACAAGAAGATTTCTGCAGACCCCTCACACCCTGGACACAAATTGTTTGAACTCCTCCCTGGACGGTGCTGTTGGGTATTTTTAATCAGATAGATATTGGTTAGGTAATTGTATGTATTAGAAATGTTTAGTGGGGAAAGGATGTCTAGTTAGACTGTTAAATGCTTAGTCATGCTTATGAGTTTCTACAGGGTACATCTGGTCAAGGATAACCAGAGAGAAAAGTTGATGACTGTCAGCAGACAGGATGTTTAATATTATTATTATGACGTGTATAACTGTAGCCTTAGCCATAATATGTTCTTATGTTTAATGTCATGACATGTCACTAGAGGTCGTGTGAGAATGTTTTTAGCTACACACCAC
>NW_018127920.1:5494755-5508305 GCF_001952655.1 Monopterus albus | reverse complement strand
TCATGGAGCCTTGTTTGGCCATCACTAGTGAATGGAGGAAACAAGCACACGAACTGGCAGGGTGTGGTGAATGAAGAATGAACCAGCAAGAGACTGAGGGAAAGGAAGGAGTATATATAGGCAGGAGACCAGAGGATAATGAGCAGCAGGTGGAAGCAATGAACAGTAATTGCGAACCAGGGTAAAGCTGGGGCAGTCGAAGTGACACAAAGCAGGAAACTAACCAAAATAAAAGCACCAAACAGGAAGCAAGTCCACAAACCATAACACTACCCCCCTTCAAGGATGGTGTCCAGACAACCAAACAAAAAACCAAAACTAGAGCAAGGCAAAGCAGGGTAGGAGGCGGGGGACCAGGAAGGTGGGCACGAACAACACAGGATATAACAGTTCAGAATTGTCCAAGAACGTGCCTATAGTCAATCAAGGGAAAACTTAGGGCAATGGGCAGAGAACTCAGGATAACCCCCAAAAGGGGAAGGTTCAGGCTCTGGCAGCAAATAGAAGCCACTCCAGAGGGCGAACTTGAAACCAGACAGGAACCTGAAGAGACCGCTCGGGAGCGCGGTTGCAGGACCAAGCAGAAGTCTGGGGAAGGCATTCGGACTGACAACCACAGGTCCTGGCGGGACTGAGTGGCCATGGGACCAGGGAGATCGGAGAGGCCACCCGGGAAAGGACGGCCTCGGCACCAGTTAGGAGGTTGGAGAGACCACTCAGGAAGATGGCCATGTTGTCCCTTCTTTTCCTTTTTGGCTGCTTTATCCAAACAAAATACTTCATGCACAAGTGCAGCTGTTACCAAATGCTGGAGCTTATGGGAAGTAGTCTCAAGAGATATCTAGTTGCAGAATTGCAAATACTGACCCTGCAGGATCCCCAGTCTTTACAAAATCATAGTATATGACTAAAAACTCTGTGACTAATGACAGATGTGAGAGGGTATAATTCTAGAGTCTTTTAAAAGTCATTTTAAGTCTAATCATCATCTTCTAGTGTAAAGCCACTTTAAGTCACATAGTCTTTTAACCAAGCTGGCTGACACATAGTGCATTTAGGCCTAGGAGAGTCTGTTAACTTAGGAGTGTCAGTTTGTCTACAGGGATCAGTGAATTGTCTGTGGCTCCTAGGTGTGTGGTTTGGTTTTCAGATCTGTACTCTGTCACCTTCTTTGAAGCAGGGTTTGCATGCGCCTCTTTTGGCTTCCATACAGTATATGCCTTCATTGTCTGTTGTCTGCTTTGAACAGTTTCATGAAGAGCAGCAGCAAGCACTCAGGTGGCTGGTGGGAAGGACTGGCAACACAGTCAGCTTTGTTCACATTTTCCTCTTGAATGGTGAAACACCAGTCAAGGTATAAGGAGTGGAGTGGTAGGCCTGAAGGAAGTTGGTGACTGTTGACTTCCAAGGCTTTTCCTGAGTAATATCGAGTTAGTGTTCCACAGTTCCATTGATGGCAAGGTAGTAAACTGATGAGTGGTGGTGGTCAATCTGTCGCTCTTTTAAAAAAGCAGAGAAGTCAGAGGATGTGAACTGAGCTCCATTATCTGTAATAATGCTCACAGGGTTGCCATGGTGACTGATAACTGTTGCCAGGAAGGTAGTTGCAAGGTGCATAACATCAAATCAAATCTAATTTTATTTGTATAGCGCCAAATCACAACAAAAGTCATCTCAGGACACTTTACAAAGTAAGGTCCAGATCTTACTCTTATCACTATTATTATAGAGGAAAACCAAACAAATCCCCCTTGAGCAAGCACTTGACAACAGCGGGGAGGAAAAACTCCCTTTAATGGAAGAAACCTCCAATAGACCCCGGCTCTTGGTGGGCAGCCTTCTGCCTTGACCGGTTGGGGTGAGTGGATAGAGGAGAGAGAAAAGAAGAAAAGCAACAAGACATAACAAACAATCAAACACTGGTCAGGTTGATGTGGCCGGTGACTGCTCATCAGAGATGTAGAGCTCCAGAGCCAAGGCAACCTGCAGAAGGGTACAGGGAGAGAGAGAGGACACACTACGGGAGACAGGAGACACACAGTTACTGACATGTGGTGGTGGCATATAGATGGATGGAGAGAGAGAGGAGAGGAGAGGAGAGGGGAGAAAATCAGAGCATCATGGGGCCCCCCAGCAGCCTAGGTTTATAGCAGCATAACTAAGGGAAGGCTCAGGGTCACCTGATCCAGCCCTAACTATAAGCTTTATCAAAAAGGAAAGTCTTAAGTCTACTCTTAAAGGTAGAGAGGGTGTCTGCCTCTGAACTAGAACTGGGAGTTGGTTCCATAGGAGAGGAGCTTGATAGCTAAAGGCTCTACCTCCCATTCTGCTTCTGTGGACTCTAGGAACCACAAGTAGACCTGCACTTTGAGAGCGAAGTGCTCTGTTGGGATGATAAGGCTCTATGGACCAGTTTTTCAGCATCACTTTGACACAGGATGTTCCTGCTTTTTACAATATTGCGCAGGTGAAAGAAGGCGGTTCTAGAGACTTGGTTTATGTGTGATTTAAAGGACATATCCTGGTCAAAAATGACTCCAAGGTTCCTCACAGTAGTACTCGAGGCCAGAGCTATGTCATCTAGAGTAACTATATGGTTAGAGAGCAGATTTCTAAGGTTTTTAAGGCCCAAGCACAATGACTTCAGTTTTGTCAGAGTTTAGAAGTAAGAAATGACAGGACATCTAGGCCTTTATGTCTTTAAGACATGCTTGAATTTTGACCAACTGATCTGATTCATCTGGGTTCATAGATAAATATAACTGAGGATCATCTCCATAGCAATGGAAATTTATGTCATGGTTCCTGATAATATTGCCTAAAGGGAACATGTATAAAGTGAAGAGAATTGGACCTAACACAGAGCCCTGTGGAAAGCCATGACTAACTGTGTGGAAGATTCTTCATTAACATGAACAAATTGGAATATTTCTGATAAATAAGATTTGAACCAACTAAGTTTGGTTCCTTTAATCCCAATAACATATTCAAGTCTCTGTAGTAAGATGCTGTGATCAATGGTGTCAAAAGCAGCACTGAGATCTAAGAGGACAAGTATGGAGACAAGTCCTTTGTCTGAGGCTAGGAGAAGATCATTGGTGACTTTCACCAATGCAGTTTCTGTACTATAATGGACTCTAAACATAGCCTGATAATAGAGAGAGGTTAATCAGATCTAATATAGATGTGTTGATTAGGAGCAAGATGTCTTTGAGCAGCCTGGTCGGGATGGGGTCTAAGAGACATGATGATTTAGATGAAGCGATTGTTGAGGTCAACTCAGAGAGATCTATGGCAGAGAAGCAGTCTAAGTATAAATGAGGTCTGACAGATGTTTCTAAAGCCACTGCAGATTTGTTTATTCATCATCTTGTTTATGTCAAGATATGGTGAGAGAGAAATTGCTTGTGTATAGTAATGACACTTTTAGTTGGATTTATTTAATTATTTGATCAAATTTAAGTCACGGATTCCTCTTGCCCTTCTGGATGTGGCTGGCACAAGAGTATTCAGGGCTGTGGCCAACCCCCACAAGGTTCTTCCCTTTAAAAAAAATGGGCAATCCAAGTTTCACTAGAGCAGAACAGAATCTAACAGCTGTCTCCAGAAGTGTATCTTCTTGTCACTCTTTATTTTGTGCCAAAGTTACTTTGCACACAAGACTTCAAGTCCTTTTTTACTTTTCTTATTCGCAAGCCATGCCACATGATACCAAGTGTAAAGTTTTAGATGAATTAAGTACAGAAACATATTGCCTCCACCCTGAGAAAAATTTGCTCAGTATCACTTTATAATGAGAAAAGTTTGAGTTACTTTTCTTGTTTCTATGAAAACCTTTTGCATTAAAATGTATTTTTCCACATTATAACAAGATACTGTATTTTTTCATAATAAATATAACTTCAGTGAAATATAGTTTCAGGTTTATGGCCTAAAGAACCATCTAATATTATAACACACATTGTAGAAAAGATCATATGACTTCTACTCTTTAATGTGAGCCGGCACAGCTTTTAGTGAGTGACAGCAGCGGAGAGACTGACTTTACCTGCTGTCAGTAATGCTTGTAACATGACCAGGATGTGCAGGGTATCGTCGCTGGTCACTGTGTGGAAGGTCGTATGGGTGTTGATGAGAGAGCACCTGCTGGAGGGGTGCTCCAGCTAGTGCTGTGCATGATCTAACGTGTAATCTCACGTGGTAACACACACTCCAGATTGGATTATTTCTACAGTTATTCTCAAGACGGGTGTTATGCCAAGTTCTGCCTGCCGAGACCTTGCATTCCCCTTTGCAGAAGCATCAGTGGACCACTGCACACAGCACCAGCTGGAGCACCCCTCCAGTTGCATACACACATACCAACTGTGACGAATGTATATGCTAGAGTACTCCATATCCCATAGTGGTGGTGTCCCTGCATTACCCATTTTCATGAGACCAACTTTACACACAATGACCAGAACTGGGCTTAGGAGGTGTGCTCCAGCTGGTCCTTGAGAATCACTGGTGTGACAGTAAACTTACAATATTTGTCATTATAATAAGAAAATACAGTATCTTGTTATAATGTTAAAAACACATTTTAATGTGAAAAGTATCTTGTAACAGTGAGAAAAGTATCTTGTTACAATGAGAAACTTGCTTTATAATGAGATACTGAGCATTTTATTTTCTCATGGTGGCAGCTACATGCTGCCGTAGTCAAGTTTCATTTGTGTAGTTACTTTAGATAATTAGTATTTTTGCATCCAAAATTCAGATTCACCTCTGCATACCTCAATCGCTAATGGTGCCCACTGAATCAGTCTCCTGAGTCCCAGTTGCATCATCTGTTGCATGTACAATGGATCTCCAGAGTTGCTGAAACGAATTATCGAACTCTGACCAGCCACTACCAGCCAGACCGATGAGCATCTTAGGGAAAGGCCACCCTGTGCTGTTCTGGAACAACAACCGAGCCTGAACCAAACCTTATCAGGGTACCGTGCCATCATCCAAGGTCCAACTGACTCCAAAAGTAGGCATGATCCATCCTTTTTCTTTGAAACCAGGCTGGTGTCATTTATACTGTGATTCATACCAAGTCCCATTGTCCAGTCAGCCACAATTCTCTCTCGTTTATAGTTAATTACTTTCCTTTTCATAGGCCATAATAAATACATACACTACAACGAAAAACCAGAAAAAAGATAAAAGATAAACAAGGTTATATTTAAATTATATAAAATTTAGGCTTGCACACCAACAGCTACACAGTCTAGAAGTGAACCTCATAGTACTGTAGTATCTGGCACAGTCAATAAGTCAATCAATGAGTCAATAAGCCTGGACATCATCATAAACATCAGATACTGATACTGCCTAAAAATGCCCCCATCAGCAGACAGGTCATTTGTGATATAGTGTCCCAAATATCTGATATATGAATACCCCTTCAGGGGGCATCTGAAAGAAAGAAATCAGCCTTAGTTCTCACAATCATGATGTTACTCTGTAAAGCAGTACATTTGATATCATGTTACAATCTATACTGAGAGCAAATCTCCAAAAACGGCAGACCAACACTATATGGGCAAAAAAACAAAAACAAAACAAAACAAATCACCAAGTCGTCAGCATACATTAGATGACTGATGAGTGAACTGACAGTCATACGGCCTTGTCCTATAGCCATTAAGTCATACTGACAAGTCATCCACATAAAAGTTAAATGGAGAAGCTGATAGGATACTCTCTGTCAGACCCCATCACCCACATTAAACAGGGCAGATACATAACTATCCCACCTTAGAGTCTCAGACTTTGATGTGCATACCGGAAAGCCAGGTCTCTAACCAAAGACCTGGGGTCCGCATATTGTAACAGATTACCAAATCATTTACCAGGATTCAAAATAAGTATGCCCCGCACAAAAGCCAATGAAAGTTCTGCAGAATGTGCTACATTTCCATCACTGATGTAAAATCAACTGATATATTCACTGGTAAAACTGTCTCACACATTTGGGCTTGTTGGAGCTACAGAGAAACACTCAGTTTGCTCTAATTTTTCAGTGGTGTTACAGAGTGATGCCTCTTTACAGTTGCCCTCAACCTGTACTTGCCCTGACAGGTTGAGGGCAACTACAAGCATACCAGTATTTAGTGTCGGTGTCACTTAAAATTTGGTGTGTACTGTAGATTTTTAGATCCTATTATCATCATATTTTTGTTTTACTGAACCTGTGCACACAGCAGAAAAGAGAAACTTAAATAAACTCAAATAATCACCCGCCCACAAGCCATTCAAATGTCGATTCTCTGAAGCACCAAAGCAGCAAACTCTGGAGGGTACTATTTAGCAAATTTAAGTAATGGATCGGACATGGTATCAGCAGATACCAGATATTAAGCTAGATCAGTACATCCTTAATAACAGATCAGTAAAATCTCTTTGCTTTCATTGTTAATTATTAAGTTAATGTACTCTGCTCATGTTTCTCAGCTAGTGTTTGGCTTGTAATTAAGAACTCTGTCACCTGAACACCACTCATAGCCAGATTAGAAAACCCAGTCAGCAGAACCAGGTGATAAACAACTTTATGATAACAGTAATATAGGATCAACAGTGAAGAAAGAGCTGAACTTGACTTATAATATGGACATCGGATTATATCTGGAATACAGTTTGCATATTAACATAGTCGGTCATTGTTTGTCGCTATTCACAGGCACGGAAGTTGCACAGAACTACATTGTTCCAAAGGTAATGCTGTGCGTAGAGTTGGAGCGGAAACTGAATGACATTTCAGTCTCAACATTTGATCTCCAAAAGATAACAACTGGGACATAAGCCACAGAACAAGTTCAACTTGCTGAGTTGAAACGAATGAGTGGTAATATACTTAAGGCCTCACATAGGGTGTGTTATCTAAAAGAATGGTTCATACCAACAACACAAGTTTTATTGTTTTACTACCCAGGAGAATAATGAACAAATGAAGTTTGCGGTTTTACTTTCTAGGAAAATTAAAGTGGGTGGGGTTTATAGCTTTAAGGATCTCTGCAAACCGAGTGAGTAATAAACAGTATACAGTAATTGTTTTCTTTGGATTAACCAAGCCAGCAGGGCGTGGGCCCTTCTTTCTGCAAAACAGTATAAATGCATAGAGTTTGGTAATACTTGTTGCAGAACACCAACTCTCTCCATGCCAGCATACAATAAACTGAAATGATTCATCACATTGAGTATTTTGAATCCATCAGAGAACTAGCAACAAAGAAGTTTCCATGAGACCATGTTGGGAGCAAGGTCACAAAGCTACTGACACATTTATGACTATAATCCACAATGAACCGAAATACATATGTTTGGTGCAGGTAAACTATCACAGTGTAAACCAAAGGCTAAAATATACATGTAATAAACTCTGGTACCATATGCTCTGTTAATACAAAAATGAAAGTGTTCCATTTAAATAACATTAATCAGAATTAGTAGATTCCAAGCATAATTACTACATTCCATGAAACTGATTCTCATGTTAAGACAGCTCTCATTAGCAAATTCAAAACCAAACAAACAAAAAAAGCAGTACGATATTTAATTAAATTATTTTGTGTTACTATTAAGTAGAAATCTGACCTGTGGAACTGCTGGAACAGGTTCATGGGGATAAAGGTCAACAAGTTATACTTGGTGGTGCGGATGACATTGCTCTTGTAGTTTCTGGAGATGGTTTCATATTCCTGTTGGTGGGGCCCGTGGCGGCCAAACACTGTTCTCTGCTTCCCACTGACTCTATGTGGAGAGCAATGGGCATCCTGGGAGTTTTTGTCGGGCACGCCATTGGGGGCAGAATACCAGTGTTGCACAGACTGTCCTTCTAGCAGCTGCCGACAACGATGCTGCACCCAGTGGAACCGCTCCATCTGCCCAGCAGAAGCACTGGACTGTCACAACAACTTCATCCTGCAGAGAAAAAAAAAAAACACCACCACCACAAATAATAATGTAATTGTAATTTGTCTCTCTTATCCAGGCTGTCTGAAAGTTTAACGGATCACCCCACTGTTTTTCTATATTTTTGTTGTTGTCAGCAAGGTGTGTGGGTCAATTCCAGGAAAAGACCCAAACCAACAACTAGTCTCTTTCCCAATACTTCTGTCAGGTCCGCTCGGCACGACCTGCCTCTCTTCCGCCTTTCTCTCCTCTGTTCTCTCGATACTGCGGGATCTGCACCTCAGCTGTGTTGCATTCAGTAATTAGCGACTCGTTTGTCAGTGCGCACAGCTGGGGTGCATCCCGATGATTGAGGCCCTCCTTATTTATACCTCTGGCAGACGCTCCACCGTCACATTACTTAACTTACCTAACTTGCATACCACATAACAGACCTAGTCCACTTTTCGTGGTATGTATTGTACATCATTGTGTTTTCCACGCTGACAGTTCCTGTTCTGTGGATCTCTTTATGTTTTGTCCATTAGGTTAGCTAGATGTTCTTTTTGTTATCCACACTGACAGTTCCTGTGCTGTGGATTTCCTTTTTCGTTCGCCAATCCTCCTAGTCAGTTTGTCTATTCACCTGTCCGTCCTGTTCCTCCCACTCTCCTGGTTTGTGCCATTAGCTTGTTTACTCCCCTGGTCGTCCTGGTCTCCTCAGCCGTCTTTGCTCACCCCTATTTGTACGTATTCATTGACTCTGTCCCTGTTTGTGATCCCCGTCATTAAACCACCTTTTCTACCAGCACCTGGGTCAGCAAACTTGAGTCCTACCCAAGTTCTCACTCAACCTCCGGGTGAGGGGGACTAACCATAACAACTTCCTCATACCTTGTAGATTAGTCAAATGTATTTAAAAGAACATAATATTAATGCATGTGTTAGGTCCTAATTTCAGCAATACATTAATCTACTAATGCTGTAGACACACCTTTAATCAGTCATTTGCATACAGACACAGTCTCTGAACCATACGGTATTAGGCAGTGAAGTGTGAAAGTGTGTGCAGTGAGTGTGAAATTGAGACACTTGGAGAAGAGGAAAAGAGAAAAGCTGTCAAAATCTGTTCCTAACATGATACGTTACCCGCTGTTTAAACTGTTTCTAGTAGCACCCCCCTCTATGGTGGCATCAAAAGCAGAAGTAACAAAAGAACAGATAAACACAATGTTTAAAAATCAGGTTTATGCACTGAAATATCTGTAAACAGCTCAAAATACTGCACTAGCTTTTAAACGGGCTGTCTCCCCTTATCTTTCTTTTCACTTCACATCACACCTACTCCAACCAAGACTATAGCTAAAGTCTGCGTGAGGTGCGCACATTCCTCCCGCACCTCTGTGCTTATACACAGACTAGCAGTTTAAGGGTAGGAAAAGATGTAAGCATGGTTTTGGTGTGTAGGTTTCTGCATATGGCTTGTTAGCTTTTGTTACATGAAAATAAAGCACAAGCTCGTTGCTGAAATCCTTCAATTGGCCAGACAATGAGTGATTTTTATGAGGCGGGTTAATATTTTCAGTTTGAGAGCAGCACGAATGTCCTACCAGACCGTTTTGTTGTCATATTTAAAAGATGTGTATATGTTATAGAAATAACGTTATCGTATTAAGAATGTTTACTTCCTGGTTTGCCGACCACACATCCTGAAAAATCACACACCCGAACCCTACCTATAGTGCGTTATCACCACTTAATCTGCACACCAACTAAACTGGAACACCGGCCCCTCGTTAGTTGAAAATTCCCGTCCTCCCGGTGGCGTCCCCATGCCTGACTACCACATCTACTACTGAACCTAACACAGTGTGGTCAAGGTAACGTTATATGCAGATGGTCATGACCATGGACTTTAAACTCATAGTTCCCACAAAGACACGAACAAATACCCGACCTCTTCCTAAAAAAAGAGCTGTTTTGACCCACGGCTGCGTTCGTGACTTACCCTGCTGTTTATTTCCAAACGCTGTATGTTTTAATTGAAGAAAGAACAATGACCGTATCCCATCACCCGCTTCAGATCACAGCATCTCGCAGCATACAGCTGGAAGCAGAAACACCGGGCTGCCAGACGTTCCGCTTTTCTGTGGAGCGTCGTCCGGAAGAATCCCAATAACTGATTTTCAAAATTAAAATTCTGTAAGAAATGCTACATTAATAGTTTAATACAAGCCAGTATATGTCAAAAATACCGAGTAGTGTGTAGGGCGCTGAGCACTTCTTCTGTATTGAAGATCGTTTTGTGACAAAGTTCATTTTCCCAAGCTACGTGAACGCGGCTCATTCTATCATGTGACTGCTATCAGCTGATAATCAGGCGGAACCAAAGGAAAATATGGCGGCTTTACTGAGTCGGTTACAAGTTACAGATTGTCTGACAGTAAGTAACAGTCGTTGTATTCACGAATAATGATGCTAATTTAGTTTCCTAAGTTGACCGGAGTAGTTGGCGGGTGCACCTTAATAAACATGAAAGTAATTAACACACATGTTTTACAGTTCTTACTGTGGGTGAAAGCGGAACGACGCTTTCACCCAACATTTTAGGGCTTGTTCGAGATGAGCCAGGCTGTGAAGAATCGGCCCGAAATCCGTAGCTATCAGCGCTTCGTCTGACCCTAATTTCAGCTTGCTTTGAGGTCATACAAGCGATAACCTCATGAGCTTAGGGGTGGCTGCAGGTTTTGGAGCCAGGCACTACTCTTCGCCATTAGGCTCGTTTGAGATGCACAGCGCCTGGTATATGTATGAATCGATCAGGGACGTGCAGATAGTTCCTCAGGGCCACGGGCTCAAGTCAGACTTGCCAACCTGTATGCATTTTGCGTAGCAGGTATGCATGCAGACAGATCTTCCTGTTGAAAAAGCAATGGTAGTAAACTGACAGAAACACTTAACCTTTTATTGTTTTCCCTCTTAACTTCGGCTGGTTTGGTCCTCAAGTTCAGAATCTGAATCAACTTTACGGGCCAGGTGTGTTGGACACATGAGGAATTTGAGTCTGGTACACTGTCCTTATGTAAAGCAAAGAGTAGACAAGTAAACAAGATAAGGCTAACAGAACATAAAAAGGAGTGCATTAGGAAAGTAAAAATCTTTTTATATACATACATACACACACACACGCAGTTTAGGTGTTTCTGGACCGAGATCTGTAATAATATCTTCTCCATGACTACCAATATAGTTTCCTCTTATACAATATAAGAATATTCACAGGACTCACATCACACAAGGTAAAATGTTTAAAATGGGTTTCACTGATACAAATACTTGTTCACAATGCACTCTGGATTGCACCGATGATTACTTCCATGCTATTTGGACCTGTCAACCTGTTTACTCCGTCTGGGTAGCGGTGTCAGAGAAACTCTCCACCATCTTGAGCTGTAGAATCCCTCCATCTCCATCACTCTGGCTGCTCGGTAATGTCGCAGAAGTCAACCACCTACCAATTAAATATAAAAACCCACTTCTTATCTCTCTAACTATTACCAAGAAAAGAATCTTTACAAAGTGGAAATCAAAAATTTTATTACACATAAACCATCGGACCAACCTTCTTATAGAGTATAATATCACACTAGAGAAAATATCATCCACCCATAAGAATAATATACCAACTTTTATGGACACTTGGAATTCGCTTCTAACTTCTTTTAACTTGAACCAGACACCTGAGGCTGAGGCCACACACATCCCCACAAACTCCACAAATATAACAAGTTGCTTGTTATTTCATTATTGTTACTGTTGTTGTTAGTCCTCATTGTCCATGCTACTGTTTTGAGTATGTCACACCTATCAAACTAGATTAACTAAAAATATAACCTACCCCCTCCCTTTTCTTTTTTCCCCTTTTTGTCCCTCTTTCTAATCATTTGCTGATTTGTTAATTTCATTTATTTTGTATGATGAATATGTGGATACATATATATCTGTGTATATGTGTATGAATATTTATATATTGTATTTATTTTATCGAAATTGCTTTTTTTTTCTTTTGTTATTTTATTATTACAATCATCCATTTTCTACCAAACTGTCTTATTTACCCTTTCATCTTTCTCCACCATTAACAAACCAGGAGTTGTATTAGGGGATGCCCCGTCCTGTCCCCAGCAGCGGGGCACAGCATGGGGGAGGAAGGCCAGGTCACTGTTTCCTTTCCCAACTGCATATAGCATTACTAACTTATCTCCATATAGCATTACTAACTTACCTCTTAGACAAGCTCCCTCCTCAGGGTCTGAGAGCTGTTTAGGAGGGGAACATGCCACACATGGGGTCAGGTCTCTCCTGCCAAGGTCAGGGGCCGACCCCAAGCTGTTTAAGTCCCAACAATCAACTATTAACATAAACTGTGATGAACTGTAAAACAAAGGGAAGGTTTAATTTAACCATGACACAAGCACACTGCTGTCCTGCTGCCCTGGACGACCTCACCATGCTGAGCTCCTCCAGAGCTCCCCAAGTGTTGACCTCACCTGGTGCTGGTGGTTCAGGGTGGGGGCATCACCAGTATACTGTTCCTTTATTGATTTAACACCCTGCCCCCCCCCATCCCACTGAATACACCCACACTACACACTTTCACACACACAAACTAAATTTCATAACCCCTTTGTCTCTTTTGTTAATGTCTGTTGTCTCATCTTCTATGTTATGTCCTTTGTTCTGTAAATGTGTTATATTGTGTTGCAATAAAAAAACATTTATATAACAATAAAAATATAGATTGCAGCTTTAACTAAAATTACAGCTCCGCGGTTGTATGCCTCCACCGGTCAGTCTGATTCATGGGTGTGGGACAGAAGTGAGGTCACCAACCTTGACCTTTGGCCACCAAAACCTAAACAGTTCATGTTTGAATCCAAGTGGACACTTATGCCTGATTTGAGGAAAATCCCTCAAGGCGTTCCTGAGAGATCGCGTTCACAAAAATGAGCTGTACAGATGGACAACCCAAAAATGTAGTATCTCCGGCAACGCCTATTGCCAGCACAGTGGCATAAAAAGAGGAAACATTCAGGTCTTGTGTTTTTTTTTGTTCTTTTTACCTAATGCCAAACTGACACTATTGTCTGGTGTGCAGCTGTGTCACAGGGTGGTGGATGGATTGTGTGGCCGTGAGACTCCTCATAGGGGTGATTACAGCGCTACCTGGAGCCTGGAAGAGTGGCTGGACCTGCTCAGCTCGCTGACAGAGTTCTTTCGCATGGCAGTGGGGAACAACTGCTCGGATGAAGAGGTCAGACAGCAGCACACTGGAACAGGATGGCATAGATGATGTAACCTAAGGCTGTAGCTGCCATTTAGAAATAAGAGATGAAAAGGGAGTTGCATTTGTTTATTTAAGATTATTACCAATGTTATATACTGTATGTGTGTGTGTGTGTGTGTATACAGTGGGTACGGAAAGTAGTCGACCCCCTTAAATTTGTCACTCTTTGTTATATTGCAGCCATATGCTAAAATCATTTAAGTTCATTTTTTCCTCATTAATGTACACACAGCACCCCATATTGACAGAAAAACACAGAATGTTTGACATTTTTGCAGAT
>NW_018127920.1:5492534-5493187 GCF_001952655.1 Monopterus albus | reverse complement strand
GTGTTTTTCTGTCAATATGGGGTGCTGTGTGTACATTAATGAGGAAAAAAATGAACTTAAATGATTTTAGCATATGGCTGCAATATATCAAAGAGTGAAAAATTTAAGGGGGTCTGAATACTTTCCGTACCCACTGTAGTGGCAAGAAAAAGTAAGTGAACCCTTGGAATTAATAACTGGTTGTGACCCCCACATCAAACAAATGTTTCCAGTTGTGCACAACATTAAGATGCAATTTTGCTGTGAGCTCATTTCACTGCACCTGTTGGCTTGGGTCCGGGCTCTGACCAGGCCACTCCAAAAGGTGGCTTTTCCTTCTGTTGTAGATTTACTTCAAAAGTTAGGGTTGTTTTCATGACACCACAGTTTTCTTGCACATGGTGCAAAGATCTTTGATTTCACCGTGTTCAACAGGCTTGAGAATGTTTTGATACACTTGGGAATTCATCTTCCCCTCAATGACTGCAAGCTGGCCAGGCCCCAATGCAGCAAAGCAGGCCCAAATCACAATGTTTCCTCCACCATACTTTACGGTTGGGATAATGTTTTCATGATGATATGGCCCTTGATTTTTACACCAGATGTAGTGCTGCATGTTCTTTCCAAATAGTTCAGTCTTAGTTTCATCAGTCCACAAAACATTTTGCCAATAC
>NW_018127920.1:5491738-5492296 GCF_001952655.1 Monopterus albus | reverse complement strand
TGGGGTCTTTTGGACGGGGCGCTTGCTTCTTGGTAAAGTAGCCACAGTCCCAAAGTGTCTCCATTTGCACAACTGTATTCTTTTAAATCACTTTGTAACTCTTTCCAGCTTTATGTAAATCCACAATTCTCTATTGTAGATCCTCTGAAAGCTCTTTTTAGCAAGGCATGGCTCACAAAAGCATATTCTTCTTGTGTGGAGCAAACTCAAAAGGTTTGAGTGTTTTTTATTTCTCAAAGTAGATCTAGTCTACACCTCCAAACTCTTTTTTTTTTTTTTTTTACAAGACTCCAGGTATGATAAAACCTGACTCCATTGAGCCTTTTTGAGGTCATTAACTCAAGGGTTCACATACTTTATCTACTAGCACTATGAGGTTTTTATGGTTATTCTCAATAATAACATGAAAGATTGATGTGCAGGTCTGATCCACAGCTACAGGAAGCGCCTGGGTGAGTTTACTGCTGCCAAGGGGGGGTCAACCAGTTATTAATTCCAAGGCTTCACTTACTTTTTCCACTACCATATATATGTGTGTATACACAGTGTGTGTATATA
>NW_018127920.1:5483373-5491605 GCF_001952655.1 Monopterus albus | reverse complement strand
AGGCTGTGCTGAATGTGTTGCGAGCCAGACAGGATGAGATCCGCCGTGCTCTACTGGACAGAACCACCTCCATCTCCTCTTCCACTCTGCAGGACTTTGACTGGCAGCTTAAGGTTACTTAATCCTCTATTCCTCAGTGTTTAATGTGCTTTACTCCTTATCTTATTTCTACTGTGTTTCTAACATAAGTGCCACAACTGAATTGCCTTGAAAAGTTGATGGAAAAAGTAAAACCACTGCGACGTCGGAAAACACTTGCAAATAAATGAAACACTAGCAAATTATAAGACAATTTGACAACAGATGCACAGCATTTAGAAAACACGGCAAATACAGAAAATCATCTACACAAACGCGCTGCAAATGATACTGTGGTGGCTAGGACCTGATGTGAGCTAAATTAATTCACAGATGAATCACTAAAATGCTTATGATCATTTAATATTACAATAATTCCAGGCAGTTTAATAGTTTGGTAGACAATTCAACAGACTGATAGGGGACAGAGTCACCATTCCTGCAGGAAATAAATGCAGTATTAGACCAGAAGATAGTCACAGAGTCAGTCATTCTCTTTTAGGTCATAAGCACAGTCAAGTCCGCGATGTGCCCTGGCCGGGGTCTCACTCAAACGTCTTTCTTCCACACGCACACACACTACACTACCCTACTCTACTGCAGCAGCATACTGCCTCTTTTTGTACACAGCTCACTTTTGGCTCCCCCGCCAATTCCCGAACCAAGTTAACAGGTCATGTCCAGATCCGGATGACCCAATGGGTTAAACAAACAGGCCATGAACCCAAAATGTTCTTGCTTCAGCACACACAAACACAGTGAGCTGACATAGTACAGAGGGTTTGCAGAAATTAGTTATTGACTACTGTGTACAGTAACTACATGTAATCTACACACTCTCACTGTATTCTATTACATATTGCTTATTAACTGTAGCTTGTTTGTTTTAACCACTACAATACAGACTACACTGGAAGGAAGGGAATGGTAAATGGTCTTATACTTACAGTATACAGCGCTTTTCTATGCTTTACAGCACACTCCACTCAAAGTGCTTTCACACAACTTGGCCATTCACCCATTCGCACTCCCAAACATTCACACACCGGTGTTATCACCAGGAGCAACTGGGGGTTCAGTGTCTTGCTCAAGGACACTTTGACATGTTGACTGGACAAGCCAGGAATCGAACTGCTAATCCCCCTGTTAGGAGATGGCCCGCTCTACCTCCTGAGCCGCAGCCGCCCCTGGAGTGCTAAAGAGTGAAGGGTATACTGGGGTTATGCTTGATGATGTGACTATTAAAGCTACTCGAATCGACGCTCCTGTATTTGTGATGCCGGGGTGAAGTCTCATTTAGGTGTTGAGGCTTCCCAGTCAGCACTTTCTTCAAAAACGTGGTGAAACCCTTTTAAAATATAGGTGTGTGTGTGTGCATGCAGGTGGATGGATGTGAAGATGGAAGAATGGTTATTAAATTATTGCTGGTCTTATTTTGTCTTAACTGTTGGATACCTGGTATTGTTAGTCATGTGTGTTTTCATTTGTATTGTCTCATTTTAAATGTGAGCTGACCAAAGTAAATTCCTATCAACTATGCTGAAATGGCAATAAAGCATTGAATTAAATTAGAATTTAATTATTATTGCTACTATAACTACTTACATCCAGTGGACAAACTCTGTGTAGCAAACAGATCATGATGTCACAATTTTTATGTTGCACAACACAGTTATTATGGACGCAGAGGGGCTAATAATGGGTGACAGCCCTGCGAGGATCTACTGTCTCCCCCTTCCTGGAATTTAATTTTAGTACCCCTGAGAGGTCCTGAACTTTAGTTCCCAAAACTCACCTCCAAAGCCAGCAGAGGGCAGTGGAGACAAAAGCAGAACCCAGGACACGTTGTTTGTGTAGGTTCCTACAGTGGAAACCCAGCATGGCTGGTTGATGACCTGCCTACATCGTTCAGCTGGCTGAATTACTGACCAAATTCGGGTACCTCTGCAATATATTTTTTAATTAATCAGTTATTTTTTTATGCAATATATAATGAAAGATTGACTTAGGGAAAAAATTATACTAAAGCTCAAATTAGGAAATAGAGCCAGTCTCTACAGGCTGTTCCTGTTAATGTATGCTTCTGTATAAATGTAAGTTTCCCTTTCCTGTTTCCCCTCCTCTTCTTCCAGTTAGCTGTGTCCAGTGATAAGATCTCATCTCTCCACACTCCTCTGCTCAGTCTCAGTCTGGATGTGAGAGAGAACGGAGCCCTCCAGCCTGTCACTGTGGAGATAAACCGTGAAGAGTTAAACACACTCATCAGTTCACTAGAGGCTGCTAATAAGGTAGACACACATGGGACTTTTGTGTTTGTGTATGCAGATGTGAGAATTTATCTAGCTAAAGCCCCTTTCCCACTGCCCAAAAAACGTAAACTCACCACACCTCAGCTTTTGACAGCAGTGGAAATGCAACTATTGGGTCAAATGACTCTGCAATTTACACGGGTCATTGTCCTCTTTGCCTCGGCACACCTCAGCTTGGAAACAATGGGAAAGTAAAACTCGGCTCAACCCATGAACATACAGTATGCAATGACACGCATGTCATCATCACTGCATCATAACACCGTCTCAGCCGTAAATTTCATCCGTCTTCATTCAGTCAATGCTCTAGCATGGTTCAGTCTATGCTGGGTTTTTATACTTTGGAAGAGGAACAAAAGTAAATATGAAGAAATAACACTGACCATCTCACTAGCATCTATAATGCTTTGTTTACAACTCTGTTTACCGGTGCACGTATTTGACATCACCAACGTGATGATGTCAGATATGACTTACCAGACAAAAAACAAGCTTGTCTACTGGAGAGCTGAGCCAGGTCAGTCTGCAGTGGGAATGACATCAGAAACCAGTTAAAAGCGGGTTTAGGCCAGTATAAAAATAAAAAAAAACCCATGTGTGTACACAGTACTTTTGGTGAGAAAGCTGCACTGCTGAGCGCTCCAAGCACATAGGAGACAAAATCCTGTTCATTGACACTGGAAGCATTCAGCGAGTACTGTCACTCGTACATCCCACATTGGTGCACCGGTAAACAGAGTTGTAAACAAAGCATTACGGATGCTAGTGAGATGGTCAGTGTTATTTCTTCATATTTACTTTTGTTCCTCTTCCAAAGTATAAAAACCCAGCATAGACTGAACCATGTTAGAGCATTGACTGAATGAAGATGGATGGATGGAGACATTGGTTGTAGCAGCCCAGCAAGGCGACAGCCCACATCTGGGGAAAGCTCTACTCTGTGTAGTGACGGCCGGGCGAGAGCCTGATGGCACAGATTTTGAGCCAGTCTCAAAACTGTTATCATTTTCATCTGTAGGACTGGTACTGTGTTTTATTAAGCCCTGACATTTTTTTCAGGCAACAAAACACTGAGATTGAAAACATCACCCCAGTTAATACCAATTTAGACATTTTCTCGGACATCGGTGGAGTTGTGAGTACTCGTTAGTGGACAGAGCTAGCTCTATCAGCAGAGCAGTCTGTTGGCGAGGACGCCGGGGTTCAGCTGCATATTATCACTGCATTTCCACTGTCGGAACCTCACGAGCAGCACCCCGTGTCACCCGATTATAACCTCACAGCTTGATGTGGGCCGCCCTACTTTGCTTTTCTACTGTACTTTGCCCTGATTTGGTCTCTGTTTAGAAGAGAGAGGGGCTGCGCTCCTCACACACACACACACACACAGCTGAGCAGAGGAGGTGTAGAATCTCTCCACAGTGCAGCAATCAGCCAGTAAAGGAGACTGTATGAACAATTTAATCAAACAGCACTAAGCAAGCAGTACACAGCCTACAGAAATGTGACGTCTTCACCGCTTTGCTTGCAGCCCACTCACTGAGGTCCCCATTTTACCCCTAGACCAACAAGTGAACGTCTGTCATGTCTATCATTTTTCTTGAATAACGTTTAACCTAATGAAGGTAGGAGCCTCATTATCAATGCCAGCAGTAGGTTTTCATGGTCAAGCAGTCATATTATGAGGGTCAGACGATCATAAAAATATTGTTTTTATGGCACTATGGGGAAACTGAGCTGCCCCTTGGTGGAGGTGTGCACTGTCTGCGGGCTGTCTAGCAGAACTCTGTTTTTATGTCTTGCAGGTGGTGCTGCAGTTGAAATGATGCAAAGATTGTGGACCACTCATCTAATTTAATCCCACACCTACTAGAGGTTTGTCATTTTGTCAAACTAAAAAAAAAAAGTTGCACCATACTGTATCATTACCATGTTTAAATAAATGTTTCTTTGCCTTTTGTTTTTTCTAAAACAATTCCATTTGATATTTGATAGTAGGTAGCAGTGATGCTGTCTTTTTTAGGTCTTCATGAGGAGTGGTACCATCATACATCATATTAGTAGGTATTATTATTACTACAGGAGACTGCACTTAATGTTTCACCTACTGAGATAATCAATGGAAAAAATAGGTCTCTGTGCATCTTCCCAGTGGATTTCTATGGACCATCATCAAAGCATCAATAAACTCCAAAATGAGACATTTACCCACAGTTTGTCTTAAGGATGACATTAGGAGAAAACCAAAAGAGGTCAATTGTGTTCACATCCAACCTGAGGTGGGTACAGGTACAGGGCAAAGATGAAGGAAAAAGAGAGGTTGTCTGTACACCGAACTATGTATATTCACATGTATTGACTGCAACATTTCAATTTGTATGAATTTAATATGGCAAACATCCATAGGAACAAGAAACAAGAGTTGAATGCAATAATTTACATCTCCTCATTTTGAAATGGCAAAAAGAGTAAAGCAAAGAATTTTTTCTCAACATAATATTTAATGCACATTCAACTAGTACAACTTTCTTCCTCAACAGAAGTAACAAACTGGTCGGAGTGTATAAAAAGAAAGTCATGGT
This sequence comes from Monopterus albus, assembly GCF_001952655.1. Classification (NCBI taxonomy): domain Eukaryota; kingdom Metazoa; phylum Chordata; class Actinopteri; order Synbranchiformes; family Synbranchidae; genus Monopterus; species Monopterus albus. The sequence goes on along the minus strand of NW_018127920.1, from coordinate 5,486,636 downwards.
AAAATAATGAAAATCATATCAGTGAAAAAGTTTGCATCCCCTTTATGAAATGTTCTCTGTTACGTTGTATGCCCTCCCTCACCTCTTCCAACCTCTCTGGGTTCCCTCTGAGCAGCATTTGGATTCATTCTGGTGTAATTTTAGCCCATTCTTGTTCTGAGTCAACCAGATTGCTTGGTTGTCTGCTGTGTACAGCCTTCTTCAATGTATTTCCACTTAGCTGTATATACCCATCACAGTTTTCTTTGTTGAGAGAAAACACACAATGTATGCTATGTTTAAATTGATAACTTGTTTTGTTTCATCATTATCATAAATACTTGTAACTTGTCCAAAATAAGCACTATGCTACTGTTTTAGTTGTAGGTCCTCGAAAGACTTACAGTGAACAACTAAATTGCATTTTATTATTATGGGCACCATTGTGGTGCAGCAGTTAGCACTGTCACTTCACATCAATAAAGTTCTGTGTTCAAATCCTGACTGGGCTTTTCTGTGTGGTGTTCGTATGTTCTCCCCATGCCTGCATATATTTTCTGCAGGTACTCCAACTTACTGCCCCAGTCCAAAGAAATGCAAAGGACAAAGCACATCATTGATGATATCTGGTACTGTCATATCACTACCTGTCATATAAGACTCTGATGTACTGTAGCTCTGGTGGAAAATTATTAATATCTTGGGATAGTTATAGATAGCAAATTGAAATTTGGCCAACATGTTGATATGGCTCAGAGGAAAGCACAACACATACTTTTTAAGAAAAATGAATTTTGTTTGTGCAGCCATGTTTTATTGTAGTTTTATTGGATCTGTGTTGTCTTTTTATATTGTGCTGTGGTATGGAAAAATTAGCTTGTCCACACGACCACATACAGTCCCAAAGCAGTGAAACTAATTCTAACAGGTAGCATAGTGCCAACAACAACATGGGTCGTTAATCCACTGGTTAACCAGCATCTCACCACATGCAGCAGACACACTGCAGTCAAAACAAACCGGTACTTTGCTCCGGGGGAATCCAGCATTGATGAGCCGATCATTCACCACCATGGGGGCTTCACAGGCTGGCTGCTTGTAGGTTAGGCCCAGTCAGGTACAATAGTGAGTCCCTGTACATGAACATTCCCAGACATGCAGTAACCTCAGGCCCTGTATTTTTCTCCACATCCTCTGGTCACAGTTAGAAGGAAAGTATATCCACAAAACCAGGTGCAGTCAAGATTTTGTTTTTAATATGCAGGGTTCATACACCTTTTCTAAGATCAAATTCAAGCACTTTCCAGGTCCATTTTCAACATTTTCCAGTGCATTACAGCTGTGGTAAATTACATATTTATAAGAAAATATACATCATCAAAATGAACATTAAAAGATATGGTATTATGCTATAAAGAGCCAAAATTGTGTTTTGTAATAGCAGAAGGATAAGAAATTAGAGGAAAACACAGGTTTTATGTTTCAAAATGTGTCACCTGTCTTTAAGTACCTGGCTGAGTCAATAAAAAACAATTACCAAAAAAAAAATCACTTGACAAATAACTTCACTTTCAATATTTATTGCTGAAAATCTTATCTTTATCTTTACTGAAAATGTGAAAAATAAGAACATTTGTCTTGAGATAGGCAATTTTCAATCTTTGTCTTCTCATCAGATCTTGATGCTTCTTTCCTAAATAACACCAAAAATAGTAGGAAAGTAAAACAAAAACAAAATGTTTATTCTCAATACGAGTACAAAGCTGAATGATATTGGTCAATCAATTATGTTGCTGCATGTGTTATGGTAGAAGTCCTACATTATTTATCTCTTCATAGTAATAACATGACAGGGATGGAGAGCAGCACTGAGTGGGAGACCATGAGCCAAATGACATCTGAAGCTATCAGAAGACTACTATTATTATTGATACAGTGGGGCAAATAAGTATTTGATACACCGCCGATTTTTCAGGTTTTCCCACTTACACAGAATGGACAGTTCTGTAATTTTCATCGTAGGTACACCAACTGTGAGAGATAGAATCTACAAAAAAAAAAAAAATCCAGAAAATCACATTGTTAGATTTTTAAATAATTTATTTCCATTTTATTGCATGAAATAAGTATTTGATCACCTACCAACCAGCAAGAATTCTGGCTCTCACAGACCTGTTAGTTTGTCTTTAAGAAGCCCTCCTATCCTCCACTCATTGCAGACCTGCACAAGGCTGGGATGGGCTACAGGACAATAGGCAAACAGCTTGGTGAGAAGGCAACAACTCTTGGTGCAATTATTAGAAAATGGAAGAAATTCAAGATGACTGTCAATCTCCCTCGGACTGGGGCTCCATGCAAGATCTCACCTCGTGGAGTATGATCCTGAGAAAGGTGAAGGATCAGCCTAGAACTACACGGGAGGACCTGGTCAATGACCTGAAGAGAGCTGGGACCGCAGTCTCAACGGTTACCATTAGTAACACACTACACCGTCATGGCTTAAATTCCTGCAGCGCACGCAAAGTCTCTCTACTCAAGACAGCACATGTCCAGGCCCGTCTGAAGTTTACCAAAGACCATCTGGATGATCCAGAGGAGGCATGGGAGAAGGTCATGTGGTCAGATGAGACCAAAATAGAACTTTTTGGTATAAACTCCACTCACCGTGTTTGGAGGAAGAAGAAGGATGAGTACAATCCCAAAAACACCATCCCAGCCGTGAAGCATGGGGGTGGAAACATGATGCTTTGGGGGTGCTTTTCTGCAAAGAGGACAGGACGACTGCATCGTATTGAGGAGAGGATGGACTGGGCCATGTATCGCGAGATTTTGGGCAACAACCTCCTTCCCTCAGTAAGAGCATTGAAGATGGGTCGTGGCTGGGTCTTCCAGCATGACAATGACCCCCAAACACACAGCCGGCCTAACTAGTCTCCAGACCTGAACCCAATAGAAAATCTATGGAGGGAGCTGAAACTCTGTGATGCCCAGCGACAGCCCCAAACCCTGAAAAATCTGGAGAAGACCTGTATGGAGGAGTGGGCCAAAATCCCTGCTGCAGTGTGAGCAAAACTGGTCAAGAACTACAGAAAACGTTTTCTTCATCTATTTTCCACCTAACTCTATCCTCAGCATCCTCTACTCTCACCCCAATTAACCTCATGTCCTCTTTTAGTACATCCATATATCTCTTTAGCCTTCCTCTTGACCTCTTGCCTGGCAGCTCCATCTCCAACATCCTTCTACCAATATAACCACTATCCCTCCTCTGCACATGTCCAAAC
>NW_018127920.1:5481262-5482032 GCF_001952655.1 Monopterus albus | reverse complement strand
ATAGCTTCATTGTGTGGCTCATCAACTTTATACCTCTGTAGTTGCTACAACTCTGCACATCACCCTTGTTCTTAAAGATTGGCACTAGTACACTTCTCCTCCATTCCTCGGGCATCTTCTCACTCTCTAAAATCCTGTTGAACAAACTAGATAGAAACTCCACTGCTGTCTCTCCTAGACACTTCCACACCTCTACAGGTATGTCATCTGGACACTGGAATTCCATCTGGACCAACAGCCTTTCCACTCTTCATCCTTCTCAGAGCCTTCCTCACCTCATCTTTTCTAGTCTTTGCTACTTCCTGCTCTACAATATTCACCTCTTCCCCCTTCTTTTCTTCTCATTTTCCTTATTCATCAGTTCCTCAAAATGCTCCTTTCATCTTCTCTGCATGCTCTCCTCTCTTGTTAGCACCTTTCCATCTCTGTCTTTAATCACCCTTATCTGTTGCACATCCTTCCCATCTCTATCTCTCTGTTTCACTAATCTGTACAAGTCCTTCTCACCTTCCCTCGTGTCTAACCTGGCATACAACTCATCATATGCTTTCTGTTTGGCCATTGCCACCTCCCTCTTCACTCTACGCTGCAATTTCTTGTAATCCTGTCTACTGTCTTCAGTCCTTTCTACATCCCACTTCTTTTTAGCTAGCCTCTTCCTCTGAATGCTGCCCTGTACTTCCTCGTTCCACCAGCATGTTTCCTTATCTTCTTTCCTCCTTCCAGATGACACACCTAGCACCTTCCTACCTGTCTCCCTGATCACTTCT
>NW_018127920.1:5475011-5480803 GCF_001952655.1 Monopterus albus | reverse complement strand
CCACTGGTGGCGGTTGTTGTTAACCTGGGCCTCGACCGATCCGGTATGGAATTCGCACTGATGATTCGCATGTTTAAATTTGCCATGTTTTTACGCCGGATGCCCTTCCTGACACAACCCTCTTTATTTATCCGGGCTTGGGACCGGCACAGAAGTCACTGGCTTGCAACCCCTGTGGCTAGATTAACTACGTCTGACCTCTGTAATTGTAAACAAAGGTTTCGGTACCAAATATTAAGTTCTAATTTTCTATTGTATCAAATACTTATTTCATGCAATAAAATGGAAATAAATTATTTAAAAATCTAACTGTGATTTACTGGAATTTTTTCGTAGATTCTGTCTATCACAGTTGAGGTGTACCTATGATGAAAATTACAGATCTGTCTATTCATTGTAAGTGGCAAAACATGAAAAATCTGTGGTGTATCCAGTACTTATTTGCCCTACTATATTGTTATTTACATTTATAATATATTGTTCAGCTCCCTTATATAAACTCATGGATTTGATCCTTGTCTTGTCTGTGGTTTGTATTTTCATTTTCCAGCCAATGCTCATTAAAACAGCAGGCTCCCAGCATGTTGATGAAGTCAGCTCCAATTCACTGTGTCTTTGGGGGAGCGGGCTCACACATGACCGGCAGATCACAGTCGCACACACACAATGGTGCAAGCAAGGCGCAAGCGAGGTGCAAGCGGCACAAGCGAAGCAGTTTTCATTTTAGGCTCCCTGACTTATTTTATCTCCCCATCCAATAAGCGAACTGTTCAGTCAGATAGCTATTTGTTGTCAAAGAAATAACTGTTATAATTTTTATTTCTTTTGAGCATCTTTTCATGAAAGCACAACATTAAAAATCAAGCACTTTCAAGAATTTCAAGCACCCGTACAAACCCTGAACATGGTACCGGTGGATGTCAGGCAAGCTTGCATGAATGCACACAGCCAGGAGAATATAACCATTCAAGGCTGGAGCGGAGTCACTGCTCCTTCATGTCAAAAGGAGCCAGTTGAGGTGATTCAGGCATCTGATCAGAAGGGCTCTTTGCTTTGGAGATGTTGAAATGGTAATAGACCCCATTGCAGACCCAGAAAATGCTGGAGAAACTGTATATCTCAAGCTTTAATTCTCTCAACTGCTCTAAATTCTTTCAAAGTGATAAAGACACTGACATCACTGTCTTTATACTTTGCTGCTACTCTAAGAATTTACACCCAGTATAAAGTTACTCACTACAAAGGTTTCCAGATATCATTAGCACACACACACACACACACACACACAAAGTGAGCAGGCCATGAGGGATCCAGATCCTAACAGTGTTTGGATCAGCATTGCTGAAAGTGCAGTCCTGCTGAGTGGTGAGTGTTGCTGAAGAGGCTATAATCAGGCCCAGTATGACATCCATAACACATTAGTACATTTACAATCTTGTCAGCACCTTTTACTTGGTACCAGCACCACCTTATCCCTCCTGCTGGCTACCCTTTCAGTGGGTGATATCACAATAAAACTTAAATCCCACAAGCTTTCCACCAAAACACTGACTATGTCAAAGGCAAATTATCATAATTTAGAATTCAACTCGAACCTTGGATTCAGGAGGAACAATGCGGTTTTCGTCCTAGCCACGGAGTACTGGACCAGCTCTATTCCCTCTTCAGGGTGGTTGAGGGTTCATGGGCATTTGCCCAACCAGTCCACATGTGTTTTGTGGATTCTGCCTAAAATGGAGGAGTTCAAGTATCTTGGGGTCTTGTTCACGAGTGAGGGAAGGATGGAATGGGAGATTGACAGGCGGATCGGTGCAGCTTCTGCAGTAATGCGTTTGATATACCGGTCTGTCATGGTGAAGAAGGAGCTGAGCTGTAAGGCGAAGCTCTTGATTTACTGGTCAATCTACATTCCGACTCTCACCTATGGTCATGAGCTTTGGGTCGGGCAAGATCCCGGATACAGGTGGCCAACATGAGCTTTCGCCGCAGGGTGGCTGGGCGCTCCCTTAGAGATAGGGTGAGGAGCTCGGTCAAGAGCTCAGAGTAGAACCGCTGCTCCTCCACATCGAGAGGATCCAGCTGAGGTGGCTCGGGCATCTGTTTCGGATGCCTCTTGGGCGCCTTCCTAAGGAGGTGTTCCGGGCATGTCCCACCGGGAGAAGCCCCAGGGGAAGACCCAGGACACGCTGGAGAGACTATGTCTCTTGGCTGGCCTGGGAACGCCTCGGCATTACCCCAGAGGAGCTGGAGGAACTGTCTGAGGATAGGGAAGTCTGGGCATCTCTGGTTAGACTGCTGCGCCTGCGACCCGGTTCCAGATAAGTGGAAGAAGATGGATGGATGGATAGATGGATAGAATTCAACTCTTCCACAGTTTCATGAAAAATTGTATTCTACAATGGGTTGTGAAACAGGTTTTTGTTTTTTGTAATTAGGCTGGAAAAAACTACAATAAAATATTAGGATATAAGTGTAGTAAACCTTTTTCAAAAAAAAAATACACAAACACACATAGGGAGAAGTACACATGCAGTAAAACATCATGTAAACACAACATTACTTTCTTAAGGTGTTGAGGCTTATCAGGATAGCATGAAAGAAGCAGCATGTTCCCAAGTCATGGTGAAGCCCAGGGATTTTTATCCCCAAAGAGAAAGATTCAGCTGAAGTAAGGCAATTTAGGCCTATTTGCCTTCTGAATGTAGAAGGTAATCTTTTCTTCAGTGTAGTGGCACAAAGGTTGTTGAGCTGCCTAGAAAGGAATAAACTCATTGACACCTCAGTACAGAAATCTGGAATATCAGGTTTTTCTGGATGCTTGGAGCACACAAGCATGATCTGGCATCAAATTCAGTCAGCAAAGAGGGGAAAAAGAGATTTGCATGTGGAGTTCTTAGATCTAGCTAATGCCTTTGGTTCTGTACCACATAGCCTACTGTGGCAAGCATTAACTTATTGTAAAGTACCAGGGCTAGTGAGAGAACATTTTAAGGACATCCAGATATGTTTCACAACCGCAGAGAATACTACAGCTTGTTATGGCCACTGACAGTGTATGAAGTAGCAATTTCTAAGGTAGAGAAGAAATAATGTTTAGCATATACATTAGGAAGTGGCTGGGAGCTCTGCTCTACCTCAGCAGTGTGGCCCTGTGTAGAAAAGGGATTTTGGAGCTCCCTATAACCAGTTTAACAGAGGAGTTTAAATGTGCTAAGGCTAGACTGGAGATAACACTGCCAGAATCCAGGGATGTAGCGGTGCAGAGTGCAGCACCAACAGTCTCAGCAGGGAAGAAGTGGAAGGCAATGTTGCAGGCTCAGGCAGCTCTTAAGCATAGGGATATTGTAGGGCAGGTACATGCTGTACCTGGACATGGTGGTTTTGGTTTAAGCACATCAGAACCTGCTTGGAGCAAAGCAGCAGCAGCTGACAGAAGAAAGATGGTTACTGAGGAGATCAGGAGGCAGAAAGAGGTAGGCAGATATGCAAAGGCAGTCTCCCAGGCTCAGCAGGGACAGTGGATGAGATGGGAAGATGTAGAAAGGAAGAAGCTTAGTTGGAGGGAAACATGGGACATGGATGCAGGAAGGATTAGATTCTTTCTAGGTGCAACTTATGATGTGTTTCAATCTCCCCAAAATCTACATAGAGGGCTAGGTGGTATTACGTAATACTTAATTTTGTTAGAAAACAAGTCTCACGAATGAGAGTTTGCGAGACTTTTATAAACCGGGTTGCTTCTGCATAGAAGTACTAGAACATATATACACCTCATTTTTTGAGCTTGAGGTCACGTCTAAAATAATAATTCACAGTTGTAACATTGTACATAAGTCAAAAAACAAAGCATGCCATGGGCTCTTGGAGGAAATGCAGACCTTATAGTTTTGATAGATGTAAGAATCAAATCTGAATTAAATGTTAAACAAATTGAATAATTTAGAAACACTCTTTTTAAACAGACATAGATGTAGTTTACTTTAACGAAAGCTTTAATGTTACATTTCCTTGAGTAACATTAAATCCGATATTTAGTGAGGGTCCAAGAAAAGACTGGTGATTGTTCACCTCTCTCCTCAGCTTCTCTTGCATCACAAGCACCATGGCAGTGCACTTACAACTATCTTTTCATTCACTGGGTGAATCATGTCCCATGAGCAGTGAAAAACAAATTATTTCCTTAGGTTAGTAAAGAACAAGCCCTGTAAAATGTTCCATAAAAATTGCTGGGGCTGCAAGCACATTCTCCCCAGGCTTTCCACAAGCAAATGGATCAAAAACATTCACAAATACCAAAATTAACTCCATCAGGGAGTACAGGTCCAATACAGAATCAGCGAAGAGTGTATGGGCCTTTCACAACCCCACAGTGCGCCATATGCGGGCTGCTTGTAGGTCTCCAGCTACTCTTTTGTGGTCTTATGCAACAGTCTTTTTCTTTTTGTTGGCATTTTTTTTCTCCATAGGCCCTACACCAGCCTTTTCACAGGGTGTTTATGCCCTGTGGTCACGTGGCAAATCAACAGGCCATCATGCAGGAACACACCTGAGACAATGGTAGCCTTAAGCCCTGTAATTTTCTCTACATTTCCCCTCTCCCTGCAATGGTCAAACAGCTGGTCATAACACTGGCAGCTCAAGGTGAAATGACAATTCTGTCATGGTGGTAGTTTATCCCCAGAGACACACCTCAGCCCCTATTTACTGTAAGACAAAATTACAACATACATCACTACATTTCATCAAAACCAGATAAACAACTCATTCAGTCTGTTTATTTATAGTGTAAAAGAATGTGAATTCATATATTTTAAAAAGATAATGTTTATATTCACTCATTAGGTTGAATAATTTATAGGAAAATGTTTAAGGACTGGAGACTCTTTACCCTATATCATCTAGCTCTTAACTGTAAGGGTGTAATACCTACTCAAATGGTAGAGAGGTGCTGTTTGTATTTCCAACCATTGATTCACTAAGTAACAGTAGAAGCAGGTTCTGTTACCGGCTACCTGAATAACCTGAATAATAAAATCCCTTTGATGTAATAACTCTGGTCTGAGGGTCTTGGTCAGTCCTGTTCCCCCGGGGAAACCCTAATAAATCCTTAATGGTGTTATAAAGCCATATAATAAATTCTTGTGAAATCATTTGAAGTATGTAATTAGAGGCCATAAAAGCTGACAGCCTTTGAGCTTAATGGAAGCAAAGTGTGGGAAAGTGGGCGAGACTTAGAGACATAAATCAAGTCATAAATCGAGACTTCACACCTCAGTTTGACAGGTGCTGCATTCTTATACTCTCTTGTGAACTTCTAATTATTCTACTCTGAACACCAAATTATGTAGAATAAATGCAAAGGAAGTCTATTTTTAAAGAATATTTGTTCAATAGCATAATTTTAACTTTGACATTTAAACAAACTGTGACCTATGGTTATTCTTTCCCAAGAAAAATACTGCTTGAGTAAGTACTAATTGAATTTCAGTGACTGTTAAATGCTTAGGCATACTTATGAGTTTCTACAGGGTACATCTGGTCAAGGATAACTAGAGAGAGAAGTTGACTGTCAGCAGACAGGATGTTTAATATTATTATTATGACGTGTATAACTGTAGCCTTAGCCATAATATGTTCTTATGTTTAATATCACGACATGTTACTAGAAGTCGTGTGAGAATGTTTTTAGCTACACACCACTTAATCAACAGACACACACACACACACATCGATTTGCTTCATGTTTTGACTACTGCTATGGCCAGCTGCAAAGCTGGCAACAGAGACAACTA
>NW_018127920.1:5467560-5471720 GCF_001952655.1 Monopterus albus | reverse complement strand
TATATACTGCTCCGATAATGGAGAGCAGGTGTGCCTCGTCGCCTGGAATGCACCCTCACCTGTGCGGGGGCGGAGCTGCTGGAACTACCTGTGCCTGCTACCGAGGTACATGGGGCGGCCCGGGTCATGGACGTAACACCTAAAGTATCTATCCAATATCTATCTGACTAAAAATATCTAACACAACTCTCACTGATACTGGGCTATAACCACTCAGTCGTTAGGGGACATTGTTGGCCTTCAAAGGACTGAAACACCACCAAGGGGGATAAATATCTCCAGCTCAAAACCAGTCAGTCAGAACTGATGAAACCTCTTGGATGAGAGGTGAAATGTCTTCGACCTAGAAATCTAGTCCAGTTGATTTTTTTCAAAGTTTTTTTCAGCCAGAGTACAATACAAAGGAACCTATCATAGGTTCACGAGCAGGGACCTGCCCTCACTAAGTATCGATGGAAGTATAAGGATAGAGTGTGCTTGTGAGCTATTTCAACTGAATGTAGTTTTTATGTGAGACAGATACATTCACTGTGTCACTGACATGGGTCAGGAGCAGTCAAGGCTTATTCAAGGTCACTGTTTCCCTTTAAGGGTGGCAACCAGAACACAGAATGTAAATGAATGACACTGGCTGTTTTCTCCTGTATGCTCTTGTTTGTTTATTGCTACAATCATTTTTTTGAAGATGAACAGTGGACATACCCAGTTTGTAGATAGTCCACTTTAAACAGCAAAGAATGAAGATGAGTTAGCTGAAATTCTCAGAAGCTGGAAGGTGAAGCTGCTCGGCTGGCAGCGGATCAGAAAAGGAGCACAGGGAGGAGTAGGAGTAGTAAGGTGCTGTTAGGTGTGCATCCTGTTCACTGTGACACTCTGTGGCATTTCCACTGCTGACAACTTGTAAATTAATCCTGACTCTCTTTGCTCCCTTGTTCAATGTCTGCCTGCTGTCTGTCGTTGCAGCAAACAAGAAAGGTTAGTGTCTCTGCCAGTTCTTACACTGCTTCACCCCCCGCCCTCTCCTTTAGCTGTTGCCCTGCCTCTGTACATCTTCTCTGCTGTGTAAAACATGCCTTTGGGTCATATTTATGATTTCTCACAGTGATGATATGAAATGGCAGATGCTCATTGTCTCTGTTACACATCATTCCAGCAGCTTTAAAGCTTTTTTCAAATCAGTTTCAGCTGACAGCACTTATAAGCATGTGTGTCTTGTGTATTAGTTAGTGTCGGAGTACATTCTGGCATGTTTGTTTGTTTTGGGTGTGTTTTCTGCCGTTCAGCTATGTGCCGAGTTCACAAATCCCACTGATCTCCTCAGAATGATCCTCAAATACAAATCATGATTTATCATTTGTTTAGCATATTTCTCATTACAAGATGTATTTTACTGAGCTGTGTAGTGATGCTCTGCTCTTGTAGATTGCCACCTGCTGCTATCAGGCATAAAGGTTTTTACTTTATTTTCCCCAATAAGAACTAACTTTTAGTCACTGTGGTGTAGGACTATGGCTCTTGTTACCATTGCTAACTCAGAGACGAGACAGTCCAAGTAACTTCAAAACAGTGCTGATTTATTCAAAGGATCACAGGTAAAATTAACATTACACGCTCAGGTATCTTGCACCTACAAACTGCACGCAGGCAGATGTAAGATGAAAAACCCTGAACCCACCAGACATTATATCCCTTCGGTTGGGCTAGCCCCATACTACACCGAAACATCAACCGAGATGTCTCTGTTGCCAGCTTTGCAGCTGGCCATAGCAGTAGTCACACTCCGTACACACACACAGCACAGCATAGCAATCACACAGGCATACATAATATAGCTACACTCAAAACAAACACCAACAACTACATTCAAGCGGGGGGTGCAAATTTGTTGGAGGAGAGAGAGAGAGAATATTTTACCTGCATGGTTCAAGTAGTCCCTCCAACTTCTGCAGGTTTGCCAGCTCAAGTTGTGTCAGCATAGACAGTCTGTTGTTTTGCTGGGCCAAGGTGACCACAGTCAGCGGCGATTTGTTTCACTGGATCATTTTTATCATCTCCAACATGGAGTCCCATTTTGTCATTACATCTTGACTGTGCTTGAAGTGGCCAACAATGATGCAGCATTTAACCAAAACACAGTCAAATCCACCATCATGCAGAGAAACTGTAACTGTTCTCTGCAAACTGTGTGCCATGTAAGGTAGGTGCCTCATATGGAAGTAGCCTCACTGCTGCTGTCAACGCTGTTTGTGCCAAGTGTGATTAACATTTCTTTGATTTTCCATTCCTTTGAAACAGTTTAAAATGTTGTGGATATGCCACTGAGCAGTGGTGCTCTGGAGTTTTACTCACAGTTAATGCAAATGATTGTAGATTCCACTCTACAGCAATAAAGTGAACTGTGACACTGAAATAGTTGTCACCCATTAATGCAACATGCTGAGCTTGCTCCACCATTCTCATTTTTAAAATCACTACACTGCCATGACACGCTGGTGCATGGATCAGACTTTGAAATTAATCTGTGCTGGCTGTGAAGCAAGAGCTTCACCTAAGTTTAAAACAAATTATTCTTTACATCTAACTAAACTATTGGGGGTAAATTAAACCCCAGTGAATGAATTAAGAGAAAAACAATAACCCTAATGCCTACCTGTCCTGGATTTCTTGATCACTATATTTTGTCTTGTTCTTAGGTATCTTGATTCGTTCTTAGGGATTAATTGTGGGAGCATCATTCTTGTTCTTAATCGTCTCTCAAATACTATATTCTGTTTGGTTTTAGGTACTTTGGAATCTGTTTCTCAAGATATGTCTTATGGTGTCTTATGGTGTCTTATGGTGTTTTGTTGCTGCTCTCTATTACTGCTGGAACACAGGAATTTCCCCATTGTGGGATCAATAAAGTCCTACCTACCAGCATATACAGTATGTGTGTCTGGCTGGTCAGTCCTGATAAAACCCATTTGATGCGTCATGCCTAGTCTGTGAGGGTGCTGTGTTGTAACAAAGACTTTATGGTATGCAGGTGGCCTTCTGTCCTACTCCCCCAGTGGGAAACTCTAATAAAATCCTATAATACCGTTAGAAAACCTATAGTAAAATGTTCCATTTGAGAAAAGTAACACAGCTATGTGATATCCTTTGAAGTATCTAGTTACCATTTGGCGCTTTGATCTAGGTGGAACCTAGGTGCAATAAGGGGACGGGACTTAGGGGGTTTCATAAATCAATCTGGTTCAGACCTTGAGTGACAGATGTTGTACAATTATACTCTCCGCTGCTGCTCATCTTGTAACTAACTCTCGGAAACAGGATCATATAACCCCAGTTCTTGTCAGAAATGGCGCGCGTAATGTGGCCGAAAAGTGTTAGGTGAACTCAATTAAATGGCCAGACAAGGAAGTGTAAAACAAAACTGTGTCTTTATTAAGAGAACTAACTTTGAACAAAAGAAAACCATACAAGACATGGTGAAAACACAAAATTCACATGTCCTTAACAGTCCAAGGTCAGAGCCAGCAAATACATCCAACAGAGGTGATCCAAAATACGTAGTCCAGAGGGAAGTCCGATATCATACACTGTGGCAGAGACAAGAGGGCAAAGCAGAAACGAATATACCAAGGTAACAGTCCGGGTCAGAAACACAAAATACCAAAACCGAAGAAAATGCTGGAAAGTCAGAGCTGGGGTCTAGAACAATCTGGCAGCGTCCTGGCGGGAGGACGCTGCCTAAATAGAGGTGCAAACAATAACGAAACAGGTGAAACCAATGTGAGTGATGAAGAATGTAAAAAGACCAAAACTTAGGTGAAAAAAAAACAGGAAGTAATGTCAAAATAAAAGCTGGACGGGAAGCAGTGGAACCGAATCATGACAGTACCCCCCCAGGGAGGGAGGAGGGGGCCAGGAAGGAGGGCACGAAGAAAGAAAAACAAAATCCCAAAAAACAAGACAACCACAGGGGACCACAACACTGACAAGGGGAACCCAGACCAAACAGGCAAAAAAAAATAAAAATAGAAAAAAACCACCCAAAAAAAAACAAACAAACAAAGTCCTAGTCTATCGGGTGACCCCGATAAACAGGGAGCCAGGCAGGAGACCGGAGAGGCCGCTCGGGTGGGCGGCCATGATGCCAGGCAGGAGACCCGAGAGGC
>NW_018127920.1:5460314-5464910 GCF_001952655.1 Monopterus albus | reverse complement strand
ATGTTGTGATGTGGATGAGAATCTGTGGCCCAACAGACAGGACCGACATGACGCATAGGAAAACTGCCACGTAATCTCACCTTTACCTTCTGTTGTACATGTATAGTTCTTCCCACTTTGTCTTTTTTACAGTATGTTTCCATTGCTAGGTAAATAGACTATGTATAGTTTCCTTTGTTGTCTGTATGTAAGTACCACTATTGACAGTACAGTAGAAATGTGAGTACAGTCTGATCTTTTGTTTCGATTCTTCCATATACTGTAACGTGGGGCGATGGTGATTGGTTAGATGAGGTTAGATGGAATCATTCAGAAAATTATCTATTCTTACCATGTAAATTACTGTAACACCTGGTTGATGCACAATGGTTTGCAAGAATCACTTCTTTTTTTTACCGGAGGGACACTGTAAATTATGACACACACCAGTACGGTAATTTAGTGGTTTCTAGTCATCAAAACCTGAGTTGAGTATAGTTTACAGTAAATAACAAAAACTGAGTATGATGTTCTACTGACAACATGACTAATAATTTTGCCTGTCACGTTCTGCTTATAACGGGGTGAAAACAGGTGTAAACAATGAGTGCTGATTAAAGTAAAAAGTCCATAACTGAGATATGGCTATAACATGAAGTTGACAAAATAAAAGCACGAGACTGGAAACAGGCAGGACAGAATCATGACATTTATACCACAGAGGTCTCTTAGATGTTCTAATTTTTCATTACTGGTTGTTCCTAGATCCAGGCTTAAATCTTCTGGTGATCAGGCATTTATGGTAGCAGCTTCCAAAAAGTGGAATAGTCTACCCCCTGACATCTGGGCAATTTCTGATATTGGGGTTTTTCATTCCCATCTGAAAACCTATTTATTCAGTCTGGCATTTGATACCGGCTCCTCCTAGAGCTCCCCATTTGTTTAATTTGTTTTGCTGTTTTATATTATTCTGTCTGAGGGTAACTTTTACTTTTTTCTTTTCTCGTTTTACTATGAAGCACTTTGTAACTTTGGATAAGATAGGTACTATGCAGATAAACATTTAATTGCTTGTTTGCTGTTTTTAACTGTCAGCACTGTAAAGGTGTAGTTCATCTGTAAAACTGCAAAACAGCTGTTTCTGAAACATAAAGCAGCTCTGTTCACATGGCTCAGTGCCACTCACTGCCACATCATAAACTACCACCAAACTGAAAGCTGCAGTTCACATGCATTGTTATTTAGCAATTAATTTGTTCACACCACAGGCAGCAGGGTTTCCTGACCTCAGTTTCATGTTTGTACATGGAACTGAAATCATGTATGGCAATCTGAGGGCACAATTTTACCAACTGTCACTAGACTTTACCTAACCTTACCTCGCCCTATGTAGGCATGTAGAAAGCAGAACGTACCCCTCACACCCAAAACGTCATTCAAAATTACCCAGAGCTTTGCAGAATGAATGGATGAATGGATAGACAGACAGACAGACAGACAGATAGATAGATAGATAGATAGATAGATAGACGCCTTGGACATGACTACTGTAGCTATAACGTATGTAGTGAATGCTGCCAAAATCCTGGGTACGGCCTTGCTGGCAGACTGATGTAATGAAAGTGACACTTGCCTCCCCAACTCTCTCAAGATGCCCTCCAGCAAGGTGCTGAATCCACTCAGCTGCTCAGAGACTTACAGTATGTGGTTGTCCCCTGAGGACAGTTTCCAGTAGTCAGCACACTGTATGATGCGACATGTAACTGCTCCTGCACGGTGACGTTGCACAGATGACACTGCACTTGCTGTGAATGTGAAATAGGCTGTTTCTGCATAAACAGCTCAGCGTGCTTTAGTCAGAATAATAGTAACACAGTAAACAATAACGAGCAGTAACTCGTCATTCAGGATACATAGGATGTTTCCAGCCGTGGCAGTGTGAGTGCACCGTCTGTCACCACAGCCTGTCAGCAGCACTGCAGATGGAGCAGAGCGCAGTCAGCTCCCGACCGCAGCCTCGCTCATTCTGCCATATCCTCCCCCTCCACACGCACACCATGGACGCATCTCTCACATCCAATCGTCGCTACCTTTAACCGTTATCGGCTGCATTTCGACGCGACCCGGCGACACAAGGATCCAACTTCCTCTATCATTCCGGGGACACAGCTAAGGCCGACTCCCAGCTGTGGAAGCCACAATGAAGCGGCTTTTTGTAAAAGCTGTGCAGGACAAAACCATGAGCCCCTGGCTGCTCTTCACTCTGCTCGGACTTTGGTAAGTGTGTCTGTGTATGTGAAGGATCAGGGATGTGAAGGTGCGTGTGTCACGATAAATGGTTACAGATGTTGCTGCCTCCTCCGGACTCTCGTGTCCTTATCCTTAAGATGGATCACGGCGTTCCGCATCTCGTAACCCTACGGGTCATTGTGTTGATAGGGCCTTGGGAGGAAGGTATTTGAAAACGCCAATCTTATGCTTCATCGGGAAATTATCTAAATATTAACCAGCCTTGTTATGCGATTTGTTTGCATTTTTCTAATCTGTGCGCAGTCCCGAGTTGTTTCAGAGGGTCTGCCTACGTGTTTCAAATACAGTGACGGTGCCATGCGGGTTACTGATGGACGAATGGTGGCTGAGTTTGTTCTATGTCACTGATCTGCCTCAGCTTATGACTCTCATGTATTACACACAGTCCGGTCATACAGATCCTCTTCCGTGAGCGCTCGAAATTGAAATTGGTTTCGCGCGTCTTTTTGAAGGAAAAAAATTATGACTATTTCTGCTGCCTACATTCTATTTAATAATTATAAAGATAAAATGATTATTTAAACCGTTTTCACATCTACAGTAGCCCAGAAAATATATTTGAATGCTATTTTCCTTCATTTTAGAATTAATCACCTTCAAAAATGTCACATACAAATGATCACATAGGCTACAATAAACAGGATTTACGTTTTTACTTGGAGGGTGGAATATTTAGCAGTGGTGGGCAGGGGTGTTGCTAGACATAAAGCTGTACTGGGCCACAGGCCCCCATTACTCACATCACACAACTATTTTTTTCCAGTCTCTGCTGCATGAATGAAATGTGCTCTACATTGTGTTACGTGAACTCCCCCTTGCTTAGCCCACTGTTCCACTGCCATACTGCTGCTACTGAAACAACTACTGGCAAAGGTAAATTGTAGAGATATGAATCTTTATGAAAATCTCTATTTCAACACACACTAAGAACATTCTTAACATGTTTTATGGCGTAAAAGTCAAAGCCCTGGGTTCACCTTTCTTTGAATTCTTCTGCATTTCACAGTAATATAGTTTGTCAAGCAGCCCCAGTTTGATCTGTCAAACTTTCACAACAAGCTCATCTATCAACAACTCATTAATTAAAAAGAAAAACAATCTAATCATTTTGTAGCTCATAAGGCCACATAACATATCGATGCTCCAGCTACTTCAGAATATTGTGCAATGGATGGCTGGTGGTCACACTCCTGTCTCCATAGACACAGACAGCTTCCTCCACACTTACTTTCCTGCCTAAGGTTCATTTGTTAGTTAAAAATGCATACACAAACATCATTTGTGCTGTGCGGCAAGAGCATCAAATACTATGTCACATCCATTAAATGCAGAATGAACAGTCTATCATTAACACTGATTGTAGCAAAGGAGTCAAGATAATCATGATGACTTATAAATGTTCAGTCTTGACTAAAGGAAAGTCACTTTTGGATTTTCCCGTTTAGGGGTCGCTGACGACTCGCATGTTGACATTTGGCACGTGTTTTTTTATACGCCGGATGCCCTTCCTGACGCAACCTTGACTCAAAACCTTAACCACTAGCCTACCAGGGACGGCTGTAAATGTTCAGTCTTGACTAAGTTACCCCAAATCACAACACAAGTAAATTTTGGCCATATAGTACTTCATATGCCAAATCACGTTGCTTTCAAATTGCGGTGTTCCTTCACAAAGTAAATGTAGAATTTATATTTTATTACTCTCAACCAGACAAGTTTAAATTGTTTAAATTCACTTTATACTGTTTTTACAGTCCATTTTCATTCATGTTTAATCAGTCTCAATATTGTGCCTTCAAAACATCCTTCTATGGAACAAAGAAAGATGTCTCCATTGCATACACATAACTTTATACTATCAATCCTGCAAAGCAATGCTTTACATATTGGACAAGCAAAAGAATCATTTGTGCAGCTCTAAACATGTCAACTGTGAAATCACAATTCCAAATTGTAAATATCTCTATGTATTGCTCCCTAAATTCTGATATGTGCATTATACTGTATAGGAACAGGGTTCCCAAGTGTTTTGCAGCTCAGCTGATGGTAGCCATAACCACATCTAAGCCTGATGGTTGCCAGGCTTAGATGTTTTGCATAAGATAGAGTACAAAGCTGCAAAGTACAGACTGAGGAAAGCCATCACAGCAGCCAAGAGGCAGTACAGAGAGAAGCTGAGTGGCTTCTACTCTACTGCTGACCCCGGACGGATGTGGCAAGGCCTGCAGCACATCACAGACTACAGGACCACCACCAGCATCATCAGCTCCACAGACAGCCTGCTGGATGACCTCAACACCTTCTACA
>NW_018127920.1:5459673-5460230 GCF_001952655.1 Monopterus albus | reverse complement strand
GAGCTGGCTGATGTTCTCACCACCATCTTCAACCTCTCCCTCAGCCAGAGCATCGTTCCCACCTACTTTAAGACCACAACCATCGTCCCCCTTCCCAAGAAGATCCCAGTCACATGCCTAAAAAACTACAGGCCAGTGGCACTCACCCCAATTATTATGAAGTGTTTTGAGAGAGTGGTGCTGGCCCGCATTCAGAGCAGTATACCGGACCCCCTGGACCCCCTGCAGTATGCCTACCAGACCAACAGGGCTACCTCAGACGCCATCACAGCTGCCCTCCACTATTCCCTTTCTCACCTGGAAAATGGAGACTCCTACATCAGGATACTCTTCATTGACTACAGCTCCGCCTTCAACACAGTTGTCCCCCACAAACTCACCCACAAACTGTCCACACTGGGTCTGCACCCCACCCTCTGTGACTGGCTCCTGGACTTTCTGACTGGCAGGCCCCAGACTGTCAGGATTGGCAATAGGACTTCAGCCAGCATTGTTACAAACACTGGCACCCCACAGGGATGTGTCCTCAGTCCCATCCTCTACACCCTGTTCACCCA
>NW_018127920.1:5440753-5459424 GCF_001952655.1 Monopterus albus | reverse complement strand
GGACGAAGCAGCCTACAGGAGGGAGGTGGCTGGTCTGGTGTCATGGTGCAAGGACAATAATCTCAGCCTCAACACAGACAAGATGAAGGAGATGGTAGTGGACATGAGGAAGGTAGAGGAGAACTCATCAGCCACTGTTCATCTGGGGGCTCGAAGTGGAGAGGGCGAGTAGCTTCAAATACCTGGGCGTCCACATCAGCGAGGACCTCACTTGGACACGTAACACCACACAGCTGGTCAAGAAGGCCCAACGGCGGCTGTACTTCCTGAGGAGGCTGAGGAGGTTTGGCCTGTTGCCTAGGATCTTCAGCAATCATGCAGCATACATTCTCTTATTATATTCTTATATATTTTTATTATATTGCTGCATTTGCTGCTTAAAGTGCCTTAGATTTTGTGTTACTTATTTATCTACTTTATATTTCATTTGTATTTTGTGGCATTCATGTGGACGGCAAAGTAAGAATTTCATTGTACAGGGAAACACGTTTCCTAACTGTGCGTATGACAAATAAACACTTTGAACTCTGAACTAAGCTGGTAAATGTTTGCAATGGTGATGAGTACCTGGTTACCTTTAGCAAAAGGGCTTGGTAAGCTTAAATTTAAAGTGGTGAGTATCAAATTCCTGTACATATTCTTTGAAATGGAGCTTCAGATCAATACTATGTTTGCAAAAGACTTTCCAACATCCCTGTTCACTATGGCTACCAGATTTAAGCCCACTGATTCCTAGTGAAGACAGTTCTTTAAAGACACCTCCGTTCTTCAACCAACGGCAAAACAAACAAACATACATCCATGCCAAATGAGCCAGAAGGTCTCATGGGGTCTGTGGTTGTTATAATATAATGATATGATATGATATGATATGATATGATATGATATGATATGATATGATATGATATGATATGATATGATATGATACGATACGATACGATACGATATGATATGATATGATATGATATGATATGATATGATATAACACAACACAATTATTTGGCAGCACTGTGGCGTGGCGGGTAGCGTCATTGCGAGAAGGTTTCGGGTTTGCAACCTTTCTGTGTGGACTTTGCATGTTCTCCCCGTGCCTGCGTGAGTTCTCTCCGGGTACGCTTGACTTCCTCCCACTGTCCAAAGACATGCAGTTTAGGTTGATTGGTGTCTCTAAATTGCCCATGTGTGTGTGTGTGTGTGTGTGGTTATTCATCTGCCTGTTGGCCCTGCGATGGACCAGCGACCTGTCCAGGGTGTACCCCGCCTTTTGCCCAATGCCAGCTGGGATTGGCTCCAGTTGTCTCAACAAAAGCACATGCCTCAGGTTACCCTGAAATTTGAGCTGTGTGAGAATAAAATGAAAGACATAATTATGATGAATAATCACACAAATGGTTGTTTCATCCCAGATGGTGTTATAATAGTACGACTGTCATTTTTCCACCTGTGGAAGAATACAGAAACACCACATAATAAATACAATAAAACAGGTGCAACTTTGTTTAATTACTACACACAATCACTCATTCCTGATTTGGCACCCCAACTCATCTCAGAGTTTAATATGTTCAGTGCCACACAGTGAGCTGCAAGGCCATTTTCAGAGTATGTGCAATAATAAAGTCAGGGAGTTCAGCTGAAGACTACCAATGAATTCTTGGGCACAATGTAGGGCCCAGTGTCAGAAAGAGCAAGGCCTGTCCTCGCAGTTCTGACACTGGTGAATGAAAACTAAACTTGTTCCTGACATAGACACAAAAGGACTGACTATATGATCAGAGATATTTAACTTAATTATGTGTAGATACACTGGATAGCAACAGTGGAAGAAGTACTCCATGAAGGCTGTGGTCATATGTGGTCACCAGCAACTTTTTTTTAATTTTAAGACTGTGTTCTTTCTGGCTTTTGACTCCTTACCTGACAAAGGAGAGCTGCACAAAAATTCCTATCTGTTTATGCATAAATGGCAAATACAAATCTTGAATCCTTGCTGTTCAGTGTACAACAAATATCCAAACATTATAAACAGCTGCGTAGCATTAGCTGTCCAAACATAAAAGTCAGAATTCTGCAAACAGCTACTAGCTCAGTGGAAAAGTGTTTTTCCTGTCCGACAGTGGAACTTCCACACAACCATCTCTAGCCAGAGGTCAGATCAATTCCATTCATGCTTGATTGCTTTGCCTTGGTGTACCGGATGTCAGTTGTGAACAGGATAGGACAGTACACGTTGGATAGTACATGATGGCCATACCATAATTGTTTGGGCAACTTTCAGCTCACCTAAATGCTTGTTTTCTCAATATAACAGGATATTTTTCTTTTAAAACGTGATTTTTCTCATTATTGTGACATACTTTATTTTCTCCTTATAATGATATAGGCTACTGTATTTTCTCGTAACAATGCGAGCCCTGCACAGCTTGGAGTGAGTGTAGTGCACACGCTCACTTTGGGCAGTACCCTCATTCTGTCATAGATTAGATACCAGGAGACCCAAATGCATAACACAACAAACAGACAAAATCTTTAGCTGTTTATTATAGAAATATCAGAGAGATGTAGGACCACTCTGGAGACTTGAAGCAGGGCAGGTGAGGGTGAAGGTCCAGAACGTTCTGGGCCTGGCTGTGGGCCCACTGAGTACCAGGGAGTTCAGGCTTAGCTTTGGTCCTAAGAGACTTGGAGGACTGGTGAGATGAAAACCCTGCAACCTACACAGGGCTGAGAAAGAAATCAAGACACTGTTGTATGCAAGAATCTAATGGCATTCATGACATATGGACTTAGATTTGTCTCCTTCCACGACAAGTACACTGTAAATTCTAAACAGTGTTGTAGTCAATACTGGAGCTTTAAATGCTGTTTAAGCGGTTTTACCACCCAGAAAGGTAATACAGCAGTGAAACACTGAGTCTTCAGGGTTGGCAACAAATATAATATAAAGTAAACACAGACTGTACCTTCATTTTGCCTTCGTTATGCCAAAAACACATTGCTCAAATCTGATCACAAAGCTGTTCCATACCTGCACAAACACTATTGTATATTTTGTGGCAGTCACACACATACATTTAATTATATGCAAATATTATAAATCTTTTTTCCTTAAAGTATTTTTTCTCACTCCACAGTGCAGCATTTGGGCCCAGTAAACAGGAAGAAGAGGACTATGAAGATGTGCCCATAAATAAGACCTGGGTCTTGTCTCCAAAGGTCCATGAGAGCGATGTGACTTTGATACTAAATAAATTGCTACAGGGTTATGACAACAAACTGCGGCCCGACATCGGAGGCAAGTCAAGTTCATCCTCTGGAAATGTGCTTTGTTCTAACTTTGTTACCACAAAATGTTCTGCTCACAGTAATAAGAAGGGTTCAAAAGAAGTTTGAAAATGGGTTACTGCCTTCTTGGTTGCATGAAACTATTTGAGAACTGCTGCAGCTGTCTAGGGAGAATCTTGAATATTCCAAAGCATTGTTGTGATGTGATAACAAAGATACCCAGTGTAAGCTGATGCTGTCTGTGTGAGTGCATTTTCTTCTGTTTTGCTTCAGTGAGGCCAACAGTGATTGAAACAGCTGTCTATGTCAACAGCATTGGACCAGTTGACCCCATCAACATGGTGAGTAGAGATGAAGCAGTATGAACATTTAATATCATAATCATAGTGGCCAAAATTATAATGGTTATTGGTATTTTCACAGTATTGTTAAAATGTTATGTAAATGTTTATAAAGTACTTGTAGATGAAGACAAGAGACCAGTCCTGGCTTTGCCTGCTGCATGCCCACTCTGTAAACAAGAGAACAGCAAATGTATTATTATACTATTATTATTATTCTGGCTTGCTCTGTCTCTCACCTACACATAGTCTGAGTCTTAAGAAGAATGACTGCAGTGAGCCCAACAATTAACATAAATACAGAGGAGTATACGTAGCATTTCTCCAGTTGGAACGGTTTTACAACCAAGTACACCAGTGGTTGCCAACGTTTTTTCTAAAGACACCCCTGTTTTATCATTGAGTACACTGATGACCCCACCCCCTCAACAACACGCACACAGTTACAAACTGAAAAACAGTACTTCTTTTCAAATTTCTTTTATAGATATTTCATAATTTATCCAACTTATATACCAATACAGATCCATTAAACACTGTACAATGAACCCTAACAGGGAACTTAATACCTGCAGCAAATTTGTGCATGCATACATTTTTTTTTAAGTTTGAACAGGTTATTTCCTGTGTATACTGCAATATTTAGTCTTGTAGTCTTGGAATAATGTCTGGTCCTTTCACTAGCCAAAACTGCCTGTATCCATGTTCAGTGTAGAATCTCATGAGGAGAGAATTTGACTTGATATCTAAGAGCTTAGCTTTAGCTTGGAGGTGCAGATTCTCAGTCATCCAGGTCATAGTAAGCTGAAAAAACATTGAAAAATCAACACCAGGACTGAAACACCACCGATGGGGATAAATATCTCCAACTCAACGCCTCAACGCCAGTCGGGCAGAACTGATGAAGCCTCTGGGATGAGAGGTGAAACGTCTTCGAGCTAAAACCTAGTCCAGTTGATTTTTCTAAGTTTTTTCAGCTTTAGCTTGGAGGTATTCCACATCCTCTTTTTTTTGAAGAAGAAGAAACAGCTCTATCACATTCCTCTTTTGTGACATATTCTTTAACATCTGAAAATCTGGATTTCATCTCCTTATTTTTTTATTTTTATAAAATGACCCTTAAATTTAGTTGTTTTTTTGTCCAGACCCCCAGGTTGGGAACCACTGAATAAGACAACTGTCAGACTCAAATGAATAAAATATTGTGGCGTGCTTAGGGTTATAAGAAATAGCCTGCCAGTGCCCTTAGTCAGTGCTACAGGGGTGGTGCTGCTGCTCCCCTCCTCCTCATCAGACAGAGTGAGGACACAATATGGTGAGAGTCTGTCCTGGTGCAGCACCTGGTACACCACCTCAGACAGTTGGGCCATGACTTAGCCAGATCCCCACCAGTGGCTGCAGAGCTTTGGGGACACCCCTTTCATGCAAATGGGACAGTACATCAGCACCTTGCTCCCTGGCGTAAATGCCTGTCCAGAACACAACAGTGTCATAAGCTCTCTTTTGCTGCCTGTGCCTGGTTGGTAAAACTGTGAACCAACTGGAGACACGCTCTCAGTCGCTTCTGAGCTTTACAGGAGCCACAGCAGTGAACATGTAGCTTCACATCTCATCTGCAGCCAGGCCAGTAGAATCACTGCTGGAGGCCCTGAAGGATCTGGCTGTTTCTGTAGTGCTCCACCCTGACTGAGCAGTGAACCATATGAAGAACCTGGGAACAGAGAGCAAGGGAACCAACAGCTGCAAAAGATTGTCCCCTTAGCCAGGAGCATGCTACCTCCAGTAGATAATGCTGTGGTGGAGCTCAGAGTTACCCCACTGAGAGTGATAAGCTTTCACCTCAGACCCTTGTGCTGCCACCAGTGTCCATTCTAGGTGCTGATTGGCCTCCAGCCAGCCTCTCACTTGTACCAGGGTCACATCAGCCTGCTGTCATGGTCTCAGCTGCTGTGTGGTCAACAGCAGCCAGCCCTTCCCATCTCTGGTCATCTGCATGGCTGACATCATCAGCGCTATGCCCCGCTGGGGATACCTGCACTCCTCAGCTGCACAAGGACACTGGGAGAGTGTGTTGGCATTGCCATGCTGATCCCCTGTCACTGCTTGGTGTCCAGCACGGTGGCTCCTGTGGCACTTGTTCTTCACCTGACCAAACTGGAGTGCCAGTGTCTCTATGCCAAGGGTGATGGCTCACCTCAACATGTGGGTCAGGAGGTCCAGACTGATGATGCAGGGGTCCCTGATATTGGCAAGCCAGAACTAGTACACTAGTACCTGGTTGCCCATCTTGATTCACAGTGGTTTCTTCCCTCTCATGCCAGTTTTTCCCCGGTCACTGTCATCAACTGGATATCAGTTGGTGACCGGGCTTAAGGTAGTAGGCTGGCAGTACCTGGGATAACTGTCACATTTGACAGTTTACTGCATATTCCAAGAATAAAAGAAGACTCATTTTGTTCTTGAAATATTTGTTGGTCTGTTTGATTGCCCCCCTCCAAAAATATTGGAATTGGAACTTATAAGAACTGGGTTAGTTAAGCAGAATCAGAAAAGTTAAAATTGAAACGATACCTAACCCCATTTTGAGGTCTAGCTGCTCTGCACTAATAAGGTCAAGAAGCATCTGTAATGCCTCTCCTTCCAATGCCAGAGCCAGATGGATGACTGCTTCTTCACTGCCCTAGCCACCTAGCAGCCTCTTCCAGCTGAACTTGTGAGAGGTAATGGCTGTATCGGTGTTAGTCCATTGTACTTAGGCAGCTGGGCTGGTGTCTTTGGGGTAGCTAGTGGCCTGCAGCCAGGCAAGGCAATGATGGGCTGCAGAGTTTCAGTCCCAGTGGAAGGCAGCAGAGGGTTCTCAGCAGCCAGGAAGGCAGCTGTGGGTGGCTGGAGATGCAGTGCACTGGAGCCACCAGCATGGGCTGGAGACCTTCCATCACTGGTTGGATTCTTTCTGTCCCTTGTCAGGCTCTCCAGTTTCCAGCAGTTGGAATGAACAGCTTGCTCCAGCTCCTGGATCTGTCTCTCCATTCTCAACACTCTATACTATTTCTGACCAGTATGGTGAGCTTAGACTTAGGGTTATAAAAAAAAGCCAGAAACAGAAATCTGCCTTTTGTGCGCCACTCCTGTGCCCCTTACACTGTATGACCCCAGGAAGCTGACTTGTAACAACACACATACATGAACAATGGCCCATTAATGCCCACAGGAGTCACACTATTAGTGGCCCATGCCCAGCTAATTTGGTCCAGGCCTCAGCCGCACGCATCCTCGCATCGTAACAGTAACTACATAACACACAGTATAACTGCAATATCATGAGCACTATTAAATGAGTAGCTGAACTCACCCTGTTAACAGTCTTTGTACCAACAGCACCATTTCAGAGTCGAGTGACTGTTCCTCCAGGGGTCACTACAATATGTTTTGGGTAACTAAACTAAGTAGTGTAGTCTGCAGACACAGCACATAGAGCAGCAGAACAGCCTGGGGTTTTACAAGAGTGGGCAACACTGAAAGCATCAATTTACATTGATGACAAGCTATTGGCAAGTTAGACACACAAACTTTGACACGTCCCCAATTCTGAAGCCCCCATATTATGCACAGAGCTAAAAGTTAACGTTGCATTCACTATGAATCGTTTCAGCCTCTCACAGCAATTTTCTTTCTGCATGACCATCTTCAATCAGGTTATCCTCAGACCTCTAGCAATGGTCCTTAAGAATGCTGACTAATCTGTAGGGTGCTGTCACTGCATTCTGCTGTGTTTTTACTTGATACAAAACAGACACAAGTTGAATGCTGCATCTGTGTCTGGCTGACCTTGACTTTGGCTGATGATGATTATTAATTAAACCTTCATTGACAGAATTTTCAAAGCAACTGACAATTACGGTTTTAATGCTAATTAAAATTTGAAACAGTAATACTACCTGTTGGATGGTGTACTGTAAAACCAGTAACCACTTACAGCACGTAGCATCTCATGTGCACCTCTAGCAGGGGCTCGCCTTGTGCGTGAACTGGTGCATTAGAAGTGCTTGGTGTAAAAAAAGTGCACAGGGGAGCCTACAGAAAGACCTCGGAGAAGAGAAACTATATCAAAATCTCTGACAAATAGTGCACAATGAGGGAATTACTGGCAATGCATGAAATGCTCAGTATGTTCAGTGTATCCAACTCGTAGTAAAACAGCAAATGAAAACTACACACACTTCACAAATACAGCAAATAAAAACTACACACACTTCACAAAGAACCATGTACTTAGTAGGACTGAAGTAACAGACATCCTTCTCTTTCTATTACCTGTTGTGCCTTGTTTATATTTGGAGAAGCACAAATATTGTACTTCATTTTTAGTTGGAGATTTGTTTAAAAAAGTGAGATAAAGACAGAAATGTACAACTTTGTTATATTTGTTATACAATGTTATATTTTTATTACAATTAAATTTTTCATTAAAGCTACAAAATTGTCTGTGCACATTGTCAATTACAGTTCTTAAAAAGAAAAAAAAATCTGAATTGGCTGAATTTGGAATCCGCAGGTCAGACTTTTAAAAAAATCGGAAATAAGGCCAAAATAAATTGCAGGCCATGCATCTCTATAGAAAATGGTGATCCATGCAGTAATTCGGTGTACAAGTTCCTCTGAAATCAGCTTTATTGTTATTATAGATACTTTAGCACAAGATACAAAATTCTTTCAACCTCTGTCCTCTGAAGAGTTAGATGTAATTGAAGGCACTGAAAAAAGCTAGTAGTAGCACCTTGATTTGAGATATTTGCTCCTTCTCTCTCACCAATGTGCGCTATCAAGCATATGCAGACTCCTTGCTCTCTGTGTGGCAGTTCTGCTGCTGGTATGAGAAAAGACCTTTATGGTAAAGTCACACAGAATAATGGATTACATGTTTTACATACCACTGACTCCACTTGTAAGTTAACCTGGTCCCGTTCAGCTGTGATCAGCTGATTTGACCAGTTAATATTTGCTGTGATTCATGCAGTTTCAGCAGAAGTAGAAGGTGACTGGAATCCCTTTTATTTCCACAACACTGACAGATCCTCTGCCCTCTGCCTTATTTCTATTTATTTGTTTTTATTGTTATTGCTGTCTTAATTGGTAATATTGGTGAATCCATAATGTTTTGTTTTCTAAAGGTTAAATGTACATTATGTATGTATTTATACGCTGTATGTTTGTGTGAAAAAATATTGTTGGAAAAATGATTATTGTACATTCTGAGAGGATGGCAATCCTTCAGATAGTCGGCTCTAAGGAATCTTTTATTGGCTCTTTGAAATTCTTAAAGTAACTGTTTAGATGTCTTCTTCTATAGTCATGTTCCTTTTTTTAACTGGCTGTATTTGCATTGGTTTTGTTACCACATTGCAGGAATACACCATTGACATATTCTTTGCCCAGACGTGGTATGACAGCCGCCTGAAGTTCAACAGTTCAATGAAGCTGCTAATGCTCAATAGTAACATGGTAGGCAAAATCTGGATTCCTGACACATTCTTCAGAAATTCCCGTAAATCAGATGCTCACTGGATCACTACTCCCAACCGGCTGTTGAGGCTGTGGAGCAATGGGAGAGTCATGTACACACTACGGTAAGACAGTTATTCAGCCAGTTTCTCACCTTTTTGATAGTTGTTTTAAATGTTGAACTATCAGTTCTTCAAAAAACTTTGCTGCTTTTGCTGTGTGTATCTGTATTTTTGTCATGTAGTTCTCTTTTAAGTGATCCCTGTTTGTCAAAGCACAATTATTTTTTCTGTATTTGTTGGTATAATTACAAGGAGAACATTAAGTACCTTAACTATGTTCAGTCACACTTGGGAGGGAAAAACCAATGCTGAGACATGCCTTTTCTCTGTCACAATTCTGTTTTTGTTAGGTTGACTATTAATGCGGAGTGTTACCTTAAGCTGCATAACTTTCCAATGGATGAGCACTCGTGTCCCCTGGAGTTTTCAAGCTGTAGGTGGTCAAATGTTTTTCCCTGCCATTTTTGAACCTGTCATCTCAAAGTCAACGTGCCCAGAAAGAGGGGCTTCTGTGTGAGCTAGCATAGTGATTAAGCCCGTGCCCGAACAAAAGGCCCATCTGCTTGAGGCTGCCCTCTATAAGCCTGTACCAGTCTATCATCTAGTCCACCAGTGGGGAGAGGCAGTCACCCAATCCCATTTTCTCTGAAAAACCTAATGAATTGTGCACCCTCTGATTCATGCTGTGTCATACTTCATTGATCTCTTGCTTTGTGCTTTAGCCTATCGTGCCTTGCCATGATAAGGTCGGTGATATTGTTTTTTTTTATTTTTTTTGTTGTTGTTATTTTCCACCAATCCCATACAGAGACTAAAACCATCAATAAGTGTTGTGTACTTACTGCAGTGTCTGTGAATCCACAACCTGGTTTATCTTATTTGTCTCTGCTGTAGACCTCCATTGTTGTTCAAAAACTACTAAAAGCACACCAGTGAGCCACACCACTGCACTGGGTGATGTTTCTTCCTCACAAAATCATGAGGTAATCCATCCAGAATGGCCATCACTTTGTCACTTCACTTTTCACTTTTTTATTTCTTTGAAATAAGAAAGAGTAAACTGTGCATAGATGTGGTTGCACAACAGTGGGGGTTTATGCTACTCTACAAAGTGCAGTAACTATGCAAACAGTGAAGCTGAGAAAAACGCATTTAAAATTTTTGGACTGTCCAGCCAAATATGTGGTGTTAGTTAAGTGACAATGCATTCATAAAATTTCTTTGTAGGAAATTTTTTTTTGATGTATAAGTACCATGACCACTGATCTGACCTACAGTATGATAGCAGACATGCAGCTACTGCTTTCTGCCTTTGGATGTCCCTACAGAGTCAAAATGCAGTATCAACACTGTAAATGTTGTTCTCTTATAACAACCATTTCTATATGTTATTCAAACATGTGGACTTCTTTACAAGTATTATTCTTATGATTTTAGCATAGCCTATTTGTGCTTTCTGCCCTCAGAAAGCTTTAATTTCACTTCCCACCCCTTCCTACATGTGGATTGACAAATCAGAGGTAAAACAATTTAAAAAAGAAGAGCCCAGTCAGGAGGGTCCATGAGATTGCAATGATGAGTCTTTTACTGGGCTCATGATGTCCATCCACAGCTCAACAGCATTTACTCTAGCAGCTGAAAGTTCCTAATATACAATCTCCAATAATGTATTATGCCATGACTGTGCTGTCAAATTGTGTGGAAGAATTCAGGTTTGAGCAACAAGTTTTTTGGCTGCTGGCAGACTGGTTAGCCATACTTTAAGAGTTGCTTTTGGAAGCAGAGGTTCAGAAGAGTCATTAAGGAGATGACGTGCTGGGTCCATCAGGAAATTCACCTTTGTCAGGGTAGAGATAGCTTGTGTTGTTTCCTGCCAAAACCATTGTACATTTGGATAGTCCCATACCATGTGCACCAAGGTGCCTAGACTGCCTGGAGAACAAAATGTACAGTCTGGGCTGGGACTCAGATCCATCCAGTATCTCTGCAGTGGTGTCACAATCACCCCATGACAGAACTTAAAATGAATAAATTGGTGATTGGGGTTATGAGGCTATTATGCAATTTGACCAAACCTTGTCCCAATTTATCTTCCTGTTGAGGCTGGACATAGATAAGTGTTTGTTGTACATAAAAAATACAGTATGTTTTTGTGTTTCCTGAGTCCACATGACCAGTGGGCGATCAAGAAATTTATCACCCCACTCAACTTTCAAGGGTGTATAAGGCAGATTTGAGTCTAAATACATGAACAGTGTGCATTTATCAGTACCAATCCTTGCCAGACAGTCTTCAAAGGTGACCAAGGCATCCTTCCTGTTGAATGTTGAGGTCAACCAGGACCCTAATTCCTTTCTCTACTCAGTCATTCTGGATAAAGGGTTTGCCACCTGAGATTAAATTGAAATTTCTCCAAATTGGAGAGGACCTGTGATTTGGTATTATATCCTACATGTCTTTCAACTGCCTTGCAGATTTGGAATGGGTATGTCACCATAGGCCCATATTTCAGGGAGCTTTTCCTTTGAGAAATGCGAGAAAATAAAAAAAATCTTTCAGTCTTATTGACATCACCAGGTCTTCCTCTAAAACCCCTTGTCCACCACTCAACTCGACTCTTCCTTATACAACTGTATGCACTTTTGGTACCAGGTGCTTTGTTTAACACTGCAGATAGTCCCCTCCTGCAGTGCAGTTTGTTGTCACAGTCACACCAAAACTGCTGTGAAGTCACTGGCCCTGGGTAGTGACAGGGCAGGCTCAAAGTTGTTATTATTTTCATCCTAGGACTATTATGCCATTTTATTAAGTTTTGATAGTGAGGTGAGAAATTAACCATCTAGTTTTCAAATATGTGGTGAATCTATCCAAGTAATGTTAATTACATATTTGCTCCACTGGTTTTCAATGTGATGACCTGTTAATGTGCCAGCTAGCCAGCTCTACTTAGCAGGCATGGCTGCAGCCACTGGTCTTATATTATCACATTCAGTAATCTATGGGCTATGTAATAAGATGTATATGTTATGGTTCACGTCTATAACACTTGTGGAAGCTACTATTATGAATGAATAAAGAACAAGCAACTAGCATCACCACATGTAAACATTCAGGTTCATCAGTGGCAAGATCACCGCATGGTAATGATGCATTTCTCTGGCCATATGGTAGTCTGCAGTGTTTACACATCACTGTTTGGTATCACTTCAGCTCACTTAGAACCTCAAAGGAGGCCTTAGCAAAAATAGTACTAGGTAGCAGTTAACTATCCCTAACATTTGGAAAAACAAACAAGGTGAGTAGAGTCAAGTTGAGTTTAGCTGGTACCAAGTGGTGGAAAAGGGGCTTATTTGTACCCACACTGGGCTCTGTCCTTCCTGAAACCACTGACCACAGGGTAAATGCCCAATGGTACAATTTGAAGTTTGGACAGGCCCACCCATTACTTTGTTGTAAGACTTACCACTTAATTCTTGCTTTTTATCCCCATTCCATTCATATGACCTCAACATAGTATCTAACTTAGACCAGTATTTGGTAGGGGGCAGTGGTACCATGGAAACTGTAAAATTTATATAAGGTAGAATATTCATCTTTATCACTGAGATTCAGGCCAGTATTGAGGACGGAAACACTTTCCTCATAGTAATATCACTTTCCACCTTTTTCATCATGTTAAAATAGTTCATTTTTGCCATTGCCACTAGTGTGGTCCTGATCTGGATCCTTAAGAAGGTCACCTAGTCTAAGACCGGGATGTTGCAAGGGGATGTCTCTCTTATTGCTGGTTGCATTTATTAGCATCAATACAGACTTGGAGTAATTCATTTTAAAGTCTGACAGCCTCCCAAAATATTCTAAGATCTGTATTGTGTTAGGAAGGGACTATTCCACATTTGATAACAACAAGGTGCTGTTTGCATACATTGATATTGAATGTATGGTATATCCCAGTATGGGCTGTTTCAAATTAGCTGGGCAAGTGGTTCCACTGACAGATTAAACAGAAATGGCAAGATCGGGCACCCTTAGTGTGAGACCCTAAATATTCTGAAGGCCTCTGAAATTAATTCAGGCCAGTAAACTATGGTATAGGACTTGTACCATTTGTATAAATTTAAGGCCAAAATTAAATTCTGAAAGTGTCTGTCAGGGATGTTTCCACTGTAGACTATTAATGGCTTTTTCAGTATACAAAAATAGAAAGCCACTGTTTGGAGGGATTTTCTTCAGTTAAGCAAGTTATGTGCAGCACTCTCCATACAGTGGTGTGAAAAAGTGTTTGCCCCCTTACTGATTTCTTATCTTTTTGCATGTTTGTCACACTGTAATGTTTCAGATCGTCAAACAAATTTATATATTAGTCAAAGATAACACAAGTAAACACATCATGCAGTTTTTAAATGAAGGTTTTTATTATTAAGGGAAAACAAAATCCAAAACTATAGAGCCCTGTGTGAACAAGTGTTTGCCCCCCTGTCAAAACACTGGTTTATCGCACCTGAGTTCAATTTCTCTTGCCACACCTGTTCGCAATCAAGAAATCACTTAAATAGGACCTGCCTGACAAAGTGAAGTAGACCAAAAGATCCTCAAAAGCTAGACATCATGCCGAGATCCAAAGAAATTCAAAAACAAATGAGAAAGAGAATAATGGAGCTCTATCAGTCCGGAAAAGGTTATAAAGCCATTTCTAAAGCTTTGGGACGGCAGCGAACCACAGTGAGAGCCATTATCCACAAATGGCGAAAACATGGAACAGTGGAGAACCTTCCCAGGAGTGGCCGGCCGACCAAAATTACCCCAAGAGCACAGCGACAACTCATCCAAGAGGTCACAAAAGACCCCACAACAACATCCAAAGAACTGCAGGCCTCACTTGCCTCAGTTAAGGTGAGTGTTCATGACTCCACCATAAGAAAGAGACTGGGCAAAAATGGTTTGCATGGCAGAGTTCCAAGACAAAAACCACTGCTGAGCAAAAAGAACATAAAGGCTCGTCTCAGTTTTGCCAGAAAACATCTTGATGATCCCCAAGACTTTTGGGATAATACTCTGTGGACAGACGAGACAAAAGTTGAACTTTTTGGAAGGTGTGTGTCCCATTATGTGTGGCGTAAAAGTAACACCGCATTTCAGAAAAAGAACATCATACCAACAGTAAAATATGGTGGTGGTAGTGTGATGGTCTGGGGCTGTTTTGCTGCTTCAGGCCCTGGAAGACTTGCTGTGATAAATGGAACCCTGAATTCTGCTGTGTACCAAAATATCCTGAAGGAGAATGTCCGGCCATTCGTTTGTGACCTCAAGCTGAAGCGAACTTGGGTTCTGCAGCAGGACAATGATGCAAAGCACACCAGCAAGTCCACTTCTGAATGGCTGAAGAAAAACAAAATGAAGACTGGAGTGGCCTAGTCAACGTCATGACCTGAATCCAATTGAGATGCTGTGGCATGACCTTAAAAAGGCAGTTCATGCCCGAAAACGCTCCAATGTGGCTGACTTACAACCATTCTGCCAAGATGAGTGGGCCAAAATTCCTCCACAGCGCTGTAAAAGACTCATGGCAAGTTATCGAAAATGCTTGATTGCAGTTGTTGCTGCTAAGGGTGGCCCAACCAGTTATTAGGTTTAGGGGGCAAACACTTTTTCACACAGGGCTATATAGTTTTGGATTTTGTTTTCCCTTAATAATAAAAACCTTCATTTAAAAACTGCATGATGTGTTTACTTGTGTTATCTTTGACTAATATATAAATTTGTTTGACGATCTGAAACATTACAGTGTGACAAACATGCAAAAAGATAAGAAATCAGTAAGGGGGCAAACACTTTTTCACACCACTGTATATTGTCTGAAGCTAGTTAGCTTAATTAGTTTGCCTGTTATCATTTCTAGCCTTGTGACCAACACGTTTGCATATAATTTAAATTTTGTGCATTTAGCAGTCCATCTAACGTGAATGGGGCCTCTAATTTCTCTTGTTCATCTTTGCACAGGGATGAGAGATACAAACTGTGAAAAAGCTTGTTGTATTTCAGCCCCATCTCCTGAACAAACAGGGATCCAGATAAACCTAATTCAGGCTTCCAGGACTGGTTTGAGGTTACATTAGAAGTTCTCAATAGTAACAGCTCTTATAATAAAAGCATGTTTACATCACCGATTTGTTGATGGTAACGTATGAAAAAGGAACATGAAAATGATAATTTGTCACAAAATGGACCTGGGTGAACAATCAAAGCAATGCCACTTGCAGTTCAGAGACCTTGGCTATCCACCACCTAGCCTACAGGGTCTTGTCCCACCTCATATTTTCATTTTGTGAAAGCACAGTGAGGTTCTCAGGCCCTTGTCTGAGGTTGCTGTGGTTGCCCCTAGCATGGGCCCTGCCAGGTAGTGCGTTATTTTGTCATTGGAGTGGAATAACAGCTTCTCAGCATATGATCCTTATTGTTGTAGTACAAATCAGGAATGATTCTATACCTTTCTGGCAGAGATTAGCTCTGACTTTTTTCAAGCTTTTTTTCTGCTGTGTTGTGCCTGAGCTGTAGTCTTGTAGTGGATTTGTCTCAAGTCAGTCTAGTCAATAGCACAATTACCTTGGACCACCAGGTCTCTTTTGACAGACTGACCAGAATTAATATAATTGTTATGTGTAATTAATTATTCGTAATTTATCAATTAAATTATCAATATTGAGCTTGAATGAGGAGTTCTTGTTGAAACAGGGAACTAATTGTTCATGAGAGAAAGAAACCAGGAAAGCAGACATGAATTTTATGTGTGTTTACTAATTAATCTAAATACAGAGTAAATGAAATAATAATAATAACTAGACAAATGCATTTCCTGAAGAAAATGTGTGTGGATGCTGATTGCTGAAGAATTGCCCTGAAAATGCTGAAATCCATAGCTTGGTGGTTAATGCCACTG
Source organism: Monopterus albus (assembly GCF_001952655.1). Classification (NCBI taxonomy): domain Eukaryota; kingdom Metazoa; phylum Chordata; class Actinopteri; order Synbranchiformes; family Synbranchidae; genus Monopterus; species Monopterus albus. The sequence continues at coordinate 5,443,297 of NW_018127920.1, read as the reverse complement.
ACTTTGGTACGACTTCATGCTTTTTTCTGTGTTGTGATCTGCCGCTATATAGAAAATAAAATAAACTTCACCTTCAAGGGGGGACAGGACACTAATATTGCTGCAAATAAGATACAAAACACTGACACAGTGACATTCATATATCTTTCTCCCAGAGCCTCCAGTCTGACTGGGAGTGCTGGTGTTAGGGCCCTTCATGTACACCAGAGGCCCTCAGCTTCATCACTGGATGGACATGGTCAAATCTCCACAGGAGTCGGTGAAGCTGTGGCACGGATTGGGCAGATATATTTAAGCAACCAAACATGAACAGATCCACAAACACACATGTGCATGTACATACACACAGATTCAGAAATAGAATAAAAGTGCTAATAAATGTGTTCGGTTGTAAAACGCCTTGAGGCGATTTTCATGTCCTAATAAAAGCGTGTCTAGATGAAAGGTGTGTTTGTAATTGCATGTAATTTTTACTTTCATTCTAAATAGAATAATTGAATGTATTAACGTTATGGCATTCTCATAATACAGACATTGAAAAATCTACCGTTTCCCCTTAATACATCCGTGGGCAGAATGGTTTCCATCATGCGATTCGGTATCAAGCTGTTATAATATATTAATGGGATGTACAAGGGATGAATTTAGTTTATTATAATAATCGGTCGTAATGGTGTTTGTGTCTGGTTTGGCACCATGAAGATAAACGAGAACACTCTATTGGAGGGACACAAAGTTGTGTTGGTTTCTTATAATGCAAAGCACGTGCCCAGGTAATGTTAATATTAACACCTGATCGGTCTTGTTGCACACGCGAAGTTTGTCAGTTTTCTTTTATTTTCCTCTGCTGATATCTTTAGTGATGAGTGTTTGAATGTCATCTCTTTACTATTAGATTTTACCCAAGTTTATTGAAAGCACGAGAAGTAAAGACAGAAGAGAACTGTTTAAAATCAACAGGAGGTTTACTCAAAGTCTGGGCACAGGTGAAGTCTTACAGCGCTGGGATCAGAGAGACAGAGCTCCCATAGGAAATCCGTTCTCTGAACAATGAGTTTAGGCCTGCCCTGGACAGTGGTACAACATTTCACACTTCGTAATCCTTTTGGCCATCTGGCGTGAGCAGGTCAACCCCTGCCTGCGTCTGCTTGCTGAAATGTGATCTAAATCAGGTGTGAGTGTGTGTGTGCTTATCAGGTGGCAGCTTGATCGATGAACACTGAACAACGGGTGGTCTGGGCTGCAGGGCCCCCTGTGTGTGTGATGCTTGAGTTGCACATGCAAATAATCCATATTGCCATTACAATGATAGGATGGTGGGACTGGCTATAAGTGACAGGCAGAGACTGGGGGAAGGAAAACCTCTGCTGACAGTGTTATTTAATGAGCACAGAGTAGAATATCATATGACAGGAGTGCTGGTAGCCAAGAAGGCTGTGGGTTATCCCAAAAACACATGAGCAGGCTTGTGACTTAGTGAGAAACAAGTTATAAACAGTTAAGAATTTCTGCTTCACTCATAACATCAGCACAAACCCTCCTTACACCTGAACAGATTAACTAACACAATGAGTCATCAGTGGTCACTGCATATGATTTTCAACCTTGAAAAGCATAGTGCGTGTTTCAAAAAAATTCTTACCACTGAATGAAGGCTTGAGTCAGACCATGTGAGGTATCCTGCTGGTTTAGGGGTCAAGGTGTCCACCATTAACCACAAAATCCCTGTTTCTTGTTCAGCCAGGAACCTATCTTCTCTCCTCTTATTTCCTGCCACCTTGCTACTACCACTACACACTGTCAGTTGTCTGGTAACACCATAAGATGCACAAAAAAGAAAGACCATCCAGCTGCAGCAGCAACATCTACAGTAGTTGAAGTTCATAATGTTTGGGTGTTTTGAAGATTTTTAGCAATAGCCTATTTGGTCATGTGTTGGCCAGGCTGGAGCGGTTCTAAGTCAGTGTTATCCAGACTTAAATCCCAAACAAACAAACAGAATGACCTTGGGAATAAATCAGCTAGGTGTAGCTGGAAATGGATTGTAGACTTACAGACTTGTAAGTATATGCCCTCCAAACCGGCAAGGTATGGAATAAAAATATGGACTGCCTGTGATGCGACATCATATTATGCATGGAACATGCAAATTTATACAGGGAAGCCAGAGGGAGGAGCCCCTGAGAAAAACCAGGGGACACGGGTTGTTCTTGATTTGACACAGGGCATCAGTGGGCACAACATCACTTGTGATAATTTTTTCACTACATACAGCCTGGGACAGGAACTTCTCAAAAGAAAGCTGACAATGGTTGGCACAATTAGAAAAAAACAGGACTGAGCTCCCACCTCAGCTTCTAATTGTAAAGAACAGGCCAATCCATTCCTCCACCTTTGTGTTTACGGCCAACACTGCCCTCGTATCCTAAATACCCAAAAAGGGCAAAAATGTGATGCTTATGAGCACTCTTCATAGGGATGGGAGAATCAGCAGCCAGGAGGACCGCAAGCCAGAGGGCATACTTGACTACAACGCCACCAAAG
>NW_018127920.1:5434566-5438685 GCF_001952655.1 Monopterus albus | reverse complement strand
ATACCCAAAAAGGGCAAAAATGTGATGCTTATGAGCACTCTTCATAGGGATGGAAGAATCAGCGGCCGGGAGGACCACAAGCCAGAGGTCTTACTTGACTACAATGCCACCAAAGGAGGGGTTGACAACCTTGACAAGCTGCTATCCTGCTACAGCTGCCAAAGAAGAACATTACGGTGGCCACTTGTGATTTTATTCAACATCCTAGATGTTTCGGCATACAACACCTTCGTAATCTGGATGGCACTTAACCCAGACTGGAAACAGAAGCTCCAAAGAAGACGTCTTTTTCGGGAGGAACCAGGCAAGGCACTAGTGACACCACGCACACAGAGAAGACATGTGCCCAGGAACCCAGCTTCTCTTGCCATCGTTAGGAGGATACAGGAGGATCCTGCTGTCCCACCTGCAGGACCCACACAACCACAACCTCCAGCAGCCACTGGCAAAAAGAGGAAGCGCTGCAAAGTGTGTGGACCCTCAAAGCACTCCAAGACACAGACCACACGCACCAACTGCAAAAAGTACATCTGCGGTGCACATACTCTGAAATTCTGTCCATCGTGTGTTGTGTAAAAAGGCAGGCCCATCCACATACACAGTCCAGTGTCAGAATTATTTGAGAGATGCATTTTTCAGAGGTACTGCTTCTCAATGAGAGTGAATAAAATGTTTTATATTTTTGGTATTGTTAACCAATTGTTGTAAATAATTGCATTTGTTCTAAGATATATTGCTGAGGTCAAGGTCAAAAGTCAAAGTGTTTGTCATATGCACAGTTAGGAAACGTGTTTCCCTGTACAATTAAATTCTTACTTTGCCGCCCACATGAATGCCACAAAATACAAATGAAATATAAAGTAGATAAATAAGTAACACAAAATCTAAGGCACTTTAAGCATCAGGGCGGTTTACTCAATGACTGCAATGTTCCATTTCAATTTTTATCTGAATTTATGCTGCCAAAGTGCATCCTATGCTTCTTTCTCACCCCACAAATATTGTTCCAAAATCATCCACAAGGTGTTGGCTAGGTCCCCCGGTGAACCACAGACCTCCAGGGGACCCTGTGCTTCAATTTCACCTACCCCAGAAATAGTGCTCCATAGATGGACAAAATGCACTGGCTAGTACCCCAGAAATAGGCCTCCATATACAGCCACAAGGTGCTGCATAGCTCCCCTGGTGAACCACAGACCTCCAGGGATCCCTGCGCACCGGTTGAACCTGTGTACCCATGCTTAAGCACTCCCAGCCACAACTTCGCGCCCTGGTACTCCAAATGGAGTTTCATGCCCCTGGTACTACACTGTGGGAACGGAAATTTTTCTAAGTACCGTTAGCATTTATAGATTATTATTAGTTCAGACAGCGTACACCTGTCCGCACTTAGAAATTATTAGTTCCGACAGCGGAGTACCAAGACCACGGGTCAGAAAATTTTCAAAGTTCAAACACAGTGTACTAGAGGCATGGGAATCAGAATATTTTCTAAATGCTGATGACACCTCCCTGTCTATTCTACATGTCTATTCTGGATTTTACAGGGAGCCGGTGGAGAGAATCTAATATGGCAGAGATATGATCTCTCTTTTGAGATTAAGAGGTATAGGAAACGAGATGAGATGAGATGGTCTCTCTTGCTAGTTCAGTACTCTGGCTGCAGCATTTTGGATTTTGGGACATCCTGATAGTAAAGAATTAGAGTATTCCAGCCTGGAGGTAATGAATGCATGAATCAGTTTTTCAGCATCTCTTTTAGAGAGGATGCTCTTGTCTTTGGTGACATTGTGCAGGTGAAAGAAGGCAGTTCTAGAGACTTGGTTTATGTGTGATTTAAATCAGAATCAGAACCATCTTTATTGGCTAGGTGTGTTGGACACATGAGGAATTTGTCTCTGGTACAGCAGATCTCAATATGTACAGTATGTACATATCCTTATGTAAGGCAGCAAAGGGCAAGTAAACAATATAAGGCTGAGAGAACAGAAGTAAAGAAGTAATGTGCAACCAAACAAAGAAATGTGGATTAAGAAACGAGCTAAAAATAATAAATAAAGTACTTATAAATAAAGATCTGTACACACACACACACACACATAGATATATACACACCGTATATGTAACATGAATGAGGTCCTTAAAAATTTGATTATAACTGATTATATAGAAATATAATTATATGACAAGGTCATTTGTCATAAAAGTTAAATTATCAGTTGAACAAAACCTCAAACTTTACTTATTTCTCTATAATCTAGATAAACAAGGTCATACTGTATCTTATAACTCTAAAACCCATTTCCCATTTGGGCAACAGGGGAGCATGGAAAACTCAAAGGACAAAAACATATGATGAAATTAAGGAGCAGAGAGGAAATGAGAACAGCACATAGACCAGGTGCTCACAAAGAAAAACAACTGCTTTTAGTCATGGATCACAGCAGCAGAAAAATAAACGTAGTGGCAGGGAATGAGTAAGTGTGGAAGTATGTGTGTGTGTGTGTGTGTGTGTGTGTGTGTGTGTGTGTGTGCACAGATGTATATGCTTGTAGGCTTCATTCAGTACAGACTACATTAACAATAAAAGCCATGTGAGTAAAAATACCGATCAATTTATTTATAGAAAACATATGAGAAATGGTTGCTTTTGGTCTTTGCAATAATACCAAGTTGTGAAAGGCATAAAAATTGTCTCGGTTAAACTGTAGTGTCTTTAAAAGTCATTTACCTGAACACTGGAGATTACTTTCTACCCAGACATCTAGGTGTACACTAGATGTCAGGGCATTAAAGGTACAGTTTGAAATTTTGGAAAATACACATATTTGCCGTCTTGCTACAGTAAGTTACCTGAGAAGACTGACAGCAATGACTAGAAAGTGAGGAAAACAGCAGGACTGTCTAAAAGTAACAACCCTCATCTACCAGCACCTATATGAACACATTGTCTTGTTTGTTTAATTTTAAATAGAGTTGAGTGTTGGATGTATTTCTAGACAAGAAAGGGTTTATGTATTTCCCAAAGTGTTGAACTATGTCTTTAATGAACTGATTTTTTTTTAAATCTCTGATGGCTTTAAAGCGTGAACTATAATAATATACAATTTTTTGACTTGATCTGTTGTGGCAGTAAAATGGTCAAAACTACTGAAGACAGGGTTTTCACGGTTCTACTGTGAAGTCCTACACTTGGCCTACAAACAGCCTTTGAAGAACCAGAGCACAAAGTGCCTGGGGAGGCTGAACCGAGTTCAGAGAAGTCAGTAATCTACAGTTAACTAAAGGCTCAGGCAGCAGCACAGCCAACATGTGTACTTTTAATGCCTAGAAAACACTATGTCAAGTGAGTTCAACTGTGCCATGAGCATACAGTGGCTCTCACCTTAAGAATAAAGATTTTTCATTCTACTGGCTGCCTCTCAGAGACTGTGGATTTTAGTTTGTCTGTGCATGCATGTTTTTTCCTCTCTTTACATTATATAATAAAGCAAAGTGATGAAGACCTTGTGTTGTGCATGTATGTTGATCGCTATGGTCAGTGGCACAGTAAAAATTGCTAGATATTTGTACCCCCAGGGATACTTCTGCCAGGAGGAATGTGGAAAGAGGGTGGAGCAGCTCAGCTAGTTTAATAAAACAAGTTATTTGATTAAAAACAACTTTGAAAAAACAGATAGTAAACAATTAAAAAGGTAATGAATTGTTTACAAAGTTATCTAATAGTAAAGGATAAACACTTGTTTTGTCATGATAGCGTCACTGGCACAAGTTAGAGCGAGAACAGACCACCACCCCCACCAATTAATTAAAAAATACAAAACATATCTTCCTCAGAAACTGCCTCTACTATAGTCTGATGTTATATACAGTATATCCAGCTGCTGATCTGGTGTCAGTTTGCAAAAAGAGGCTGCATTATTCCACAAAGAGGAAATCCACAGTAACTCAATGCAAAATCGATTGCCTAGTTGACCGTCCTTGGTAAATCAAATCAGAGGCCTTTAATAGTACAAGTAGGCAGCCTGAGGTGGTCTTTAAGGCCCATGTTGTCTGTTCTGCTGGCACTACACCTAAGCCTAACTCAATAAGCAGCCTGTCTAAACAAAGATTTGATTT
>NW_018127920.1:5426194-5431326 GCF_001952655.1 Monopterus albus | reverse complement strand
CAAACACAGACAGTGATGTATGAGCAGAGAACAGACTCAAGGATTCCTCTGTAGAACTGTATCAGCAGCTCCAGGGGGTCCAGCAGGGAGTCTACAATGTTCTTCAGGTGGGCCAACACCAGTCTCTCAAAGGACTTCATAACTACAGATTTTCAGTGCAACAGGTCTGTAGTTGTTCAGTCCACTGATGGAGACGTTCTTGGGGACTGGGATGATGGTGGAGCATTTGAAGCAGGAGGGGACTTCACATAGCTCCAGTGACCTGTTGAAGATAAGTATGAAGATGGGGGCCAGCTGATCAGCACACACTTTCAGGTAGGAGGGGATCACGCCATCTGGGCCTGGTGGCTTTGTGATTTTTTGTTTTTTGAAGAGGCCATGCACATCCTTTTTGCAGATCATTAGAGGTGGGGGGGCTGGGGTAGGGGTGGTTGTCAAACCTGCAGTAGAATGCATTCAGGTCATCTGCCAATTGATGGCTCCCCTCAGCAGGGGGGATGGTTTCTTGTAGCCAGTGATGCTTTTGAGGCTGCTCCACACGTTGGCTGACACCTGGTCCCTCAGCTTTTGAGAGTAGCTCTTTTTTGCTGCTTTGAACTCCCTTGTCAGTGTTTTCCTGGCCTGGCTGTACAGAGTCCTGTTCACACCTCTGTAAGCTTCCTCTTTGGCATGACAAAGCTGCTTCAGTCTTACTGTGAACCAGGGCTTGTTGTTGTTGTATGAGCAGAATGACTTGTTGGGCATGCACATATCCTCACAAAAGCTAATGTAAGATGTCACAGTGTCAGTGAGTTCATCCAGGTCTGTAGCTGCAGCCTCAAATATACTCCAGTCTGTGCATTTGAAGCAGCCCTATAGCTTTGACTTAGCCTCCTCAGTCCAGCTCCACAGGCATCGCGACTTTAAGTTTCTGCCTGTAGGTTGGAATAAGATGGACCATACAATTATCAGAGAGTCCAAGGGCTGTGTGGGAGACAGAGCGATAGGTGTCTTTAATTGATGTGTAGCAGTGGTCTAGTGTAATTTTGTCCCTGGTGGGACAGATGACGTGCTGTCTGTATCATGCTACAACTCTTGCAAACTGTCACTCAACCACCTGGCTGAGCTCCCAGCTGCTCTGGACGCTCTGAGGGGCGGCTTGCTCGGGCTAAGCTATGTCTAGGAGGCGGAGCCACGCTTCCAGTGCTGCTAGCATCTGACATTTATCATAAGTACCTGAAGGGACCAGTTCTTGCTACCATGCTAACTCTGAGAGACAAGGCAGTCCAAGTAACTTCAAAACAGTGCTGATTTATTCAAAGGATCACAAGTAAAATTAACATTACACGCTCAGGTATCTTGCACCTCCAACATGCTCGCAGGCAGTTGTAAGATGAAAGACCCTGAACCGAACCAGGCCTATACATTATATCACCTCGGTTGGGCTAGCCCCATTCTACACAGAAACGTCAACTGAGACGTTTCTCTCACCAGCTTTGCAGCTGGCTCTGGCAATAGTCAAAACATGAAGGAAATCAACATGTGAATGTGTATGTCTGTTGGTTAAGTGGTGTGTAGCTAAAAACATTCTCATGACCTCTAATACATGTCGTGACTCGAACATAGGAACATTATGGCTAAGTCTACAGTTTTACACATCATAATAATAATATTAATCACCCTGTCTGCTGACAGTCATCAACTCTTCTTTCTGGTGGCCTTGACCAGATGTACCCTGTAGAAACTCATATGCAGGCCTAAGCATTTAACAGTCTAACTAGACATCCTCTCTCCACTAACATTTCTAATACATAAAGTATCTATCCAATATCTATCTGACTAAAAATATCTAACATACCACTATTGTTAAAGGAGGCAGAGGAATAACTGAACATGCGACACTCTGAGCAAGAGAAAGAAGGAAAAGGAAGAGGGGGAAGCAATTGCTCTCAACTAAGCTACTAGCCTAGCTGGCCTCTAAGATATCTGACCTAAAGTAGCAAGTTAAATTTGGTAATTAGCAAGAAATTCCGTAACACAGGTGCTTAAGTAGTGCAGGCGTATGTTGTGACTCAAAAAATCAGCTGATGTTTAGATAAACCTAGAAAATAGTGAGCTTAATCTGTAAACAATCTGGTAGCAAGCACAACACTGTGCCGGCACAGAAAACAGGAAGTTAATATGATTACCACAGGAACAGAAAACAGCAGTCCTCCAGGAGGAATAATAGGCATGTATAAGTTTCATGGAACATTCATGTATCACGTTAATGTAACTTAGGGTTTTGGAATAATTTCTGCTGTTATAAGAATTCTAAGGAAGATGTCTTTGAAGTGACTAGTTTAAGGTCAGAGGTGTGAGTACAAGATGCATTCAAGGTCAATGTGAAGCAGCCATGTTGCTGCACATCTCGCTGGAAGTCCCAGAAAGATATTAATAAACTTCACTGAAATAGAAACTTATTTTCCACATGTTCAGCAATTCATCAGCAGGGAGTGCTGCTGTAGGAATGAATGGACACTAGTACTACATTCTTTACCTTAGCTAGCTAGTAGGCTAACTGAGCTAGCTACCTTTTTTCACCATAATTGGATTAATTGTCTAATATATGGAGAGATGTCCCTGTCAAAAAGCATGAACATGATTGTTAATTGGATTATAATGAGGCTGTCAGAGTGGATATTGCTTCAGGGGAGCAGGTAGCCTAAAATCATCTGTGTGTAATTAGGTAACAGCTAGCTAGGTAGCTAGCCAATTGCTGCCAAACTTGTGATAATGCTGCCATTTACCGAGCTAGTCTTTCATATTTAGTTGGTTGGCTTTCTTACCATTTTATGGGGATTTGCATTTCAATGTGAGTTTAACCATCATTTTACCACAGGATTGTGCCATTTTAACTCTTTTTGGTTGATGTTTGGTTGTGTGTGAGAAGGGTTAGCTTGCTGTGATCTGGATAAGATTAGCAAGGCTAACTGCAGTATATGCAGTCAACAAAGCAATTATACGGTAACTGCAGTTACTGTTGTTTGCCCTGGTTTTTGCTTGGATTTTGTGGTTACTGCAAATTTTGTCGCTATTTTCTTATAACAGAAAATAATTGAAGCACAACACTTATTTACAAGATAGACCAGCTATCACAAAGTCCAATTCTGGTCTTAACTCAATTTTGACCAAAGGCAAAGGCAAGGTGCAGCAACTACATTACTGCACTTTGTCTTTGTATGGCACCGATGAATAAACTAAACCAAGCTGAGGATTTACAAACATTACGGTGAGTACACAGATTGTTATTTTAGTGTCTGCTTGGGATTTGTGGAAAATAACCAAAAAAAACAAAAAAAAATCACCAGCCTTATCCTTTACTCTTCCATACATTAGTGAAGAAAGACCATTCAATGGAGTTAAGAACAATTGTCAGGACCAGTACAGTTGCACTGAATGTCTTCAAATGAGCAGAAGAAGAACAGTGGCAATTTCATCAACAAAAACTATTAAACAATTAAAAAAATTTACATGATAAGTAACAGGGTTTGGCCTAAACAAATAAAATGCCTAAAAGAATGAGTTTTGTTTCTTCTTACGGTTGTGCAAATGATGCTTTCTTGGTAGCATTGATGGAATTAGTGTGATAAGGGTATTTCCACCTTATGTCACAAAAAATTTATGTAAATATCTTGCCATTGTCCATAAGTTTCCACAGTGTCAATGTGGAAGACACTGGTCATACCTTGTACTGCATGCTGCATGACTTCTAATTATTTAGTCAACATTTTTGTTATGAAAGAAAAGTTGATGGCAACCGGTCACTGATGACATCATCAAAATAAAAATGCTTTAATGGCTTGTCTGTGGCACTGGACCAGTTGAATTGGGTATCTCCCAACCACCAGTTGACACGCACCAATTGCTGCTTCGTGTGCCAGAATAAGGAAAAGACTAGAACAAGCTTGATTAGAAGTGTTTTGAAAAAAATTATGATTTACTTTTAAAAGAGAAAAGACTTTAAGGGTGATGACTAAGTGGTTGATTTTGCATATATGCGTGTGGTTTGTTTGCCCATCTCAGTTAAGTGAAGCGCACAGCTGCGTTCTGACTGTTTCTGGGAGATGCGTCTGGTACTTTCTACTATGCAGATGGTGACCTGGCTACAGTTCCACCAGCTTCGATTGTGACACTGTCATGGATAATGATTTCTGGACAAGGGGTTCGGTGACAGTTTCATCAGCAAGGAAGGACTGCACAGCTAACAGCGATCAAGCATGACAGCAGTGGAATTCCACCTCACCAAGCAGTCACTTTGGAGTTTATTGGCATTTTCACTCAGTTTTTCCAGGAATTTCTTCATGGTGCAGGTTGTCATTGTTAAGTGGCAAAAATGGCTGACTACTTGCTGTGTTGTATCAAAAGCCTTTGTTATATCAGGTAAGGTCGTGAACATCACATTGGTCAGCCATTAGTCAACATCATGTTAAAAAGGTTGTCTCTTTGTAGTGAAGTTGACTTCTATGGAGACAGTGACATTTGGGTAAACGAGTGTTCTGGAGTGTAATTTCCTGTTGGGGGTGCTGTTGGGTAAGTTGACAGCTGGGAAACTGTGACACACTGAATCCTTCTTGCACAAATGGGGTTACTGGTGACAGAAGGTACGTTTTATGTCCAATTGACCATCCTTTTGCTACAGATGCGCCTATTTGTCCTGATGCCACAGGGGCCCCTTTATGTCCATTGGGGGCTGCAAATCCTTGGAGTGATCACATTAGGGTCAATGATCCTAACAACCTTGGTGAGTATTGGTCAGATTGGAGTCACTGTTTCTCTTTTAGAGCTCTGATCCCATATGGGCTTGGTAAGAACCAACTTGGTTTGGACTCGTTATCGACTTGTATCTCCTGTTGCTTTTGAACTAGACTTTCTTGATGAAGTGCCAAAAAATATTGATTTATTGATTGATTTATTGATTTTATTCTTTCAAGCATGTAAAGATAGTCAATATGTCAACACACATAATTTCACACATATCCACAAATGCTAATCCATTATCAATTTGCTTATACCTAGTACATGCTTGAACGGAGTAGGAAGAAGTTAGACTTATCCAGTCCTACCCCATGACATCATCTTACCATCATTGGTTTGCAAGCAGTATCTCTACA
>NW_018127920.1:5417989-5422139 GCF_001952655.1 Monopterus albus | reverse complement strand
TGTAACGCCGTCCAGAGGGGAGGAGTTCAAACAGATTGTGTCCCGGGTGTGAGGGGTCAGCAGTGATCCTCTCTGCCCTCCTTTTGACCCATGAGGTATACAGGTCCTCCATGGAGGGCAGGCTTGCACCAATGATCTTTTCTGCAGTCCTGACTGTCCACTGGAGTCTGTTCTCGTCCTGCTTGGTTGCTGAGCCAAACCAGACAGTGATGGAGGTGCGGAGAACAGACTCGATGATTCCTCTGTAGAACTGTATCAGCAGCTCTTGGGGCAAGTCGAACTTCCTGAGCTGGCACAGGATGTACATCCTCTGCTGTGCCTTCTTGATGATGGTCCTGATGTTGGACTTCCACTTCAGGTCCTGGGACATAGTGGAGCCCAGGAACTTGTAGGACTTTACTGCTGACTCTCCTCAGTCCAGCTCTTCACTGTTTTGACTACAGGTCACAGCTTTTAGTTTCTGCCTGCAGGTTGGAATAAGATGGACCATACAGTGATCTAAGAGTCCAAGGGCTGCACGGGGGACAGAGCGATAGGCGTCTTTTATTGTTGTGTAGCAGTGGTCCAGTGTGATTTTGTCCCTGGTGGGACAGGTCAAGTGCTGTCTGTATTTGGGCAGTTTGTGGGAGAGATTTGCCGTTGCAGTCCCCTAGAACAATGACTGGAGAGTCGGGATGTTCTAGCTCCAGGCTAGTTATCTGTTCTGCCAGGAGCTGTAGTGCACTAGTGTGGACCTGTGGTCCTATGTACACTCCCATCAGAACGAAATTGTTAAATTCACAAGGACAATAAAAAGGTTTGCAATTGATAACAAGAGTCTCTAGGTCTGTGTTACATGTCCTCTGTAGCACTGTGACATCTGTGCACCCACTCATTTACGTAGAAGCAGATTCCACCTCCGCTCATTTTCCTGGACAGCTCTGTAACGCAATCTGCTCTGTACACCTGGAACCCCAGTACTTGTATCACGCTGTCCGCAATTGAGTCGCTCAGCCAGGTCTCAGTGAAGCACAAAGCAGCAGAGCATGCAAAGTCTTGTTGACGAGAAGAATTTCATCCAACTTGTTGACCAGGGAGTGGAAATTTGCTTGGTGATTTGCCTCACCAAGGCCACTGCACACTTTCCACAGCAGCATTTTTTCCCGGTCTTGTACATTGCCGCTGTGCCTCCGATCAGAATGTCCATACAGCATTCTTTGTTCACAAAAATCGAAGGAGGGTAGTTCGGTGTGAGTTGTCTGATATTTAACAGTTCTTCTCTGGTAAAAGTAATCCAGGATGAGTTGCAAAAGACCAAGAAAACAAAGAAAAACATCAAACACAAGGGAGTGCGAGTAACTAAGGCTGCCAATGCTGCCGGCGCCGGAAGTAAAAGTTCTGACAGATATCTGACAGTTATCTGACAGATATGCAGGGGTGCCAGTGATTTTGGCCATGGCGATATGCTAAATGGACAAGTACATTTGGCTTTGACTTTTTAATGCTTAAGTCCAGAAAGTGTCTATTAGGCATACCTTGGGCATGGGAACCCCAAGTATGTCAAATGTCATGTTCATTTGGGATACAGTACACTTTGACAATCAACAACAGCCTTTCTGACTCTAACCCTGTGCAAGGGGTCAGGACCACTAGAGAGCTGCAACATTTTCTAGGTTAAAGCTGAGGTTGTGGAGATCATATGACCCAAACCTGGTGGTTTTGTGTGCTCTCTGAGACCCCCCACTAGTTGTTCAAATGTCATAAGATTGACAGGGCCCTTTCTGGCATGAAGTGGCATGTACCAGAGTCCTTGTGTGTCAAACACACCTGGACAGTAAAGCTGATTCTGATTCTGGAAGTGTCAAAAGGTATTCCAAACTGATGTGACATTTGGCATACTTGAGGTGCCCACACAAAGGTATGCTAAATGGACACGTTTTGGACTTAAGTGTTAAAAAAAGTCAGCTATACAATAAACTGTAACTGTCCACTAGACTTACCTTTGAATGGGCACTCCAGGTATGGCAAATATCACATCATTTCAAGACATGTTTTGCCATTTGTGAAGTGTCAAAATGCATCCCATTTGGACACAGACATGTGGGATACTTTGACATCCCAGAGAAGTACTCGGGTAGATGTTCCAAATGTCAGAAAGTATCCCAAAGGTCATCCCTAAATGTCAGAAAGTGTCCCAAATGGATGCCTGTTTGGCACCACCTGGTGGCCACACTGAAATAATGTGATAGATGGAACACCTCATTTCAAAGATTGAAAAATCGGAGCTTGGCTGCTGTAAGCCCAATGGTGATGCCACTCACCCGCACACTTGTGCTAAGTGACTTGTCCGACACTGGCTGCCGTGACAATTGTTAGCAGCCTGTAGTCAGGCAGAAAGCAATTAGGGTCACTTTTTGCCCTTTAGGAATGAATGAGTTTGTAATGGGCTGTCCTAGAAGTCTGTCAGACAGACCCTAATGTGAATTATTGTACCCATGCAAAACCTTAAAGAGCCCATGCCACTTTTCCTTGTTTTTTGACTTACCTAAAATGTTACAACAGTAAATTCTTTTCTTAGATGTGACCTAGAGCTCATATAAATGAGGTGTACAGGTATGTATGTTGTAGTATTTCTGTGCAGAAGGGAGTGATGTTTCCACTACTCGGTGGGACTTAATGGTAAGTTTAAAAAACACACGTTGCATGTCTCTTTCTGTAAGCTGGAGAAGTTACTATGTCTGCATTATGCCAGTTAAAATATGGTGTTTCTCAACTACCCACTTTTTTTAGAGTGTGACAAATCTCTTTTCATCAGTACATATATCATTGTTTACCTATTTATGGAGGAGAAATTCATATTAATTAATGTTGTTGCAGTTTATTGTGCTGTGTCATTTTTCAGCCACGTTCACTTCCTGCAAGTATGCTCTTATTCTTTAGTGGTTCCTGTCCCCAGCTCACCCTGCATTCCGGGAACTTCATGTCATGATTCAGATTAGTTTCACCTGCTACTTCATCAGTCACACCTGTTCCTCACAGTATATAACAGCTCCCCACAGAGTGAGGAGCTGCCAGATTGTTCTATGCCTTGACTAGACTCTCCAGTGTTCTTTCTGCCTGATCGTCTGAATGCTGACACCTTGCTTGTGCTATCGACCCAAGATTCTGTCTCACCCTTCTTATTGGGCTGCTTTCTTGGTAACGACACCTTGCCTGCATTAATGACTAGAGATTCTGCCTTGCCTTCCCTACTGCCCTGCTGGAGATATCGACCCTGGAACCAAACTAAATACTGCTCTCTGCCTAAGCCCTTCAGACTGGTACTGTGTATATTTGACTCTGTTCCTGAGGACATAAAACCTGTTGTGCTATTCCATCTTACTGGCTCTTTAATCAGGTTTACACCTCCACGGGAGCTGTACTTTCACCTCCCTGACATGCTGTCCACTTTTGACACAACACCAACAGCAGTAGCAGGAGGTGTGTGCTTTCATGAATTATCCTCTCATTTTTAGGAAGAGGCTCTCTGGTTTTATCATTCTGAAATAATTATAGACTATTTAGAGTTATGAGCAGTGCCAAGCTAATCTAGAGGTACCCAGGATTAAACAAATGGCTGGAAATGTTCATGCCATGGGCACTTTAAAAAGAAATAATCTGATCATAAATCCTAACCTTAACCATGTGGTTTTGTCTGCACAATAGTAAATTTAACAATAGAAATGGCATATGAAATTGTCATGATAAATAGTTTAGTTATACAGGTCAATTTGGAAGTCATTGAAAACAAACATTTTGTAGTTCAGTTCACTGGCAGGTATAAAATTACTTACACACAGTTTTGCCTGGGAGTAAGCATTAGCTCACACCTGCACTACCTAATGTCTATTAGGGGAATACCCATCAAAAATATTTTTACCTTCCACACACTGTAGTGAACAGACTGCGACTTGCATCTGAAAACATCTTGCTCATTTGAAGACATCTCATTAGACTGAGCAGGTCTGTTCCATCTTGAATGCTCTCCTTTGCCTTGCCATAGTGCAGTGTTGCCCTGTAACATACAGTATACTGAATGATGAATGTGAGTTCACTGTTTTGATATGGCAGACATAAGTAAGGCTTCTGATTTATCTATTATGTCCTTGTGTTGGGGGGGATCTGCCTAGAT
>NW_018127920.1:5412922-5417938 GCF_001952655.1 Monopterus albus | reverse complement strand
CGGTACTGGAGACTCTACCAGTTTGCCTTTGTAGGGTTGAGGAACATGTCTGATGTAGCACACACCCAGTCAGGTAAGAGATTATGGTCAAGTCACTTACATGTTGCTGTGTTCCAGTTTTTCATGAGGCACTGGCATTACACAACTTTAGCCTGCATTTGTGTTGCCATGGATCAAATCAATCCTATGTATAGATAATGGATGGAATATCATGTACAGGTATAGATAAAATTTTTGGGACACACACTGGCAAAAAAGGGAAGATTAATTTACTAATGCATTGACCAAATGTAGCATATTAAATAAACATGAAATTAATGCCCTGTCATTCTGATTAATCACAGTTTTAATTGAAATAAATTAAATTTAAAAAACTGTTCTAGTTTATAAGTATATAGAGAAATGGGGGCATGGCAGCAGGCTACTTGAAAACCACTGGAATGCGCCTGTCATTTTAGAATGATTCTGATTTACACTAACATACACACAATAGAAAGAACAAAATTGGCTGGTGTCATGAATATGATGGTAATGTCTCCTGCACTTATTTTGTGCACAAGGTAAGAACATTTCTATGCGCATGTTAGTGAATAAGGTCCACTGCCTGTCTGCCGTTTGGTGTTTACAGTCTTATGCAAAAGTTTAGGCACCCCTTGATACATAACAGATTTTGGTGATTTTTTATTTGAACAGATGTTAACACAGTTTCTCTTGGAAATGGAAAAAATGCACAATATTTTCTGCAAACAGTGATGCATAGTTACTTCTTATGCCATAAATTGAACAAAAATAAAAAATAAAAACATTATTATGGCATGGTGCAAAAGTTTGGGCACCCTACACAATCAGTACTTAGTAACACCTCCTCTGGCAGATATCACAGCTTGCAAACGCTTTTCATAGCCAGCTAAAAGTCTTTCAATTCTTGTACTTGGGATCTTCTCCCATTCTTCCTTGCAAAAGGCTTCTAGTTCTGTAATATTCTTTGGTCGTCTTGCATGCACAGCTCTTTTAAGATCTACCCACAAATTTTCAATGATGTTTAAATCAGGGGACTGTGATGGCCATTCCAAAACCTTCAGCCTGCGTCTCTTGAGGTATTCCATAGTGGATTTCGAGGTATGTTTAGGATCATTGTCCTGTTGTAGAAGCCATCCTCTTTTCAGCTTCAGCTTTTTTACAGATGGTGTGATGTTTGCTTCCAGAATTTGCTGGTATTTAGTGGAA
Organism: Monopterus albus; assembly: GCF_001952655.1. NCBI lineage: Eukaryota > Metazoa > Chordata > Actinopteri > Synbranchiformes > Synbranchidae > Monopterus > Monopterus albus. The sequence goes on along the minus strand of NW_018127920.1, from coordinate 5,416,711 downwards.
TCCATTCTTCCCTCCACCCGTGCAATGTTTCCTGTGCCACTGGCTGCAACACAACCCCAGAGCATGATAGATCCACCCCCATGCTTAATAGTTGGCAAGGTGTTCTTTTCATGAAATGCTGCTCCTTTTTTTCTCCAAACATGCCTTTGCTGATTGTGTCCAAAGAGTTCTATTTTAACTTCATCAGTCCACAGCACTTGTTTCCAAAACGCATCGGGCTTCTGTAGATGTCCTGTTGCATACTTCAGACGTTGGATTTTATGATGGGGACGCAGATAAGGTTTTCTTCTGCTGACTCTTCCATGAAGGCCTTGTCTGTGCAAGCATCGCTGCACAGTGGAACGGTGCACCACCACTCCTGAGTCTGCTAAATCTTCCTGCAGGTTTTTTGCAGTCAAATGGGGGTTTTGATTTGTCTTTCTGACCAGCATACGAGCAGTTCTGTCCGAGAGTTTTCTTGGTCTTCCAGATCTCATCTTGACCTCCACAGTTCCCCTGATCTGCCATCTCTTAATTACATTTCTTACTGTGGAAACTGCAAGCTGACAACGCTTTGCTATCTTCTTGTAGCCTTCTCCTGCATTGTGGGCATCAATAACTTTCATTTTCAGGGTCTTACACAGCTGCTTAGAGGAACCCATGGTTGCTGGGTGTCCACAAGTGTGTGCACAAGGTTTGAAGAGTCAAAGTATTTGTACAGCTTTGAAATTGGCATTTACCAATGACAGCTGTTGCTGTGCATCAGATCTAACGAGCTGATTAAGGTCTGATACCTTGTGAGAGACTTTGAGACTCTGGAACTCTTAGGGTGCCCAAACTTTTGCACCATGCCATAATCATGTTTTTATTTTTTATTTTTGTTCAATTTATGGCATAAGAAGTAACTATGCATCACTGTTTGCAGAAAATATTGTGCATTTTTTCCATTTCCAAGAGAAACTGTGTTAACATCTGTTCAAATAAAAAATCACCAAAATCTGTTATTTATCAAGGGGTGCCTAAACTTTTGCATAAGACTGTATGTATGGCATAGTGTACAGAAACATCTGTGCCGAGTGCAGGCTGGAAGTACCACATTAGTAAATTAGTCCTGACTGAACAGACTGTAGATACTGTGCACACGTCACTGCTGTTATTACACTTATGGTTAAATGCTAAACTGCATTTCGTTGCCTTGTACTTGTACATGGGTAATGACAATAAAGTTGAATCTAATCTTAAAGGAATCATTGCAGCTGGTTAACATCTTACTTTTGCAAGACCTTATGCAAATCAATGTGCATGATTGTACTGTGTGGAGGATGCAACCAAACAAAAACCACTGACCCTGAAGCCTGTCAAGAAGCATCACACCACATCTTGTTATGCTTCAGAAGAAACATCACAACATTCTTTGGAAAATGTTTTGTCGTGTTTCACAACATGATAAAGCTAATAACTAGGGTTGGGTATACACGTAATCACAACAGACATTTCAGTGCCAGAGCTGTTGAGTGTTTTTCCTCTGGTGCTTTGAAACCGAACTTACAGTCAACAGAAGCATCATTGCTATCACTGGTTATGTAACTTGGCAGTTTGTCTCCCCCTACAGTTGCTGTGTGTAATTTTGTTGTACCCAACTGTCGAGAAGGCACAGCTAGTATTTACCTCTCCTCATGAGTACCAGTAGGCCTACATGTGCATTTGTTTACAAGACAAAGCAATTACTGAACCGTGAAAGACAATGAAAGGAAGGTGATGGTAATATTACAGGATTTTTTATTTATTTATTGTGATACTGAAGATGAACAAAAAGAATAACAAATAATGGCAGGTTTTTCTTTTTTTGAATTTTATTGAAATACTGTTTGTATTTTCAGATTGTTTCCTAAACATTTAAATGTGGATGATAAACACTGGCTAGTGCAATTTATTACAAGCTACCTGAGATGAATGTTAGGCTGCAAACTTAAAAGACTTATTTGGTGTGATAGTGACAAAGACTGACCAAAGTTCTCAACATGACATGAATTCATATATTTAGGGAACTGAGGTAGATGAGTTTTTACATCTCCCTGAGGTGGGATGACATCAACAGGGTTTCAGCCTATGCAGAAGTATTTCATAAATAATATTAGCAGAGATGTACACTCCACTGTAATGTTGTTTTCCTGTTAGCAGATCTCTATAGTTAATTCCAGGACAATAGCTATTAACAGTCAAGGTCAAAGTGTTTATTTGTCATATGCACAGTTAAGGAACATGTTTCCCTGTGCAATGAAATTCTTACTTTGCCGTCCACATGAATGCCACATAATACAAGTGAAATATAAAGTAGATGAGCAATAACACAAATCTAAATAGGCAGTAAAATCATAAATCTAAGGCACTTTAAAGCAGCAAGTGAAGGAAACAAATAAAAATACAACAAGAACACTATAATTCAGAGAGAATATATGCTATGTGGGAGCCACGGAGTGCAAATACTCAGCAGTGAGTGTGCAATTGTGCATGTGCAAAATGAGTATGTAAACAGTACAGATGGAATTACATGAGGTAGATCCAGTAACCCTAACAGGGTTATTTTTAGCTCTCACCAATGAATAAAATCCCACTGGATATTTACTCTTGTTTGGTCTCTTGCTCTCTCATTTTCTCTTCTTCTTGGCTGCAGCTGGGCTCTGCCGATGCTGTAGCTCTGGGATGTGCTGTGTTGAGCATGTTCTTTACATGCTTCAGCTGGACAGATAATAGCTATATAAACATATGCCTATGGGACAGATGTCTTTTTACTATATGCCAAACTACATTTGTGCTTTTGCCCATGTCCTGTTGCACAGCTCATTCACAATTGCAGTAGGCAGTTGTAGTAAGTTAGTAAGTCTGAACTGTAAGTCAAACGTTGGGGACTGGGAGGACATAATACTTTATACAACATGATATTATACATAATACAGCATCCTTGCTGACAGCTTACTCTGTTGTGAACAAGCTGTAGCTGCCTGCTAAGCAGAGTTAGCTTAGTCTACTAGTGGGTCCTCACAGCTCCACAAACATCAGAGCACGTTTCCAAATTGGCATCACATGGATAGACTGACCACTAGGGGTGTAAAGATAAACTGATATGAATTGAAAAATTGATACAAAAGTCAGATCTACAGGTGCATTGCTTGAAAACCACAGATTTGAACCAAAGGCATTTAAAAATGTTTTAAAATTGATATAGATATTGACAAGTTTTCTGTTTTGGCTTTTTGTGCTCCGCTCTAGTATGTGTGCATATGTGTATGTGTGACATTATCTCGTAGCTACTTCTTAACGATGTAGGTCTGAAACAATAAAGACAGAGGCAGGAGCAGACAGTGCTAGTGTTGGCAGCCACTTTCAGAGCACATCACGATGTGACGAACTTATGTAGTGCAGTAACATATGATCCTGGCATGCAGTGGCAATAGCGGAGATGCCATTCACCTTATTAGAAGTCAGTCTGCCATCAAAATGAAGATGAAGAAGAAGGGGCATATTACACATCTTCAGGGCTGATGCACATTAGCTTCACTCTGTGCTACCAGCCAAAGTAATGTGTGAGCAAAAATTACACCAGAAACATTACTGGTGTGAGTTGACTCCAACACTCTGTTGGAGAAATCGTTCAGGGTCAGATTCTCGTTTTTAGCCAGCACTGGCCATCGCTCTTCCCAGTTAAAATGTCAAATAGCAGTTTGTATTATTTGTCACTAACTAACGTTGATTATAGGCCAAAATGAAAGTCAGTTATTGAGTATGTGCACTGTCTGCAAGCCAGTAGGG
>NW_018127920.1:5396549-5412908 GCF_001952655.1 Monopterus albus | reverse complement strand
TCGGCCAAAGATTGTTTATGAAGTGAAGTGAGGCATCCGTCTGTAGTTAGTGCAACTGAACATGTCTGCAGTTCCAACAACTCCAGTTAAATGTCTTCTTTAGTAAAACTGTCAGCTTATCTCACATCACTTTCAGCAGTTAGAATTTCCCAGTAAAATTTTTAATTCATTAGTCAGGAGAGGTGTCATTTTGCCAGAGAAAGCACGTATCATCATATTTCTGCAAAAGAATTGGTAAAGTGTGAGGCTGGACGTTGCAGAATATGGAGTTCCACCACAAAACCTTTATTTAGTGTGAAATTCATGTAGTTTTTATGTATTATATGAATTTATGGAAATGTGTTTTATATTCATAATTAAGTTAATATACTTCTCAATGTGAAGTTCAGATTTGCCTTAGAAAAAAAAAGCTGTTTAATGTCATCGACTATTTGTACTTTTAACAAAAACCTTTTAAAGTACTGGTTCGAGCACTGTTTAGGCACTGGCACTTTTCAAAAATATTGTTTTAGCACCACTATTGGAAAAAATCTAAATTATACCCAACCCTACTCATAATATGCAGATCAGATCACATTTCATGACCAATTGATGCAGAAAACCAGATGATTACAAAGAGTGAGATTTTTTTGCACCCTATTATTCCAAATCTCTGATATATTTTACTGTCTCACCAAAATCTTTGATAATTTCACCCCCCATCCCTATTAATGTTTTATTTTTATATCTCTCATCTTTACTTTTCAGGGGAATATGTGATAATGACGATCTTTTTTGACCTGAGTCGAAGAATGGGCTACTTCACCATCCAGACCTATATTCCCTGCAGTATGATTGTGGTTTTGTCTTGGGTCTCCTTCTGGATCAATAAGGATGCCGTCCCAGCACGTACATCTCTAGGTTTGATATGTTCTTATGTCATACACAGTTAAATTGAGTCAGAGTGCAACTTTGCCTTGTATTCACCATTTGAACGTAATATGTAAATTAAGGCTAAGGCCCTGTAAATTATTTTTTCAGTCATCTTTTTTTCCACGAGTAACCATTATGAACACAGTTTTCTCTGAAAGGTTTAAGTTTGATTTGTTTCAATCAACAACACCAAACAATGATAAAGACTGACAGAAACCTGTAAGGTGCAACTGAACTGCTCAAACAGCAGTCGGGCAGCTGCTATCATGTTGCAAGCACTAACAGTGATGAGTGTGGTGACTTTATGTTCCACTGTTGTGCTACTTATATAAAGTGCTCCAGGTGCCTCAGAAAACACTCCTGTGTCTTCATAACAAATGTCACTGCTTGGCAAAATAATGCACTTTTTGACTGAGGGAACTGTAATTGCTCTGTAAGTCCAATATTCCCAAGTGAGCACAACTATCCTGTCTGTCCCAGCTCCTCCATTACTTTTGCTCTTCTTACATCTTTGATACAATGGTCTTAAACTTCACACATTCAACACATTCATGCACCAGTGACATCACCAGGAGCAAATTGTGTCTTGCTCAAGGACACATAGACTAGACAAGCCAGGAATTGAACCGCTAATCTTCCAGTTAGGAGATGACCCGCTCTACCTCCTGAGCCACAGTCGCCCGTCCCTTTTCATCTTCTTACCTTAGAAAACTGGATTGAAAACACTGCAACTCTACGAGACTGCTGCTAATGGGTCCTAGTGTTTAGAACTGTTTGTCAGCATCACAATCCACAATTGTTGAAAAAACTGTTAAAAACAGTGTTAGTGGAAATGTCATCACAGCACATCTCTCTTAATTCACTCTGATGGGTTGTTTAGTCACTTTTGATTAAATCTGGTCAAACCACACCCACAGTCCTGGTAATGCAGATTAGCTTAGTTCATGAGTATGTAATTGTAATTACTTTGTAATTCGATTATTACTTATTTATTCATGAATATTAAGCAGAGAAATACTAAGCATTTGGAGCTAAGTTTTCTGATACTTTAAAATGTTATGTAGATTTCACACAATTTCACAGTGGTTTGGGGGTAGAGCAAGTTGTCCACTAATCACAGGGTTGGAGGTTCAATCACTGGTCTCCTCAGTGCACATACTGAACTGTCCTTGGACAAGACACTGAACCCCAAGTTGCTTCCAGTGCCGTCAGTGTGTGAGTGGGTGGCAGGTGTTTTAAAGCATTTTGTCGTTGTGGGGGGCTTCACTGATCGACTGCTTGTAGGTTAGACCCAGTCAGGTAAAACAGCGAGTCCCTGTACAGGAACAGTCCCTGACATGCAGTAACCTCAGGCTCTGTATTTTTCTCCACATCCTCCTGTCACAGTGCAGGCAGCAGGAGGGAAAATATATCCACAAAACCAGTCACAGGTGAAAAACTTTTACAATGGCACAGGTGGATGTCAGGCAAGCCCACATGAGCGTACAACAGCCTGGAGATTATGACCATTCAAGGAAATCCTTAAACTCTCACGTAGTACTTTGTTGTAAAAAAAAAAAAAGTCTCATAAGTGAGAGTCTGCGCGATGTGCATAAACCGAGTTGCTTGTGCATAGAAATACTAAACATCTAATTTTTTGAGCTTGAGGTCACATCTAGGATGAGAATTCACTGTTGTAACATTGTAGATAAGTCAGAAAACGAGGAAAAGCCATGGGCTCCTTAAGGCTGGACTGTCCATTCTGAATGCAATGACTATAAAATTAGCCTATATTTGATGCTGTTGTCACAGTGCCATTGAGGTTTGTTTATAAGGTGGTGAGAAATGTAATATTAGTCTCAGCAATTTTATTTTTGATGTGATGTACTTTTATAATTAAATAAATGCATTTCATATTGGCTACATTTTAAATTCAGGGTTTGTTGTGTTCATTATCTGTAGTTTACAGTTCTGGACATTGTATATTTTTGAAAGTGGGTCTCACACTGAAAAAGCTTGGCAACCCCCGATGTGATGTGATAGTGTTAATTTTTTTGAACTATTTTAGAGAAGTGTATATTCAGCTGATGGTAAACTACTGACAGGTGTTTGTTTTAATTTGTCCACCCCGTTTATATTTAAACGGGGCTAGACGAAATACCAAACATCTCTGTATAATGCAGTACAGTTCAGCAGCAGCAACTACATTCTCCATAATGACCACACCATTGCATCAACACCTCCAAAGTTTTTCTAAAACTGCCAAATGAGTGTATGCACACACAGACACATAGGATGCCACAGAGGACCTGGATGCTCTCTGAAAAGTAACTTACAACTACATATATAATGTGTTTCTGTGACAATCCGTTTAGGTATCACTACGGTGCTCACCATGACAACTCTAAGCACCATCTCTAGGAAGTCCCTGCCCAAAGTCTCCTATGTCACTGCCATGGACCTGTTTGTCTCCGTCTGTTTCATCTTCACCTTCGCAGCCCTCATGGAGTACGGCACTCTGCACTACTTCACCAGCAACAGGCAGACAAAAAAGAATAAATCCAGCAATAACACACAAGTACTTAACATTTCTTTCTTTTTAACATGTCATTTTGTAATGTAATAGTAACACACTGAAATTCCTGACTGTGTTTTCATCCACAGCAGAAAGCATCCAGTATGATGAATATCCGACCTGGAGCATCCCTGCTGCAGATGAACAACATTGTACCCTACCATGAGGAGGATGACTATGCTTATGAGTGTTTGGATGGAAAAGACTGCACCAGCTTCTTCTGCTGCTTTGATGACTGCCGCTCGGGTGCCTGGCGGGAAAACAGGATGCATGTGCGGGTTTCCAAAATTGATTCTTACTCACGAATATTCTTCCCCACTGCTTTTGGCCTTTTCAATCTGGTTTATTGGATAGGTTATCTGTATCTATAAACCCGGTAGTTTTCAAAAGGTGACAAGTTCAACATCTGCAAGCATTTCCACAAAAGTAGAGCTGATAATTAGCAAATGTGAGGGGAAAAAGAAACTAAATTTAACTCTAAATGCAAATAATGACTGGCAGTGCCTTTTTTGTCCATGACAATGTGGTATGGCGAATTTGTGTTGTCACTCTGTCCTTCAGCCTGTCCAACATCTTGTTCCATAGGAACAACTGCCCAATTAGACAATTGAATTTCACTTGAATTACTTGAGATTTGAAAAATCAACAGTGACCTTTGAGAAGTTTTATGATTTGCGGACACTATTGGTCACTGTAACAAACCAGGAAGCATGTCCTTAAATAGCTGAACATGTAATTGTTCATAGGGTTCTTTTTTCTAGGCAGCACCTCACAGCATTAGTGAGGTCAAACTGGGCCAGCCTCTGTTAAGGAACCACTGCATGGAATTCATTTGTAACCTCTGTCAAATGATAAACAAAGAATGATGGTTGTTTTGCCAGCAGCCAGAGTTTATACTCTGATATATCCTAAGTTACAGACTACAATTAACCGCTTCACATTTGTATGTCCCCGCCAGCCAGTCAAGTAGCAGTTTACATGCATGTCTCTCCAGACTCATATAATATTTGTAGTAATGACTTTGAAGGAATAAAAGATATTGGGCTCTATCTTCCTGCCAGTACAGTTTCTGCGTTGCCTCATTCGCAGTCATTCTGCAGTTTTCCTCGGGTGCAGGTCTACTTTGTGTTGCGCGTTGGTGTGTTCGGTATTTCCCTAACATGAATGAATGTGCTTACACTGAGGTTAGAAGACAGAAGCAGTTAAGGCCTAGTGTTATACTCATTAGGCAGTGCAGTGCAATTCTGGTGCTCCTTTGGACCCGAAGTAGCGACAATGATAACTCCTGCTCAGACCGGCTCTTTTGCTGTCAAAGGTGTATTTGCACTTTTTCTGACAAGCACAAAGGCTGGGAAGCACGAGATCAGATACACGTGTTTTAATGGCTACATCAATTTAAAGTTAATCTGTAAATCCAGAACTGCTGTGCTGGAATTCACTCTGAATAATTTATTGTGTATCATGAAGATTATTTTTAAAAAAGATAAATAAACTAGTCCTCGGTATGTAGATATGAACATGGTCAAACTGTGTTGGCGCACATCAGGACACATCATTTGTAGCCAGGATGCAGCCAGAGGTGATCTGCAGCTGATTTTTGGGAATCCATGTTAAAAATGACACATAAAGCAACTCATGAGCCAAGATAAATAACAAACACCCTGCAGGCGTTTCCATTAATCTTGTTATACAGCAGGTAAAGTCAGTCCAACCTCCCTGTGGCTGCTGTCACTGTTAAGGTACAGTTTCTTTAAATGAACAAGTTTCACACAGACATACTTTTGTTACTACCGCCAGGAAACACATTGTATCTGTTTTTGCATTTTGTGGCTGTTTGATCAGCAGCAGTAGGTGGAGATAAGACAACACTTCCACTGGCTGTGCACTCTGGTGGACTACAATCAGTTTCCCCATAAATGCAATAATTACAATGAAATTTTATTGTATTATTTTACAGTAAAACATTTATGAAATTGTATGCAAGTCCCCCATGGAGTGTGTATCTAGAGAAAGGGGTTTCATGCCAGTGACTTCTGTGCCAGTCCCAAGCCCGGATAAATAGAGAGGGTTGTGTCAGGAAGGACATCTGGCGTAAAAACCTGCCAAAATTACTCATGCGAACTGGATTTGCTATGGCTACCCCTAACGGGAACAGCTGGAAGTAGAGTAGTAGATGCAAGACCCCCATGCATTTTGCACACTGGATGCAGCTGTGAGTAAATGACACTATATAACTGCTGCTGGTTAGGATTAAAGACTTTCTCTCTTCCATGCAAAAGAGCTGGTCAGTGATATCAGCAGACTACTGGGTAAATATTCATGTGCAGTACTTCTACATACATAGTTTTGTCACTGTCAGTCTAGAAATGGAATACATAACTGGCAAAAGAAGGAGATCCAGGGAAAGAATCTTTCCTCTCCTAGATCAGTCATTCAGGTTTCCATCCTGGTCTTTAAAGGGATGAGGGTAGCTGGTGTGATTGGACAGAACTAAAGACAGCACACACTCCAAATAAAATATGAGCCCGTTGTGTTACTTATCAGTTGTGCACTTTTACAAACCTACCAACTACAACAGTCTTGAACATGCACCTTTTAGACCATATGCCGGGCTTGAACACTGCTCTAAGTGGACCTGTGATTTACTACTACTACTCAGAGCAGAATCTCGTGTTTATACTACACATGAGCATTCTGTCTAGGTTTTTATCCAAAAGGTGGTTAGGGTTAGAGAAGCAAAGGCAAATAAAAAATAATTCCTTTCCTTTTATGTAGATTTATCTATGTTGAAAAATGATTCATTTGAAGTGCTTGAACAAAACTGAACCTACATGAACATTACAGTTTGACTATGAGGTTTTTAAACTACAATTTGTTCATTTTTTTTAAATACTTCCTACATGAACTTGTCACCACTTCACCTTTTCCCATATAGATTTATTATAATATTAAAGCAAGCAGGTTGTTTTTTGTCTGTTTTGTATTTTGTGTGCAAAATCTCTGACAAACTCATCCATGCCTATTACTGACTGCTGCCTTCTCATGAGCCAGAATCACCAGATTCTTTTTTCTGTCATGCATCAGTGTGCGCAGAATGATGTTAAAACACAGGACATAATGAGCTAGTAGTGTAATCTAACCAACACACCAAATGAAGCACACTACCATGTGTGCGCATGCACACAGACTATGCAAACAGAAAAAAGCATGTGACGGTATGTAGTACTTGGGGGACCTCCCCAGTCAGGCAGTCCCTAGAACTGTTTGGGCCAAATGCACCTAATGAAAAAAGAGTGTGGCCAAGAAATGAGCCCTGTGGTACCCCACAGGAGAGAGGAGCACATGAAGAAACATTATCACCAACCATTACAGAGAAGCTCATACTGGATAGATATGACTGGAACCATTTAAGAACAGTGCCATGAATTTTCCAGCTGAAAAAGACATATTATAAATATGGGTCTTTGGTTTCACAATATAATCAATAATATTTTTAATAAAACACATCAAGTCCATTCCAATCTTACAGGTACAGTAAATAATGTCGGACACTACGACACTGCTGACAGTAGCCAACCATTCACTTTAGGGGAGAAAAGCAGCTGCTGCATTGGAGTGGCTTACCTTACAAGCAGAAAAATCATAAATCACAGAATTATATTTTATAAAATTGTGTGACATTTACCTGGTTGGAATTGATGCTTGTTAGCCACATCACAGCACATACAGTAACATATTTTTAACCTTGTGATCAGCATGTGTAACAAGCATATCACTGGCTTTTTCAGGGCTTTCAACCACATATCAATCTCCAACAGAATGCATACTGCAAACTATATTGGCTGTCTGCGAACACCTGACCAAAACAAATCACATCTTCCACTGGGAAGAAGTGAAGGGGTCATCAACCTAGTCAGTGGACAACAGAGAGACCAAGTAAATTTACATCCGACACCTGAGAATCTGAACAAAAACAGAGGATACCACTATCTACACACATACGTCGGCCAATGATTGAAATTCTACACTTTGGTCAAATGATAGCAACTGAGCAAAGAAATGTAACTGATGAAGATCTTAATGTACATCCGAAAGCTCTGACAAAGCTAATAAGTGGACCTTGAGATGGTTTTATCTCAATATTAAACAGGGTGTAGTTTTGACAGCTCCAGTGAACTTCACTGAAGGTTCGACACTTTGACTTGTTCAGCGTCCAGCAACAGAGGACTGTGGCGCCCCTCATACAAAAATGTAACAACTATACTAAGCAAGTTGAACCAAAAAGAAAGGTCCCTTTTGAGCACATTCATTTAAGCTAAGCAAGTTTCGCAATAACTCAGTATTTTAATATCTATCACCAATATACAAATAGTTTATTTACTCTGGCCAGTACTGTACTGATTCACAGAGACAGTCTGGGGCCACCTAGACCACCAGCAGTGATTAAAAAAGTAAACCAGTCACACCCTTTTAACTGCTTAAAAATTATCTTCACAGTTGATGAGTGCAGCTGTTGCATGATTACATTTGAAATGAAAAGCATCTGATCATTTTCCTCTCATTCTGATCTGTAACGGTCTGAGACCAAAACTGTCCAAGCACAGATTAGGTCTATGAAAAACGATGTACACAGTCAGGACAGTCACCCAGAACCTAGCTCACCAGTTTCTCAGGTGTAAAACAGAACCAGAGCAGTTGTGCTGTCCATTCATTTTGGGGTCCAGGGATGTTTAACCATCTTGACGGCTTCAGCTCTTGTGGTGATCTCTGTTTCACTGGTCCTTCATGCTGAGCACCGGGTCTACCAGTTTGTTATGAACATGCATTAAACCTACAATGAAAATCAAAAGGGCAAAAAAAAAAAAAAAAAAAATGTTACATTAACAGAAACCTACTGACATGACTGCTACTCTTTCCAATATAGTGCCACATATATTGCTATAGACAGAATTACATCCATGTGATGACTTAGAAAAGGTTAACTTTTTTATCATTGTTGTAGTTAACTTTTAAAGACTAACAGGGATCAACTCAGACCCTTTACTGGTTTTTTCCCCACCTATAATGTACTGAATAGATCAAGATCAAAGATTTTTTTTATTGTCAATTCACTATATGTGCAGGACATACAGAAAAATTGAAATACTGTTTCTCTCTTAACCAATATTGAATGCCCATACCATTTAAGAAACTAAACAGAATAAGAGTAAGCATAGAATAAATATAATATGAAAACTAAATTAAAGTAATTAGGATAAAACTAAATGGTACAACCTAATGGGCTATGATGAAACTCAATTGGATTTAAAATTTGGTCATTAAGGTCAACAAACTGTTCAAAATTCCCACAAGCTCATAGAGACCTCATTGTTATGCAACACATCTTTAATTGATCAGTCACAGTCCGTCACTCTACTGTTTTCAGAATCTACATAATCAACTCCAGTCATGTGACTAAAAACTATGAATAAGAAGCAGGTCACACAGGTGGGAGCCTCAGCATTTCATTCTTCCTGTCGCTCTCTGTTGTTTAATCCATACACGTGTTTCAACCTGATTTATTAGCACTTGCTGTATTTAGGCTTTTGACTTGACCTCCTATGAGGTATTACTGAGGACAAACATAAGGAACTAGGGGCATAATATGACTTCATTCACTTTGGAACATGGAATTATTAAAACACACAACATACTGTACATCCATTTTAGGTTAAGCTACAATGTATCAGGGATACATGTGCTGACATGCAAATCAGATCACAGATTCAATGAAGGTTTATCTTGTGAATTAATAATACTTACAAGGATGGTTGGTTTGCTTTCATACCACACTTTCAGCATCAGATCCAGTTGGGCATAAAAGCAGAGCTGCACTTTTTCCCAAATGTAGACAACTTCTCCGTACACTAGGTCCACCAAGTTGAAACTAATGCAGTTTAATCCAACAATCCTGAAATCAATTCTACTTCTATGAAGGTTCTGGTGTTCAGTTCTTGGTCAAACTGGTTTTGATACAATTTTATGCAAAATTTTTAGAGTGGTGTTTGCTGCTGTCAAATATTATTGCAAAACACTGATATGACCATTCAATATACACTCATTTAGAAATAATTATTTGCGTTTGGGAGTGTGTCAGGTATCTAGCTCCGCGTGTCCTCCCCACTTCTATCTGATTCACTTCTGACAGCTCTGGAAAGAAAAACGAACAAACCTGGGAACACATCGAAATCATGAACGTGTGTAGCCTGAGAACATCCCTTTTGTTGGATTTTGTACGTACACCGAGGTTTTGTATTTGCCTCGTCTGCACTTTCAATACATTACACCAATGTTATGATGTGTCAGTGTCGTTATAATAGTTTAACATAACTGATCGCTAAGTCATCATCACAGAGTGAATCAGTGTTGTAATGAATTTTGAGTAAACACGAGATGATTTCTCATAAAGCAACTAACGCTTGTAAAACACAAGTTTTTTTTGATAACCAATAGTTATGAAAAAAGCAAGTTTGTTTCAGGGCTGAGCAGTTCAAATTGTAGTTTGCACCAACTTGAGTTTATTAGTTTTATTATTTGATATATTTCATTATGTTTTTTTTCTTAAAGACTGTTTGTTCTAACTTCTTTGATTGTGAACTAATTGGTAGCTTTGACAGTTATTTGTGTGCAATAAATACATCTTATTAATACTCTTCTTGTTTTACGTGACCTTTACCTAGAAATTACCAACCAAAAGTCTGGTGTTGCATGAAAAGAAAGAACTAAAACTGCACAAAGTGCCTCCATCATCCTCTTGCCCAGTGCCTGAAAAGTCTTCTCGAAGAAACACTGGATTCGACCCCTTTCGACCCTTTTCCCCAGACTATTTGCTACTTGACAGAATTAGGATGGTGCTGTTGGTACCTTTGAAGTATTTTACAGTTTTGACTCGGAGCTCCAAGGTAGCGTCCTCATCACACACAAAGATGGTGCGTGGGTGCTGCTGGAAGGCTGATACTGTCCACATGTGGTTGACTCCTTCCTCTATGGCTTTATATAGAGCAAAGGCTTTGTGTGCTCCTGTGATCAGAATCATCACCTGAGGGCAACAACAATTGTTAGTGCAGCCACTACTTGTAGTAGATCAAGGAAAGCAGAAACATTCTGAGTTGGAAAATATATTTTGCAAAGTTAAGCCCCCTCTAGCAGTACCTTTATGTGGCCAGGGATTCTCCCCCATTATCTTTATTCCATCTTTGGACCAATAAGAACAAAGCCCAGATTGGCCATCATTCTGTTAAAACCGTCTGATGTCTGCAACCCATCACAAAGAGCCCTGGATATACATTCATGGTCACCCCTGCATTTGTGCCAGATAATGCACCACTTCCTCCAGAAAAATGATATTTGGTAGCCCGCCCTTTGGACAAAATAACTGAAAACAGTCACTTCCTGTAACCATCAGTGAGTTTCTTCCACCTCTCTACTGGAATTCTGGACCACTCTTCTTTTGCCAACTGCTCCAGGTCTCACATTTGAAGGCTTCCTTCTCCCAGCTGCTGTTCTGAGATCTCTCCACAGGTGCTCTATGGGATTTAGATCTGGACTCATTGTCCGTCACTTCAGAACTCTCCAGCTCATTGTCTGAAACCATTTCTGGTGCTTTTTGAAGTCTGGGTTATTGTTCTCCTCTAAGACCCATCTTTCTGATACTGGGCCCCATAACATATTGGCAGTCTTCAGTTTTCATAATGCCATACATACAGTCAATACATCCAGTGGCTGAAGCAGCAAAGCAACCCAAGGACATCAGTGACCTTCCACTGTGTTTGACTTTACAATTTGAATGCTGAATCACAGTGGGGTGGAGGCCAGTTACGGGCAGTGTACTGAGCTTTGACAGTAAAAGATATGCAACAGCCTTGAAAAAAAAAACAACAACAACTTTGCAGGCCAAATAAGGTAATGACTAGAAAATGCAGCATCTGGTTGGATGGAAGGACATATTCAGATGGTGACAGATAGTGCGAGCTGACGCTGTTGCACCCTGTGCCTGCAGTTCAGCTTGGATTTGTTTGGTAGTTGATTGAGTTTTTTTTATCCAGCATTCAAACAACCCTTCATTACAATCTGTCATTTATTTTTCTCTTTTGTCCACATCCAGTGAGATTAGCTATGGCGCCATGGGCTGTAAACTTGACAATGTCGTGCACAGTGGACACAGGAACAGCCAGATCTCTGGAGATGGACTTGGAGCCTTGAGACTGTCCAGGCTTTTCCACTATTGTGGTTCTCAGACCCTCAGACAATTCTTTGCTCTTCTTTCTATTCTCCATACTCAGTGTGGTCCACATGACACAAAGGTCGAGTCTACTTTTCTCGATTTTAACTGGTTGCCAGTGTGATTTCTATGTTACCAGCACCTGTTGGTTGCTACAGCTGAGTTTCATTACAAATTAAAGGAGCATCACAGGCTGGAAATACAACTATTTCTGATGAATTTGAAAAGGTGTCAATAATTCTGTCCGATCTATTTTTGGAGTTTTGTGTGGAATGGATCAGATTTGGCTTTTTTTTTTGCTTTTCTGTGTTGGTCCAATGCAAACAAAAGAAATAAACATGAGAATAATAAGAATTTGTGACTGCAAATATTCCCTCAGAGAAGCGGTGCATTATCTGACAGAAATGCAGGGGTGCTAATATTTTTGGCCACGACTGTAAATATGTATATCATACCAGCTTTCAGCTGGTGTGTCTACTGCAGGAGTGATAAGTGTTTGAGAATACTGTATATTCATTGTTGTGGTTGCTAGTTTATCATTTGACTTATGATGTGCTACCCAACATAATAAAGCTCATGGTCTGTTCACTTTGTGGTTATGTATTAGCAGGTAAAACATTTTTGGTGTACCTTTATGACGTTATGGTTAAGTTTGTAGTGTTACTGATTGATTAATGGGAACATGTTGGCTGGGTCCATCATCAAGTGATATTATGGGACCTCATAATTTACAAAATAAGCACTGCCAGAGAATATTAAACAAGAAAGAAGACACTGGCAAAGCACACTGACTTCATCTTATCCACTTGTCTTTGTCCATTGTTGTATTTCACTGGAATTCACCCAATAGTTGCACTATTCAAGTGAATCAGCATAGAAATTGCAGTGAAACTTAATCTTCCTCACATATATTAATGATCTTATTGAAAGTAAGAGAGGTTTTAAGGATTATACAGTAAGTACAGTACATATAATGCAGAGTAGCTTACTGTGTTCATTTACGATTATGTTATTGCAGGACAACTGAGGAATAAATTAGATGCCTTTCAGTCTGACCTCCTTGGCATCCATGACTGTTCCTACGCCCACAGTCAGAGCCATAGTGGGAACTTTGGAGAGGTCGTTACCAAAGAAACGAGCATTGGCTAGAATGGTGTCTTTAGCCAGGGTTTTCACTCTGGTCCTGGAAACAAGGCTGGAGCCTGGCTCATTGAATGCTATGTGACCATCGGGGCCAATACCTACAGAAAGACAATGAGAGGAGAGCAACTCTACATCATACACAAGAATGAACATTCCCCATGTCATCTCCAACAGACTCTCTTTGAATGATGAGATCTGGCAGACAACATAACATTAAAAAAAAAATCATTCCCTGACCTCCTACAAACAACTCAATTCCTCCGGCTTCCGTAATCTTCTGCTCGTAGGCCTGACACTCTGCCTCCAGGTCCTCTGCATTTCCATCCAGGATGTGAGCATTTGCTGGATTGATGTCAATGTGCTTGAAGAAATTGTTCCACATGTAGGAGTGATAGCTCTCTGGGTGATCACGAGGTAGACCTGGAGAAGGGAAGGGACATCTTTTAACCTAAGAGCCGCAGTGCCTCAATCTTGCCTCCGGAATAAACACAGAAGATTTTTTTTTCCTGTTCTATCTTAAGGGCCAGACATGTACCAGCCCTAACAAACTGCTGCAAACCTTTGGGGTTACAAGAATGCAGACTGTAACCCACTGTAGCAAATTACATATTATTTTGTTATTAATAACCTTATTCTGTGAGATAAAAGGGGTACCAGGTCTGAGTGGACAAAACGTCTGGCACCGGCCGATTATTATTAGTTAATGGACAAAACAGTGATCAGTCTCATAATCTGAGGCGTAGAATCACTTTAGTGACCACTGTTTCCAAACAATGGCATCTTCTGTCTACATTAAAGGCCTGTTGTAGGTCAATTTCTCAAAAACACTAACACAAGGAAAACTGGACATGCACATAAAAAATAGAGAAACAAAGAAAATGGAGATTCCCAGACTGCCAGTGTTTGGTACAGAGGAAAAAATAAACAGAAAACAGATTTACTGTATTCCATGTTTCACACAATCTACCCCTCTTCTTACCATAAGTCAAAAATCTAGAAATAAAGAAAAGAGGAACAGAGAAAGTCATGATCATTTTAGCCACCTGTGGGCACTGTGACTATGGTGTGTTGGCCTTCCTGTAATTAATGGTGTGAACTCCAATATGTTAATTCCTTTATGAAGCCAAGTCTGCAAGAAACTGATGGCTCTTCCTGGGATGGGGAAAGTCTGCTCCACTTCTGAGAAGAACTGGAGTGAGTCTGCTCATTATCTTAAAAGTATTTATTTGTGTGGGAGACCAAGGGGGTTAAAGGATTAGGGCAAGTCTTATTCTCATACCTGTAGTCTTCAGATTTGTTACAAATATTTCAGTTATCATATTTGCTATATTTTACTTATGTTACCTATTATAGTTTTACTTATTTTATTTCATTTTTACACTTGTTATATTTCATTTCAATTGATTGGCAGCCTAGAGTAAACTGAGAGGGTTTATTAGTCTGTTATTTGGACAGCTGCCCAGATTTGTGCCCCAGACTAAAAGGTGGCACGAGAACACCTGTCACACCCCAGAGAGGGGGAGATGGAAAAGAGTCTTTAATGTTAATGTTTCATATTTATAAGACGACACCCTGTGACAGGTTCATGTGTTTATGTATCACGTTTTAATGAACTGGACACGTGTATGACAGTTACCTCAGTGGAGTACTGGGCATGTTCATGATTTCTGGAGGTGTCATTAATCAGAGACAAGTGTCAAGAAACTATGGTTTGCTCGTTATTTTTGTTTTATAGCTTCTGAAGGGGTGACTGAGGCTGACCTCTCTGGGTTCAAATACAACAGTGTCTATGGCGCTGGAGGTCAAAGAGAGAAGGGTGGGGTAGAGCATATTTAGACCAGGAGGTGCATGTAGAGAGTATAAAAGATGCTGCAGGAGCTCTGTAAACTGTTCTGCTTCACGAACCACAAACAGAGATATACAATAAGAAGCTTTATGAATGAGGCTTGTTTTTCTTGTTGCACAAAGCATAAGAGTGGCACAGATGCATGATGCAGGTTAATGATGAGTTTATACACAGCACATTCATCACACACTCAAGACAGGCCACAGACTTAAGAGTAGTTCACAGATCTGTGAACATCCGAAACACAGTGTGACATGAAATAAACCTCCAACATTACACAGGGGTAAAGCCGCTTACAAACCTGCAACACTTAACTCTGAAGTTGACTGGTGTATGTCTAAAATTTAAAGTACAGTTGAGGGATAAATTAGTACTTACCTACATATTCATCCATGTTAAAAGTTTTCACATATTTGAACGAAATATCGCCATTTCTGTAGTATTCGATTAACTTCTGGTAACAGCCATAAGGAGTGCTCCCTGAAAGAAATGATATGTTAATGTATTACAATACATATTCCAGAGTAAGTTTGCTCAGTAACCCTACCAGAACATTTTTGTTTTTGTGACCTCGCTCACCTGTGGGCAAGCCCAGAGTGAAGTATCTTTCAGGAGAAGGCTTGAACTGGATGATTCTGTTGCGAATGTATTTTGCTGCCCACTCACTGGCCAGGTTATAATCATCCAGAATGACCAATCTCATTTTACTAGATTTCTAAATGAAATAAAAGAATGTCATAAATGTACAGCTTTTAAAACCGTGACAGTCGCCAGATATTTTCGTACGCCATGAAAACTGAGCAAATTAGAAGTTTGAGAAAACACGCCAGCTGGTTGTACTTTGTTAGATAATTATCAGAGTTGTTACAGTACGATGCATCGCTTATTTCAAGTATCTTCTCTAATGTAGGTTTGCTTGAAAAGGACTGGCTTTTTCACCGTTGAGGAAGCAGTTAGCATTTTCTTTTATGGAGGACAAAGAACTCTGGTAAATTGTCAGATATTTCAAGTGAGTTTGGCGAGACAGAGACTCATGTTGGCAAGCGAAACAATTTAGACGTGCGATTTCTTATTTAGTTAAATATAGTGCTGACAAGTTGGCTAATGTCAGCTAAGATGAAATTACTAGTCACTTGTTATAATGAACTACACCGTTCAAAAGGATAATGTTTTTACCTTGCTAAAGTCGGCAGATTGTCAGAGGATGAGAAAGTGTCACAAGACGTTATCACATGATCAGCTGCCGGTTCACGTGAGTTATATGGAAGCCCGTGTGGGTCAAAAAGAATTATAATACATAATATACAATATAAAATACATGTAAAGCAAAAAACTGTCTTAGATGACATTATTGACGAATTATTGACCTTGTCATACGCAGCTCAATATGGATTTATGAAGAATGGGATTATCTTTAACAATATAAAATTAGTTCTTGATTTAATTGATTATTCGGATTGCTGATGATAAAAGTTTCACACCGTTCTTATAAGCTTCTATTTCTCTATGAAGCCTCTTCCGGCTCTTTTAAACCAGGAACTCACAATAAGACGAAGCAGACCGCTTTAGATTTTATAAAAAATAACCGTACTGGTTTATTCAGAGGATCACAGGTAAAATTAACATTACACGTCCAGATCTCTC
>NW_018127920.1:5374745-5393254 GCF_001952655.1 Monopterus albus | reverse complement strand
GTGACTTGGTTATTGGGCAGGTATTTACACCCCCCACCCCCACCCCCCCACTGCAACATACAACTCCCGCACCCTTTAAAAAATGAGAATGGAATTGATTCAGAAATGTTTTTATTAAAATTAAACCAAACTCTAATATACAAAGTAAGAATAAGGAAAAACAAAAAATATGGAAAAAAATGAAGGAATGTGCAATTATAATGGTGCAATTAAATTAAAAGCATTACTAAAACAAACACATGCACCAGTGCTTGTTAGAGGTCCAAAAATGATGTCCTTCTGGCTCAGTTTCATCAACTCTTACACTCTGACGGTGTGTATTATAAGCTCTGTTTCATTTACAAAGCTTCTTCCGGCTCTTTCAAACCAGAAACTCACAAAGACGAAGTAGACCGCTTTAGATTTTATAAAAAATAACCGTACTGGTTTATTCAGAGGATCACAGGTAAAATTAACATTACACGTCCAGATCTCTCCCACCACCAACCTGCGCGCAGGCAGCTTGGAAGATGCAAGACCCTGGACCATGAAACCTATATAATTTTAATCATTTTGGGCTAGCCCATGCTACGCAGGGGCGTCAAACCGTGACGTCACCTGATATGCCAGCTTGCAGCTGACCATAACGTTAGCCAAAACATGAGGAAAAGTCAAGGTGTGTGGCTGTTGATTTGTGGTGTGTATCTAGAACAATTTGACATGACATTACACATTAAGACAAATATTAAGATTAGCATTACAGTTAATACTAACAGCTCTTTGCCTGTAACCTTGGCCTACATGCAGTCTGCACTGCAAGCACATGAAATTAAACTGAGCAGTTACCAGCCTGAGCTAGACATCCTGTCTCCACTAAACATTTCTAGACAACAAATCTCTGAATATCTATCTAACTAAGAAATAACCTAACATTCTTATACTATAAGGTGTTTGATAACATTGATCACAATTTATTTTCTCTATCCTTGAAGCATCTGAATTTGGGTCTTACTTCTGCAAATGTATTGAAACATTGTATTCTAAAGCAAACGGATTGTACAGTATATCTGTTTCTACTAGCAGGTCAACTTGTATCTTGCTACATCCAAAGCAGCTAAAAGGCATTTCTATAGCCAGTAGAGTAATCAAGATCAATCAGGTAGCAGATAATATCACACTGTTCCTTAGAGATGCCTCTCAAATACCTATAGCCTTAAATATTCTTGAGCCATTCTCTAAAGCTTCAGGTGTGTCTTTCTATTTTTGTCCTCCCCAGCTACACACATGAGAGGGACAGAATATTAGCAACACTTTTGAATATGTGTTCTTCCCACTGCTGTTTTGCCTTTACACAAACAACTGCATCTCGAAGGAGCCAACACAACAGTCATTGGTCTCATCCGAAGCAGTGACAAGCAGGCCTACAGATGGGAGGTTGAACAGCTGGCCCTGTGGTGTGGTCCCAGCAACCTGGAGCTGAACATATATAAAACATTGGAGATGACAGTGGAATTTAGGAAGAGCTCTTAAATATTCTTGAGCCATTCTCTAAAGCTTCAGGTCTCTGTCTTAATTTTAAAAAATGTGAGCTTTTGGCTATCAAAAACTGTGAATTAAATGCAATTTGTAACATCCCTATCAAAGATAAGATCTCCTACTTAGGTGTTATTATTTCCAGGGATCTGTGCTCTAGATGCAGTGACAACTTTAAACCCATAATTGAAAAAACACAGAAAAAATTAAATATGTGGCTCCAAAGAGATTTGTCACTGAAAGGCAGAACTCTCTTAGCCAAAGCTAAAGGTTTATCAAGACTTACATATGCTGCACTTCAGGAGACCCCCCTTTTAAACTCCTAAAGTGTGCAGATGATACAACGGTCATCAGTCTCATCCGAGATGGTGATGAGTCGGCCTACAGATGGGAAGTTGAACAACTGGCCCCGTTCTGTGGTTGCAACAGCCTGGAGCTGAACATGCTCAATACAATGGAGATGACAGTGGAATTTAGGAAGAGCTCCCTCACCATACTTGGCAACACTGTATTAGTAGTAGAGTCCTACAAGTTCCTGGGCTCCACTGTCTCCCAGGACCTGAAGTGGACATCCAATATCAGCAGTGCGCCAATATCCTTCTCCAGCTCAGGAAGCTCAACCGGCCCCGGGAGCTACTAATACAGTTCTACAGAGGAATCATCGAGTTTTGTTCTCTGCTCATCTATCACTGTCTGGTTTGGCTCAGCAACCAAACAGGACAAGAAGAGACTTAAGCGGACAGTCAGGACTGCAGGAAAAATCATTGGTGCAAGCCTGCCCTCCATGGAGGACCTGTACACCTCACAGGTCAAAAGGAGGGCAAAGAAGAATACTGCAGACGCCTCACACCCTGGACACAAACCCTTTGAACTCTTCCCCTCTGGACGGTGTTACAGGTCACTGTTGCTTTTAAAGTGCTATATAAATAAATTTGATTTGATTGATTTGATATGATGTAGTTTCAGAGACAGTTCAGGAGGAGCAAAGAGGAGCGGAGGGAGAAGAGCAGGGGATACTGCTCGAATTTGTTTTGACTCTCGCTTCACCCTTCTCGGTAAAAGAATTGGAGGGAGAAGTTAGTTAATGCAGCTTTAGCTCAACTTCAGTTGACCAGAGTCCAATTTGAAAGCAACACCACGTGAGAGCTAATCCTCTCTTGTGCAGCCGTGCTGCCCACGTTACATAGAGCAGGCAGTGTTTTGTAATAATCTCTTTCACCCCACCTCTCCACAATGCCCTGGAGATTTTAGATAAAAGGAGCATTTTGCAATACTGATCCCCAATTTCTCTTTTGTTCAGACTTTTTATTATCTGTTAATGCTGTGAGCAGGAAGACTGCTTACTACAATCAAGTGCAGGTTTTCTTCATCTCAGAAAATGGGTATTGACTCTGGAGTTAATATTTCAGATGATGTTGTACCTTATGGGGGGAAAAGTGCCTTTACCCAACTGGAGCACAACATAGTGGCTGGATATCTTATTACTGCAGGTAACAAACAATAGATAAGCAATGGCATTATAAATAGATACATTTCATTGTGACTGTGATGAATAATGTGAGTATTTTGTTGTTTCAATGGTATCTGTCAATACTGTCTTCTTATATAGAACTTTGTACAGTCAAATAAAATCAGTCCCAGTGGTAAGTGACATTTCAAAAGAGGCTGCTTTGAGGCATTGTTATAATATACACTGAACACGGCTCACAAATTTCAAAGTAAAAATACAAAGCTGGGAGGAGCTGAGAGGACGATTATCAATTTTATATGTAATATTGGCTGTATACAAATTAAGAACATTCATCTATTAAGAGTCCTGTTTTAATAAATAACAAATAATAATTGGTAAAATGACAGAAATAAGAAATGAATGTGCATGTCATTCATTAAAAAAGGGCTAAACTAAATGATATCCACATCAAAATATTTGAGATTTACACATACTAACTGAAGTTTAATAATAATAAGTGTAACTACGTTTACTCTTAGATGAAAGTGTTTCAGCTGCCTCTGACTGCTGTTTTCTGACTGTACTGGCCTGCTCCCCAGTTGGTGCAGTTTCCTCTGCACTGTAAAACACGTTGTTTATCTTCCACATCTTAATCAGATTGTGTAAATGATGGAGCATTTGAAGCAGGAGGGGATGTCACACAGTTCCAGTGATCTGTTGAAGAGAAATATGAAGATGAAGGCCAGCTGTTCAGCACAAGATTGTTGAGCTGATCTTTAGATTTTTTAAAAGGCCACACACACATCCTTTTCACAGATTTTACAATAAAACACATTGACCTCATCTTCGCCTTCACATTCACCTTCCACCACTAGGGGGTGGTGCCCTGTAGCCAGTGATGTTTTCCGGTTTCGCCACACAGATGAAGAATCATTCGCCGAAACCTGGCTTTTCAAAGTAGCTCCTCTTTGCTAATGTGATCTTCCTTGTCAGTGTATTCCTGGCCTGCCTGTACAGGATCCTGTCCCTACATTTTTTTTTATTCTTAGAAAGGATAAAATTAAAACAAGTTACCCTAACTACCTTGATTGCCCCCGATGGTTAGAGCCATTGGTTGAGTTGGTGCTGCAAATGGCTGCCTCGGTTCTGTACTGGAAACAAATTCCTTGTGTGTAACATACTTGGCCAAATAAAGGTGATTATCCTTATTATCCTTCATGATATAATAAATAAGGATACTATTTTAGTTCCAGATACAGTATATTTAATGATTTCTTTGTTAATGTGGGATTCAAAGCAACGCAATCACTGAACCCAATAAAGATGGCGTTGATTGTAATATTATTAACATAAATACCCACACAATGTTTATTAGAGGAACTGAGGAAAAAGAAATAATTGATACAGTGACAGTAGACATGAGGAAGACGAGCACATCTCATCAGACACTGTTCATCTGGGGGCTCGAGGTGGAGAGGGTGAGCAGCTTCAAATACCTGGGCGTCCACATCAGCGAGGACTTCACCTGAACACTTAACACCACACAGCTGGTCAAGAAGGCCCAATGGCGGCTATATTTCCCGAGGAGGCTGAGGAGGTTTGGCATGTCGCCTAGGATCCTCAGCAACTTCTACAGCTGCATTGTTGAGAGCATCTTGACCAGCTGCATCACTGTCTGGTATGGCAGCACTACTGCTATGGACCACAAGCGCCTGCAGAGAGTGGTAAAGACTGTGGAGAAGATCACCAGGACTCCACTGCCCTCTCTGCAGAGTATCTACCAGCACAGAGTCTGCAGGAGAACTGCCTCATCCTCAAAACTTATGTTCAGTCTACTCCGTTGTTTTGTTTTGTTGCTGTCACTGCAGAAAAACCGCTTCACACAGATAGGATGTCGGAAATGGCAACAGGGTTTTCAGTGCTGTGGTGGCGATCTCGGTATTTTTAATCCAGAACACCGGCAGAGTTGTTGTCTCGAACATACTTTTAAGGCCGCCGTCATTTGCGATCTCCAGCAGTTGATCTTCTTCTTGCACAGACCTGCTGGATTCACCTGGTTTGTTGACAAATGGGTTGCGGATCCCTTCCTTGGCAGTTCGTGGGTCCTTTGTGGTTGGGAAGTAGCGCTCGAACTCTTTTAAAAGCAAAGACATGTGATCGTGCACCAGCTGGGAGAATGAAGACTCAGGCTCAGTCTCACCCAAAGTCTCATGTTTGAAACATGTCCAAAATGCCTCTGTTGACGCG
Source organism: Monopterus albus (assembly GCF_001952655.1). Classification (NCBI taxonomy): domain Eukaryota; kingdom Metazoa; phylum Chordata; class Actinopteri; order Synbranchiformes; family Synbranchidae; genus Monopterus; species Monopterus albus. The sequence goes on along the minus strand of NW_018127920.1, from coordinate 5,388,045 downwards.
CCGTCCCCACAAATCCAGTTTGGCTTTAAATGCAGCTACTTTATCTGCCAACTTGAAGACAGTTGTCATTTTCCCCTGAAGTGACAGATTGAGTTCATTGAGCAGGCTGAATATGTCCACAAGTAAGCCAGTTTTGGCGCTCAAGTGACCGAGATGTAACCGAGAGAATGCGGTCATTTTTCAAAATAAAAGATCGTTCATACTCAGATAATAAATAAAACGGAAATAATTAATAATTTCTTGTACGGCCCGGTACCAATTGATCCACGGACCGGTACCGGTCCGCGGCCCGGGGGTTGGGGACCACTGTTCTAGACTGAAAAACTTTTTCTTTCCGACTGCCATCAGGCTCCTAAACAGCTAACAGGGGTTTACAATCAGGGATTACTTCATGTTCACCTGTGTACATGCTCAGTTGCACATACATTATCTGTACATGCATAATTTCAAACTCACTGCTGACTGTTGCACATACAGCTTCGATGTAGCATAAATGATCTCTTATTGTGTTCTCATTACTGCTGACTATTGCAGCTACTGCTCTGATGCAGAATACATTATCTCTCATTGTGTTCTCATTATATTTTTTCTATATACTTTTATTATATTTCTTTTCACTCACTGGTTGAAGTGCCTATAGATCTTTATGTCATTTAGCTACTTTATATTTCACTTGTGTTGTTTGGCATTCAGTGTGGACAGCAAAGGAAGAATTTCATTGTGCAGGGACATGCATTTCCATACTGTGCATGTGACAGTAAACACTTTGAATCTTGAATCTTTGAAATCAAATAAAAAAAAATTCCTGATTGGAATGGACTTGATGTGTTTTATTAAAAATATTATTGATTAAATTGTGAAACCAAAGACCCATATTTATAATATGTCTTTTTCAATTGGAAAATGTCCTAATAAAAGGGAAATAGCAATGGTTATTCTAGTATGCAAAGCTGGAGGTAAACATGTTTTAACAAATTATAGACCAGTTTTCTTGCTGTCACAGTTCTCCAAAATATTGGAAAACTATTTGTTTGAATATTAAGCGATTTTAAGATAACATTCTCTGTGAACAACAATATGGTTTTATTAAAACAGGACCATTTCATTAGCATGAATAGATTTTATAGAAGAAATATCAAATGCCATAAAAAGTCATACTACACAGTGGGAATTTTCCTTGATCTACAAAAAGCATTTGATACCATTGAATATAAATTGTAATTAATAAAATTTGTAAGGTATGGCATTAGAGGGATGGCCCATTGCTGGTTATGTAGTTACTTAGAAAACAGATATCAGTATATAAACATAAATAATTCAAATTCAAAACTTGTGAGGGTAACTTGTGGGGTTCCTCAAGGTTCTGTGCTTGGGCCATTGTTGTTCATTACCACCAGGAGGTTATGTTTTTTGTTCCATGTGTCCATGTGCTCGTTAGCAAGATTGGCAACAGCAGGTAGGGTCTCTTGATGGTGGTGGGTCGAGGCAGGCAGAGGCAGTTTGAAGCAAGCTGAGAACTGTGAGAACTGGCCACACAGCTGGGGAAACTGGAGATTCAGAGGCTCACAGGGAAGGCAATGGAGACAGGTGGGGACCAGTGTGGCTAGCCATTCATTCAGGAACACACAGCAGAAAACAACTAGAACAGGTAACACAGCTAGGGTAGCTGGGAGCCAGAAACTCACAGGTCAGGTGCCGAGAAAAGGTGGATAACAGCACTGCTGGCCGGACGGGGACAGGAAAACATGGCCAGTGCAGCTGGAGGTTCCGCAGCTTACAATTAAGGTGGCTGTGGCAGGAACACCATAGTGAGGGAGGATGAATGCTGCTCAGGAACCAGAAACAATGTCGAGTAGCAAGCAATCTCTTTGTCAGAATGAGATGCAAGGCCAAAATGTTTGGGAATACACCTCAACAGACTGGCAACCAGGAAGGCACTGCTGGCTGATTATGTTTAAATTTGGCATGTTTTACATCAGATGCTCTTCTTGACACAACCCTCTCTCTTTATCTGGGCTTGGGACCAGCACAGAAGTCACTGGCTTGAAACCCCTGTGGCTAGATTCGTTTTCATCTAGAAATAATATTTTTAATTGTATTTATTGCTTGCTTTTTACATTTTCATGTCTGCTTTTTTCTTCTCAGGTTTCATCAGTTTAACAAGCAACACAATAGTGCTGCTAATGTTTTTAAAGTTCAAGGACCTCCGCACGGCCACCAACTTCATTATAATCAACCTAGCTTTTACTGACATTGGAGTGGCTGCTATAGGCTATCCCATGTCAGCTGCCTCAGACATCCATGGGAGTTGGAAATTTGGCTACACTGGTTGTCAGGTAGGTCAGCCCATTGCACAAGGGGGATTTGTTTTTTTTTCTATAAAACTGTAAGATCTAGACCTTACCTAGTAATGTGCCCTGAGATAATTTTTGTGAAATGGTGCTATACAACTAAAACTGAATTAAATTAAACTGAATTCCCAGGGCATCCAATAATGACAATATCTCAAGTTCCTTTTGAATCTTATACAGACAAAATTGGGTAGGGGAGCGCAGGGTACAGCCTAATGTGGGACAAATCGTAGCAACGGTCTAGTAGTGTATGCTTCCAGTCACATTACCATAGTTGCTAGCCATGCTCTCCTGCAAAAATTCAGAAAGATCTGTCTCTTTTGAGGGAATAGGTGCCAGAGCGGAAAAGTATTTTTTTTTATTCTTTACAGGTATTTTTCAGTTAGTAATGTGTATGTGTAAATCACAACATCCAACCTTATATTATTTTAATCACCATCTTGTTCCCTACAGCTTTGTACCATTTTTGAAATATCTGACAAGCCCACAGCAAGCGCTAGCTAGTCTGAAGTTCAGACTCCAAGGTTTGGGTCGGTTTTAACACTGAACTACAACTAGCCCCGCTTATGTAAACAATGACAAGAAGCCATTTCTTCAGAAACAATCCATGATTATTTGTGTGTATATTTGTCTATTTTTTTAATTTGTCTTCAACCTTACCCTCCACTAACAAACACCTATATGTTATGTATACACATACATAAACACAAACATCAACTTCACATTTTCATTTAAGCATAAGCATAAACTTTATTGACAGGTATCTCAAAAATACAAGGAATTTGATTCCAGCCCAGTGGCCCCCGATGTGCACAAAATAAAAACAAAATAAATAAATAAAACATATGTACAAGTTAAAAGAGCAACATAGACTAGCTGTTCATCAATGTAATAACTCGGGGGAAGAAACTGTTTCTGTGTCTGGTTGATTTGGCGTCCATTGACCTGTAGTGCTGTCCAGTAGGGGGGGAGTTCAAAGAGTTTGTGTCCAGGGTGTGAGGGGTCTGCAGAAATTTTCTCTGCCCTCCTTTTGACCTGTAAGATGTACAAGTCCTCCATGGAGGGCAGTCTGGCACCGGTGATTTTCTCTGCCGTTCTGACTGTCCTCTGGAGTCTGTTCCTGTCCTGTGTTTGGTTGCTGAGCCAAACCAGACAGTGATGGAAGTGCAAAGAAAAGACTTGATGATTCCCCTATTGAACTCAATCAACAGCTCCTGAGGCAGGTTGAACTTCCTGAGCTGAAGAAAGGAAGTACATCCTCTACTGCGCCTTTTTAATGATGGCACAGATTTTGATTGTCCACTTCAAGTCCCAAGAGATTGTGGAGCCCAGGAACTTGTAGGACTCCACAACTGAAACAGTGCTGCTGAGTATAGTAATTGGAGATATTGTGGGGGAGCTCCTCCTAAAATCCACTATCATCTCCATTGTCTTCCGTGTGTTCAGCTCCAGGTTGTTATGAACACATCACAGGGCCAGCTGTTCAACCTTTGTAGGCTGACTCGTCACCGTCTTGAATGAGGCCGATGATTGTTATGTCGTCTGCAAACTTCATGACTTTTACAGAGGGGTCTCCTGAGGTGCAATCATTAGTATAGAGGGAGAAGAACAGCAGGGAGAGCACACATCCCTGGGGGGCACCTGTGCTGATAGTCCGGGTGCTGGATGCGGTTTTCCCCAGCTTTCCTGCTGCTTCCTGTCCATCAGAAAGCTGATGATCCACTGACAGGTGGGGGCAGGCACAGTGAGCTGGGTAAGTTTGCAGTACAGGATGTCTAGGATGATGGTGTTAGCTCAGGTCCCTGGTGAGTCAAGGTGTTGCAGGGTGTAGTGCAGTGCCATGTTGACTGCATCATCCACTGACCTATTTGTTCAGTAAGCAAACTACAGGGAATCTAGCTGGGGGCCTGTGATTGCCTTCAGGCGGGCCAGTACCAGTCTCTCAAAAACACTTCATGACTACAGATGTCAGGGTGATAGGTCTGTAGCCACTGAGTTCCCTGATGGAGGGTTTCTTGGGAACTGGGATGATGGTGGAGCATTTAAAACAGGAGGGAACTACACAAAGTTCCAGTGATCTATTGAAGATTTGCGTGAAGATGAGAGCCAACTGGTCAGCACAGACTTTCAGGCAGGAGGGGGGTCACACTATCTGGGCCTGGCGCCTTACTGATCCTTTGTTTCCTAAAAAGGAGACACACATCTCTTTCACATATCCTCAGAGGTGGTTGGCTGATGGGGGGAGATGTAGCTCTAGAGGAAGCAACTGCTGGTTGTGGGTCCAAGATGAGGTGAGAGAGGGGTGTAGAGTTTTGCCTTTCAAAACTGCAATAGAACTCATTCAGCGCGTCAGCCAGCTGATGGCTCTCTACAGCAGGGTGGGGAGGTCTCCTGTACCCAGTGATGTTCTGTAGGTTCCTCCACACTGACAATGGTTCGTTGGCCCAACACTGATTTTCAGCCTTTCCAAATAGCTCCTCTTTGCTACTCTGATCTCCTTTGTCAGTGTGTTTCTAGTCTGGTCATACAGGGTCCTGTCCCCACTGGAGCTGTTTGAGCTTCACTGTGAACCAACGTTTATTGTTATTGTATGTGCAGAGAGTTTTAATGGGCACACACATGTCCTGACAGAAGCTAATATATGATGTCACCATGTCAGTATACTCATCCAGGACTGTAGCTGCAGCCTCAAAGACACCCCAGTTTGTACAGTCAAAGCAGGCCTGTAGCTTTGACTTAGCCTCTTCAGTCCATATTTTCACCTTTTTGACCACAGGCTTTGCAGCTTTAGGTTTCTGCCTATAAGTGGGGATGAGGTGGATCATGCAGTGGTCCAAAAGCCCAAGAGCTGCACAGGGAACAGAGCGATTACTGTGTAACATTGGTCCAGCGTGTTTTTGTCCCTGGTAGGACAACTGACATGTTGTCTGTATTTGGGCAATTTGTGAGTAAGGTTTGCACTGTTAAAATCACCCAAAATAATAAGCAGGGAGTCTGGGTGTTTCTCTTCCATACTTATTATCTGGTTGGCTAGGAGTTGCAATGCATTCCTAACACAGGCCTGTGGAGAAATATAAGTACCAACCAGGATAAACGAGGAAAATTCTCTAGGAGAAAAAAAGATTTACAGTTAATGAATAATGTGTCTAAGTCTGAGTTACAAGTTCTCTCCAGCACTGTAATGTCCCTACACCAACCTCCATTAATGTAAAAACAGATGCCTCTTCATCTCTTTTTTCCAGACAGTTCCTTCACTTGATGTGCTCTGTAGGTTTGAACTCCTGGCAGCTGAACAGCCTCGTCAGGGAGTCATTGAGCCACGTTCCCACAACGCATAATGCCACAGAATGTGAAAAATCTGAGTTAGTCTGATTGACGAGCAGCAGTTAATCCATTTTATTAGCTAGGGAACAAAGATTAGCTAGATGTATTGCCAGGAGTGGCGTTTGGTACGCCCACAGTTGCAGCCTTACAAGGGTGCCAGCCCTTCTCCCCTCCGGCATCTCCTCTTCTCCTCCTCCCCCTCATTCCTCTTATCTTATCTCCCTCTTCAGAATATACTGTATGCTAATTTTATATTTTAAAAAAACTTTAAAAAAATTAATTAATTTATTTTTAACTTCACAAAAGCAGACATATTTAACAAACAATTAAACTTAAATTAGTATCATGGAATATGTGAGGCTTCCGGACCCAGGCCAAAATCATTAAATTAAAATCATTAACCATTTGATGAAATTAAAGGCATATATTTGTTTCTTACAGGAAAATCCTAACAAATCCTGAACTACAAAACCTCACATTTAAACATTTTAAAAAAACTATTCTCATCAACTTACAATAGCAGGCAGTGAGGTGTCTCAATTCTAAAAAAAAAACATCTCACTGGTCCATAACACATCCATCATTGACCCAGAAGGAAGATTTATCATCGTTAATGTTTTGATTAACCACACAACATACACACTTATCAATATCTACAACCCTAATAATGATTACCTGTTTTTTTTTGTATAACCTTTTGTTCCTTTCTGCATGACATTAAAAACATTATTATTGCTGGAGACTTCAGTACTGTAAACCCAAAAAATGATTACTCAAATTCCTCCAGCAATACAAGAAACTGACATTCTACACACTGTAAACCTGGATAAGTTGAATTTACTTAAAAATTTTGAGGAAACCAGTTGCCTTGAAAATATAAAGCAATGTGCAATGAAAACCTGAGGGGCTAGACTTGTTATTTTAAGTTCAATACACTAAATGCCAAGTTTATTCAACTTTATAATTGCCTTTATAATTTGTAATATCAAATTACAAATTTTAATTTATTTCACTACTTTGGGACTGTGTGTGGTCGTGTGGAGGAAGGCGCAGTGACCACCAGTTGGAGCTACTTGAAAGGGAGTGATGCTTCCACTACTTGGTGGGACTTAACGGTAAGTTTAAAAAACATGTTGCATATCAATTGCTTTACCCAGTTGCTTCAATTAATATCTTAATCTAAAACAAGTAAAATTTTATTTAACTGTCAGTTCTTCATTTGATATGAAGAACCTAGAACTGCACTTACTGGAAGCAATCTGTACCAAAATCAGTACAAAGACAGGCAATACAGAGCAGGTAGGTGGAACTGGAACAGAGTGGAGCCAGTAGGCCAAGCTGAAGTGAGATGGCTGGCAGCACTGGCATGAGTCCAGAAGAAGGCAGGTGACCTGGGCTGATACTGGTAAGCAAGCAGCACTGGAGTAAGGTTGAAGTGGAACAAGCAAGCTGAGCAGAGGCTGACAAGCTGACAGTGCTGGGGTGAGGCTGGAGCAGAGCAGGTAAGCTGGGTTGGAGTGAGGCAGGGTTGTGCTGATCTGGTGAGGCAAAAAAAGAGCCTGACTGGCAAAGCAGGGTAGTGCTGGTCAGACTAAGAGGTGTTGCGCTGAGCAGGAAGAGTTGAGTAGTGTTAACTGGCAGAGTGGAGTAGGAGAAGAGCTGGCTTGGTGATGCAGAAGTGAAAACATCTCCCTCTACCCTCCGGGATATAGGAACAGGAGCAGTGGCACCACGAAACACAGGAACACAAGTGATGGTGCCATCAAGGGCCCTCCAAGAGACTGTAATTGGAATGGTGGCACTGTTGTCCACCCACAGAAGCACAGGAACAGGAGTGGTGTTGTCACCGGTGAACCACTAGGATTCTGGAACTGGAGCAGCGATGTCACCAATGATCCACCAAGGCACCAGGAGTGAGGTGGTGTCGAACCACTGAAGTACAGGGACTGGAGGAGTGATGTTGTTGTCGACTGACCCAGGAACAGGGATGGTGGAGACATCGACCCACTGAAGAACTAGATTGGTGGTGGCATCGAGTTGTGGAGGAGCATGAATGAAGGTAGTGTCAACCCAATCAGAAACAGGGATGATGGTGGCATCGACCCTCCAGGGAGCAGGAACATTGGACAATTCTTCATGGACCCAACCGGGGACAGAGTAGGTGAGGCTTTGAGGCGACAGGATTGGAGACGGTGTTGATGTTCCAGCTGACCCACTTGGGAACTGGAACAAAAGAAACCTCAGCTTCCAAGCTGAGGGGTTGTTTGGTGAAACCTAGAACAAATGGAGGCGACAGTGCGGTGGGTAGAGCAGTCATCTCTCAACCATAAGGTTGAAGGTTCAGATCTCGGTGCCTGCAGTCCACGTGTCAAAGTGTCCTTGGGCAAGACACTGAACTTCCCCTGTTGCCCCCGATGGTTAGAGTCATCAGTTGAGTTGGCGCCGCAGATGGCTGCCATCGGTTCTGTACCAGAAACAAATTCCTTGTGTGTAATATACTTGGCCAATAAAGGTGATTATCCAAATGCCATGTGCAGATCTATAACATAGGTGAGGCAGTGAATGATCAGCTCAGAGCACAGTACCTGTTTGTTTTGACTGCTTGAGGCCAGTGTGTCTGCCGCATGTGATGTGATGCCGGTTAACAAGAGGATTAACGATTCACCTGAATTTATTTCACTACTTTGGGACTGTGTGTGGTCGTGCAGAGGAAGAAGCAGTTGGATTTACCGACCTTGGAGCTACTTGATGTTTCCACTACTTGGTGGGACTTAACGGTAAGTTTAAAAAACATGTTGCATGTATGTTAATGCCTTGTTTCTGTAATGTTATAGAGAATTGTTGTAAGGCTGGAGAAGTTACTATGTCTGCATTATGGCAGTTAAAATATTGGGTTTCTCAACTACCCACTTTTTTAAGAGTGTTACACATATCTTTTTATCAGTACATATACAATTGTTTACCTATCTATGGACGAGAAATTCATATTAATTAATGTTGTTGCAGTTCGTTGTGCTGTTCAGTTTTGAGGCAACACCAGCAACAGGAGCTGTGTATGTTCACAAACTGTCCTCTCATTTTAAAGAAGAGGCTCTCTGATTTTATCATTCTGAAACAATTACAGACTATTTAGAGTTATGAGCAGTGCCAAGCTAATCTAGAGGTACCCAAGATTAAACATTAAATGGCTGGAAATGAGCAAAATGAGCAGCCATGGGCTCTTTAAAAGACCAGTGAAAAAAACAACACAAAGGCTGAGTCAACTTTTTTTAATTTTAAATGGTTGCCAGTGTGATTTCTATATTACCAGTGTAGTGGTTAAAACAAACAGTATCTGTACAGTAGTTGATCCGTTGTTAACATATTCCTGATTAACATGTGTCATGGGATAATGTCTCTTAGAATAGATACTAAAATAGACTTCTAGTGTTAGGATAGGAAAATGCTTGTGTAACTAGGAAAGGTCAGAAAAGGTAAGCTGAAAAAGCTGGCATCCGAGACATCAACAAACAAAAAGCTTGTAGTGAGAAAGACTACAAAGATATCAAGAAGAACTCTAAATATGAAGTGTGCTAATAGGGCCTGGCGTACACAACAGGCAGGTTTGAGAGCAATCTACAATCTGGCAACTAGGATGAGCTTTGGGGGGTCTCATTTGCATGAAGGCTGATAAGTCAATAAGGAGAAGGGAGGAGACACTCAGATAGCACCAGGAACACATATCAAGGGGGAGACAGGACTGGATCTGAAAGTAAAAAGGTGACACACTTAAAGTGAGTAAACAGGAAGTAACACCAAAAATAAAGCAATGAACATAGAGAAACAGTGACAGTAGGTCCGGACTTTATTGGTCAGAATTTGTTTGACCAGGTGATATGAGGATGCAACTAAACAGAAACTTGAATAAAACAAAAACAAAGACACCAGTCGTTAGACATGACTTTTATGAATGGAAGCTGATCTTCTTTTCTGACAATGGGATGCCAGTTTTCTCTTTTCCCTCTGTCCTTGTAGTTTCCACTTCCCCTCCCTCATAGAGGACAGGATGCCCACTTCTCCATCCTTCACTGGTACTGTGATGCTGGCTTCAGTTTTTTTTTACTACTATCCCTCCCGCTCAGCTTTTCCCCTCCCTCATCAGGTACTTGCTGCTATTTCCTTAGCCAGCACTGAGATGCCAGCTGCTGTCCCCTCCACACTGTCACTTCCTCATTCATCTGGCACCAGAATTTCCGCTCCACCCTACTTCACTGGCACCAGGATGCCTGCTTCCTCTATTACCTTTGCTCAATCTATTACCTCAATGGGCACCAGGATGCTGACCTCTGTCCCCTTCATCCTGCCTTTTCATCATTCATGAATGTTGCTTCCACTTCCCTCAGCAATAGTTTTCCAGGCTCCATGCCCCCTTTCCCTCTGCTCACCACCAACTTTACCCATATGCCTAGGAGGATGTTGGCCCCTTCTCCCACCAGCCCACTACTCAGAAAGAGAGGGACAGAGAGAGAGAGAGAGAGAGACAGAGACCTTCTTCAGGCCCACGGGTCTAACCCAGATAGCATCCGGCTTTCCTATGATATCGCCCTTCTGCTGGTTTGCTAGTTTTGGGGCATCTACAGCTGCTGTTGGTCCTCTTCAACTTGGCCTCCCAAACTGAAACATAACCTTGACCTTTAAGATGCTAACATTACATGCCAGTGCCCATTCCACTATTTTCAGTTTCATTCACATTGTCTGAATCCTACACACACCCTCTTTTCCTTATGTCTGATTCTTACACACACCCTCTTCTTCTTATGTCTCAAGTGCCAATCTACCGTTTGAGCTCTGAGTCACCATCATTCTTAAGAGGCATGAGAAACTTAAATTCTTTCTTCACTTTCCACTTATCCCAACTGGTCGATGCAGCTGGCCACCCACCACAGAGCCTGGTACTGTCAGAGGCTTCCTTCTTAATGGACGTTTTTTCCTCCTGCTGTTGCCAAGTGCTCACTCAAAGAGGATTTGTTGGGGTTTTCTCTACAATTGTAGGGTTCTAAGTAAAGTGCCTTTAGAGGACTATTGTGTTTTGCCTCCATATAAACAAGACTGAAATGAATTCATTTTATACAACCAGACTAACATAATCAATGTTATGATTCACGGGTGATACCATTCACAGCCAACAGTAGACAACCTCTTCCAGAGCCCATCCTTAGTAGTGTCATCCTCTTCCAATAAATTCATTTTGTTCCAGTTGATGGCATGGTCCTTGCTTATGAACTTGCTGTTATAGAAATTAATAAATCAAAAACACACCTTAGTGGTGCCAGCTCCGAATGTACTGTACTTGATCTATGACACACTAGCCAAACATCAGTAAACAGACACTGTGATTATTAAAGTGCTAAACAGAAGGAGGAAATAAAAATTTTAATGTTTCACGTTTTTGCTGTGTGTAACAAATGTGCTAATTTTAACCAGTACACCTCAACGCAACATCAGCTTCAGTTTCAATGAATTGTCCTTTTAGAATTGAAACTGAAATCAAATCAGGCCGTTATCACAGTCATAGTGCCATTATTATGAACAGTCTGTGTTTTTGTCTCCAGATCTATGCCGCTCTCAACATTTTCTTTGGTATGGCCAGTATTGGCCTGCTGACTGTGGTGGCCATTGATCGCTATCTCACCATCTGCAGGCCAGACATAGGTATCTATTTACTGCTGTTCTGCTATCCATGCAAATGTAAACTGACTACAGTATACACTAAGGTTGCCAGCTTTCTAACTTACCAAATAAGGAACAAAATGCGGCATGTCATGGTGCCACAATAGTGTGGGTATGATGTTATACAAATACAGTGTACATTCATATTCTTATTAATTTGGAAAGGCAAAAATGTGTATATTCCCTTTAGTGTGCAGCTTTACTAAAACTGTATCATTATGTATGGTTAACCATCAAAATAAATTATCAATGAAATAGCAATTTGGATTGCATTAATTATCCAATTATTTACTGTCCAGAAATGTACTTAAAAGGAATATTAAAGGAGCACATGTTGGTGAAGGCTTTTTAAAATATAAAAAGAAAATATAAAGAAAACAGTAAGAATCCACAGTCTGCCACAGTTATACTAAAAGTACTAGGTATCTACTTGTGCATGTTGCTCATATAATTGTTGAAGTTAAGTAATATTTAATGTTTTATCTAATTTGCATTCTGTTTTCTCAATATACTGTATGCTTTTTAATGTTTTATGTGCATTGTGTTACACACTTTGAATTGTCATTGCATATGAAAATGTCCTATATAAATAAACCTGCCTTGCTTTACCTTCTTCTTGGGGTAATGGCAGGTTAGCTACCCCACAGTGTCATTAATTTAGGGTAAGTAAAGAAAGTTTACATTATCAACATGTAGCTACATTTTATCCTATTTAAGTCCTGACTTAGTAATTTACAAATGTGTAGGTGAAGGAAAATTAGAATCAAAGGCATTCTGGTCCCATTTGCTGACAGTGGTAGCAGTCAGTATATGGAACAAGGGATGTCCTGTATGGGACATCCCAGCTAATATGGGACTGTTGGCAACCCTAGTTTACACTCAGTCGCCAGTTTGTTACGTGTAAATAGTTAAAACAAATTGCAGGCTGAGTGCTGCAATAAATCCTTTAGCACAATGTTTTAATATTCAGTTTTTGTTCGTACTGTTTTCATGAGGTATGATCAACTGTATGATCATATTTGAGGCTGCAGTTTGTGTTGCTGCTGAACTGTATTGCATTATACAGAGACCAGTTTCTATTACGTCTAGCTGAAATGCATGAATGATGTTGACAAAATAAAACAAACCCATCAGTATAATTAATAATGCAGTACAGTTCAACAGCAATAGGGCCTCCAAAATGGTCTAAAAACTTTATTTACAACTACCTGTAATGTTTTTTTCTCCTGTGTCTTTAAATAGCATAATGCTGAACAGTTTGCAGCTGCAAAATAAATATGAACCTGTTTAGATGTTACAAGCATTGGAAACTAATTAGTGCATGTCATCAACCCAGTCAAACAATCTTCTTTCTTTTTGATGTCTTCTTTCCTGATCTTCGTTGTGCATGTACATTTCTCTCTCCAGGGCAGAAAATGACAGTGCAAACATACAACCTTCTTATTCTGGCAGCCTGGCTGAATGCTGTGTTCTGGTCCTCCATGCCTATTGTGGGCTGGGCTGGTTATGCCCCTGACCCCACTGGAGCTACGTGCACCATCAACTGGAGACAGAATGATGCGTGAGTTAACAAAAACTGCAAATGTAATTGCATACTTGGCAGTAACTATAACATTCTCTTTCAAAATCCACTAAGAAAATGCATATATAATAATGACTAATAATAATGCTACTGTGATAACCTTGGATTGGGTTGTAACTAGGGGTGTGGCAAGATCTTCTGGTACCTCTATAAATTGCTACTACCACTTCAAACAGTATTAGTTTTAGTATATGTTTAAAGTTTTCTTGGTGACATTGTTCCTCCTGAATCCGAGGTTCGACTATCGGTCGAATTCTCCTCTCCAGTACCCTGGCATAGACTTTCCCGGGGAGGCTGAGGAGTGTGATCCCCCTATAGTTGGAACACCCCCTCC
>NW_018127920.1:5371830-5373674 GCF_001952655.1 Monopterus albus | reverse complement strand
CCAGCACCCTCCCCAGGGACTCCAAGAAGGCCGGGTATTCTACACTGCCATTCGGCCCATAGGCACAAACGGCAGTGAGAGACCTATCCCCAACCCAAAGGCGCAGGGAAGTGACCCTCTCGTTCACCAGGGTAAACTCCAACACATGGCGGCTAAGCTGGGGAGCTATGAGCAAGCCCACACCAGCCCGCCGCCTCTCACCGCGGGCAACTCCAGAGTAGTAGAGAGTCCAGCCTCTCTCGAGGAGTAAGGTTCCAGAGCCCAAGCTGTGTGTGGAGGTGAGCCCAACTATATCTAGCCGGTACCTCTCAACCTCCTGCAGAAGCTCGGGCTCCTTCCCCACCAGCGAGGTGACATTCCATGTCCCCAGGGCTAGTGTCTGTGTCAATATTTCATCTCATTTAGAAATATAATTTTTATACATGTAGCTATCATATATACAAGTACATCAACAACATGACAACTTCCTATTTACACATATGATACATACATCCCATCCTACATTAAGTAATCAACCATGAGTATCAACCAGTTGTAACTGAAATCATGCCATTTTGTCAACCTTATACTTTTCCAACACCATTTTCATATTTTCATTTTCATTTTTTTAAACTGATTTTTACATTGCTTGATTGCTTATGCGTGAGCATAAATTTTATTGACAAGTATTATCAAAATTACAAGGAATTTGACTCCATTCCAATGTCCCCTGACGTGCACAGCAATAAAAACAGAATAAATACAGAATATGTACGTTAAAAAGCACAAGTTAAAAGAGCAAACATAGACTAGCTGTTCAAGAGTGTAATAGCCCAGGGGAAGAAATTGTGTCTGTGCCTGGTTGTCTGGGCATACAGTGACCTGTAGCGCCATCCGGAGGTTCAAAGAGTTTGTGTCCAGGATGTGAGGTGTCTGCAGAAATCTTCTCAACCCTCCTTTTGACCCGTGAGGTGTACAGGTCCTCCATGGAGGGCAGGCTGGCACCAATGATTTTCTCCACAGTCCTGACTGTCCGCTGAAGTCTGTACTTGTCCTGTTTGGTTGCTGAGCCAAGCCAGACAGTGATGGATGAGCAGAAAACAGACTTGATGATTCCTCTGTAGAATTGTATCAGCAGCTCCTGAGGCAGGTCGAACTTCCTGAGCTGGTGCAGAAAGTACATCCATTGCCATGCCATTTTAATGATGGCACTGATGTTGGACATCCACTTCAAGTCCTGAGAGACTGTGGAGCCCAGAAACCTGTAGGACTCCATGACTGAAACAGTGATGCTGAGTATAGTAAGTGGAGATAAGGTGGGGGGGGGGGCCAGCTGTTCAACCTCCCGTCTGTTGGCCTACTTGTCACTGTCTTGAGGAGGATGACTGTCATCAGTCATCAGGCCGATGACTGATGAGAGGCGTTTATGAAATGGTATGATGAACACTGCCATGTAATTTTCAAATCAGTTTACAGAGAGGAAGACTTAGATAAAGCATATGTGCAATTTTTAAATATATTTAAGAAAGTATATGACAGGAACTGTCCTCGTAAGCAGTATAAAACAAAAGGAATTACAGTGGGAAACCGTGGATGAGTAAGGGATTACAGAATGCATGTAAAAAGAAGAATGCGTTATATAAGGAATTCATAAAGGACAGATCAAAGAAGGCGGAAGAAAAATATAAGTCATATAAGAACAAATTAATTGAGATTTTGAGGAGATGTAAGAAACTATATTACTCTAAAGTATTAGAGGATAATAAAAATAACATGAGAGGTACTTGGAATATATTAAATAAATTGATTAGAAACAGTTCCAGCAAGAGTAACTACCCTCAATATTTTATGGATAATGATACACC
>NW_018127920.1:5364542-5369355 GCF_001952655.1 Monopterus albus | reverse complement strand
CAATGATTAACCAGATGGAACATTGTGGGTGTGGTGTATGAATGTTAACACTCTGTAATAATTCTTTAGTATATTACTTATGTGGTGTAGAAGATAACTATCTATGTAGAGATACTGCTTGCAAACCAATGATGTAAGATGATGTCATGGGGTAGGACTGGATAAGTCTGACTTCTTCCTACTCCATTCAAGCATGTACTAGGTATAAGCAAATTGATATTGGATTAGCATTTGTTGGATATGTGTAAAATTATGTGTGTTGACATATCAACTGTCTTTACATGCTTGAAAGAATAAATAAATAAATACATAAATCTCATAGAATCAGCAATCCTGTATTGTGAAAATGATGAAAATACTCCACCAAGCGTGTGCACGTTTCATAAAAATTTCATTGCGGACACAGACTGTGACTCATTCATTACACTAACCATCGTGATTTTAAAAGCCAATGGAATTACCCTGAATTATGAAAACCACACTGCAGTTAATTTTGACTCTCTCACTGGTAGAGGGCTACAATAATCAGACACTGCAGCCTGACATCCTGGTCCCCCAGCATAAAATTATGAGGGAGAAAATTCAGGCTATGTCCTGAGAAATCTGACATTAAAGAAGAAGTTCAGAGTGGTTTATGACAAATGGAGGCTGATGGCTGATGGAGCAACATTGCCTTTTGCTTACTGAAAAAATGGCTCAGGAAATGACTTTTTTGGTTCAAAACATTTTGGAAACTGGATTATGTGTAACATTATGAGTACGCGAGCAACACCAGTGTGACCCCAGACCAGCATATCTGTTGTCTCTTCCTGATCTGGGGGCATTGCTGTAACTCTGGGCTCCTGTCTACTCACCTCCTGAGATCATCAACAATGCCAATCTGAGCCTTCTCCAACTCACACATGAGTTCCCTCATTGCCCGATCCTCTGGTGCCTCCTTGTCATCCTCTACTTACCTCACGTACCCATCCTGCCAGTTACTCCTCTCTCCCTCTCTGTCTTGCTTTGTTCATCTGTGAGGACCTGGGTCACTGGCAGCACAGCCTCACTCATCAGCGCACTGCACTCCACTCTCCAGTGCATCCCAGGACCTCTGGCTGAACTGGTTTTACTGCCAGGTTTCGCTCACCAGTGCACTCCAGGGTCCTGGAACACTCCAGCTCGTCTCTGCCACCTGTTCCTCCGACCTGCCTCAACCTGTTTGACCTCCCATCTTCGCCACCTGCTCCTCCGTCCTGCCTCAACCTTCTCGAAGTGCCTGTCTGCCAGCTCCAGACTCTTGCCCAGTATACCTATCCCTGTCAAAACACCCAAATAAAATCTCTGTTCTGTATTGTGTCATGACCTGCCTTCTGAGTCCTATTTTGTCCGTATCTTTCTAAGTCTGACCCACCAGTCCTAACAAATTAACATGTCTCTTGACAATACGAGTCACTTTAAAATAATTTTTTTATATAATTATCATCACCATATAAAGCAATCACATCTTTAAAACTCAATCCTCTTGCCCGATGAAACAAATAAAAGGCGTGGTGCAGGCCATGCAGCTAACATCACATCCTGAATTTTATTATTACTGTACAGGATTTTATCAGAATGAAGTTTTAAATACAGTACCTCAGTATAGTCTCTGGATACCTGCCACACTGAGGTGCAAATCCAAATGAATCAAAGAATGTGGCTGTTTTATCACACTCCAAAGTAATGGCTAGCCAGTGAGCTCCAGTTAAATAAATGGGTCAGTTAAAAACTTGTGGCAGCATATCATTAGGCCACACACTGCAAAACCGATCTCTAATCAGTTTTTTCATCAGGTGTTCCAGCTTGCGATTATTCATTTTTTATGTGTTTGTCACACCCAAGTACATCAGTTTCCACATTGTGTTAGTCAGCCATTATCTGCCTCTTTGCATTCACTTTGGGTATTGACAGTGTGGCCGCGCACAAAATGAGAGTCGCAGCATGAGGTAATGGCTCCCGAAATCTAAGCTCCAGTCTCGAATTTCTGTTGTTTGCAGGGGACAGACAATCTGTGTCTTAATCTGGTTGTAAATTGAACAAGAATAGGGTGTACCATGCTCATAATCTGTTCTGGAAATGGGCAGTCTTTCATATGGCTGCCCGTAGCTTGGCAGAGGTTATAATATTCTCATGCCTTCAGAGGTTCAGTTTAAACAGAACACTCATATAGGCATACACTACAGTCAAATGATTAGTAATATAAAAACTCTTTGACGTGATACCCCCCCAAGTCTGCCCATCCATTCCCATGGGAAACCCTAATTTTATTATACACCCAGCTGCGATTGTAAACTTAGATTACCCGGAAATAGGTATGAAATATGTGTCGTCGTAACCACAGGTGGTCAGAAGTATGAGTCATGCCGGGGTAATAAAACAATCAAAGGCCATAAATCAATGGATTTGACAGATACTATATTCTTATGCTCTCTCTTACCCCTTCTAGGATCCTTTGTTCTGCAGAGAAATTGCTCGTAAATGTTCCTAGATTGAGATTAAAAATAAAAGGGGACGATGCCTTTGAAATAGATGCTCCCAAGTTATTGAATGGTCCATCTCTCTGTATTAGACCTGAATCTACACTCACAGCTATTAAGTCTCCATTAAAAATGTATTTGTTTATCATGGTTTATAAATGAAACGGAGAAGCTTATACAGTGGTAGTGGTGGTAGAGTGAGGGTGGGGGTAGCAATGCAGCACTTTAAAATGATGAATTATCATTGTAGATGTGACCTAAAGCTCAAAAATGAGGTGAAAATATGTTCTAGCATTTCTATGCAGAAGCAACTCGGTTTATACACATCTTGCAAACTCTCGCTCATGAGATTTTTTTTTCTAACAAAATTAAGTATTACGTGATAGTTTCAGGATTTCCTTGAATGCTCATAATCTCCAGGCCATGGAGCGTTCATGTGAGCTTGCCTGACATCCACCGGTGCCATTGTAAAAGTGGAATTTTTGACTGTGCCCGGTTTTTTGGATATATTTTCCCTCCTGCTGCTGCACTGTGACCAGAGGATGTGTAGAAAAAAACAAGGCCTGAGGTTACTGCATGTCCAGGAATGTCCACTGTTTTACCTGACTGGCTCTAACCTACAATTAGCCGGCCAGTGCACTATATGTAGGGCTGGGTATTGTTTGGGTTTTTCTGACAATGGTGCTAAACCGATACATTTAAAATGGTGCCGGTGCATAAAAGGTACCAGAACAGATACTTTAAAAAAAGAAAAGAAAAAAAAGCATAAAACCAGGCCATACATTTCCTAATTTGAAGGGCAAGGCCATTTGGCTTTCAATTTCATACATTTTCAGAGGGCACAAAGGCCACTTGTCTGAGCATTAAGGCTGAGACAAATAACATATATGTGATATATACTGTATGTGCACATAGCTTTTATGTACACATCCTGAGCAGTAAAGTTACAAACTAGAGTAAAGTGCAGATTGTAGAATGGTTAAAGAGAAATATGTAGAGAGTACTGTGCACCTTTTTTTTTATAATTTTGACACTTTGACAGTTCTTTTAACACAAGACTGTTACATCCCCAGTGCAAGAAGGAGCGTTTCTGTAGGTCATTCCTCCCCACAGCTATCAAGACTGTACAATACATCACTGCAGTGATAAACTAGGTGAAATTTTGTGGGACTATGTACGAAATTATGAGGGACTATGTAATAGTCTACTGAGGTGCAATACTCAAATCCTGGGGGTAAAAATGCATTGTAAATATGCACATATGTAAAAATCTTGTTCTTGATTTCTCTCGAATACTTTATATTGTCTTGTTTTAGGTATTTTTGAGTAGTTTTTCAGAGATCCTCATGGCTGAAATACAGATATTTCCCCCATTGCTGGAGTAATTATGGGAGTAATATTCTTGTCCTTGATCTCTTGAATATTATATTTTGTCTTGTTCTTAGGTATTTTGATTTGTTCTCAGGGATTAATTGTGGGAGGATCATTCCTGTTCTTAATTGTCTCTCAAATACTATATTCTGTCTGGTTTTAGGTCCTTTGAATTTGTTACTCAAGATATAGTGTGGTGTTTGTTCTTATGGTGTTTTGTTGCTGCTCTCTATTGCTGCTGGAACACAGGAATTTCCCCATTGTGGGATCAATAAAGTCCAACCTACCTACCTACCTATACTACAGTCTATGTGTAAAATAATTTGTCCTTACTTTGTTTTTTATTACATCCTTAAGTTTTATATTTACACTGTAAAGCTGCAACTGCATTTGTAGTGTTAAACTATAGTCAGTGCAACATGGAAAATTCAATTTAATTTAAATGGTTGGAACAGCAACTTTGTTTAAAACATTAATATGCATATTAAATATGCAGGGCTACTGTAAGCTAAAAGCTGACACTAACTACTTCTCCTTTCCTCCACAGCTCCTTTATCTCTTACACTATGGCAGTGATTGCTGTGAACTTTGTGGTGCCGCTGTCTGTCATGTTTTACTGCTACTACAATGTGTCAGCCACTGTGAGGAGATACAAAGCTAGTAATTGCTTGGACAGCATCAACATTGACTGGTCAGATCAGATGGATGTCACCAAGGTAAAAACTGAGTCATTCCAGGCTCATTCTTCTTTCTACTACTCTGTTGCATGCTACTGCAAGTGACATGCAACATTTATCTAGGTTATTATTTCTGTACCGGTCCGAAGCCCAGATAAATAGAGAGGGTTGTGTCAGGAAGGGCATCCGGCGTAAAACGTGCCAAATTTAAACATGTGAATCGTCAGTGTGAAAATGATGAGCCACACAATGAAGCTATGGGAAAGA
>NW_018127920.1:5362542-5363711 GCF_001952655.1 Monopterus albus | reverse complement strand
GGATAGTGGTTATATTGGTAGAAGGATGTTGGAGATGGAGCTGCCAGGCAAGAGGTCAAGAGGAAGGCCAAAGAGGAGATATATGGATGTGCTAAAAGAGGACATGAAGTTAATTGGGGTGAGAGTAGAGGATGCTGAGGATAGAGTTAGGTGGAAACAAATGATTCCCTGTGGCGACCCCTAACAGGAACAGCCGAAAGAAGAAGAAGAAGAAGAAGAAGAAGAAGAAGAAATGATTATTTAATCTGGGATGATTTGCCTGAATCAATTTAGTTTGTGTCAGACCCAAACAATGACACTACCAAGTCAAATAGCTAGCAGTGCTAAATACAAGCTCACAGCTCTGATGAAAGTCACTCTATTTCCAATAAACAAAAGCACAACAATGGTTTTTTGCTCATAACATGTAAAAGACAATAAAACTAATACTCATGAATGAATAGTGCCCAAGGCAAAAATGTTGAGAATATTCATAGCAGGAGAAGCAGTCACATTAGATACCATTAACTCTGGAAATTTTCAACTCAAAGATTACTGCTACTGTATGACCAAAAGGGGGCACTGCAGCACATAAAACCACATTAAACTTTCCCAAGTGCACTCAGAGGGAAGAACACCATCATTCCACTGCCACCAGAGACAGTTGCATACCCATACTGTACTGGGGTTGTGTGTTTCCATTGTGTTCCAAGCAGACTGTGGCCGTGCTGAAAATATGATATATGGCCCTGTTCAGAAACAAGTCCAGGAGAGCACTACTCTGCTCCCAATCTGGCCATCTGGCAGTCTGTATTATTGCATTCTAATTGGGAACATCAGGAAGTGTCACAGCCAAAGAAGGAGACCCACCATCATAAAAACAAAAAAGAACAAAGAAGCAGATGTCAGAGAACTATCCATCCATCCATCCATCCATTTTCTTCCGCTTATCCGGGGCCGGGTCGCGGGGGCAGCAGTCTAAGCAAAGATGCCCAGACCTCCCTCTCTCCAGACACTTCCTCCAGCTCCTCCGGGGACATGCCGAGGCGTTCCCAGGCCAGCCGAGAGACATAGTCCCTCCAGCGTGTCCTGGGTCTTCCCCGGGGCCTCCTCCCGGTGGGACATGCCCGGAACACCTCCCTAGGAAGGTGCCCAGGAGGCATCCGAAACAGATGCCCGAGCCACCTCAG
>NW_018127920.1:5357123-5362447 GCF_001952655.1 Monopterus albus | reverse complement strand
GACTGCATTACTGCAGAAGCTGCACTGATCCGCCTGTCAATCTCCCGTTCCATCCTTCCCTCACTCGTGAACAAGACCCCAAGATACTTGAACTCCTCCACTTGAGGCAGGAACTCTCCACCAACCTGAAGGGAACAAGCCACCCTTTTCCGGCTGAGAACCATGGCCTCGGATTTGGAGGTGCTGATTCTCATCCCAGCCGCTTCACACTCGGCTGCAAACCGCCCCAGTGCATGCTGGAGGTCCTGGTTTGATGGGGCCAACAGGACAACGTCATCTGCAAAAAGCAGAGACGAAATCCTGTGGTCCCCAAACCGGACTCCCTCCGGCCCCTGGCTGCGCCTAGAAATTCTGTCCATGAAAATAATGAACAGAACCGGTGACAAAGGGCCGCCCTGCCGGAGTCCAACACGCACTGGAAACAAGTCTGACTTACTACCGGCGATGCGAACCAAGCTCCTGCTCCGATCGTACAGGGACCGGGTAGCCCTTAGCAAAGGGCCCCGGACCCCGTACTCCCGGAGCACCCCCCACAGGGCGCTGCGAGGGACACGGTCGAATGCCTTCTCCAGATCCACGAAGCACATGTGGACTGGTTGGGCAAACTCCCATGAACCTTCCGCCACCCTGAAGAGGGTATAGAGCTGGTCCAGTGTTCCACGGCCAGGACGAAAACCGCATTGTTCCTCCTGGATCCGAGGTTCGACTATCGGTCGAATTCTCCTCTCCAGTACCCTGGCATAGACTTTCCCGGGGAGGCTGAGGAGTGTGATCCCCCTATAGTTGGAACACACTATGTCAGAGAACTAGAAAGGAATAAAAGACAACCAATACAATAGCTATAGTTGCTGACGCCACGTTTGCTCTTTTGTGTGCCTATGGTTGACATCTGTTCTAGTCACGTAAAAGACATCACAATGATGTATTCTGCAAGAGCAATACTCACGCTGTGCAAGAGAAACACAAATGTACACTGGGGACAAGCAGTCTGGGCCAACAGGCAGCCCACTCGCCTGAGTCCAGGACGGTTCCACGTTGCAGTGCAGTGACGGCAGTAGACACACAACAGACACATATTTATTTCAGGTCACTGTGTGTCGACCAATGTCCAGCTGTGACAAACCGAGCTAGGAAAATAACCTTGATATGAGACTATTTGTCCAGGAAAACAAAAACTGAGAAATAACTGAGGGTGGTTTCACATTAGGGACCTGAGCCCGGATCAAAGTACACTTAACTCCAAAGTCCGGTTAATTTTGATCAGTGTGAAGCAATTTTTGGTTTTACTCTTTATGCATTAAACTGTAGCTTAGTATGCATCAGAATGAGTTGAACCTTGTCACACTGAATGTATGAACTTTCAGCTTTTCTGCACAGCAACAAGATGTAGCGTAACTTGTCCTTGAAAGATCTACTCCCTCATTAATGTATCTCTCTGTACCAGGACGAGGATCTCTGTCTAGTGAGAAGCACATGTGCATGAATGTTATCAGTACACATTCCTTTCTTCTGATGCTTCCAAACCCTGTGTAAAGCTTATATATATATGTGACTGAATTTCCTCTGGGGGGAGCCTCTCTAACGGACCTCTCAGAGTGATGCTGTAGACTGCTCCTGTTTCTTGCAAGAAATAAAGCACATATCTATCTCAGTTCTCTTTATTTCACAATCACTAAAGGTTGTTCACTTTAGTACAGGTAAACAGGAATTTTTACATCACAGAACTATTTGAAGAGGCAGACTCGAGCACGATTCATGTGTACTTGGGCATGGTCCACGGGGGATGTGAATGCAACTGTGCTCAAACAAGGAAGTGCTCTGTTATGTCATGTCATAAGTATTTGACTCTGTCAGTTTAAACATTAACAAACACAGCTGTGTAAGTATCTCTGTGGAGTAACAAAGAAATAAAATGCTCGCTTGGGCCGATGTGAACATACAAAGACAACTGGAGACTGGTCATTGTTTGCGTCTCAAAAATAATAAAATCATCCAGAGTAACAGAATTGGCTTAATTTTCCACATAGAAGAGAAACAAATATTGCCCAGATGATGATATGAGTGGCTGTTTCTTCTTGGCGTACTGCAAACCACTTATGTGCATACTGCCACCTACTGGGGCACGGAATGATATCACTAAAGTGAAAGCAGACCTGTTGGGGGGGTGGGGGGCAATCATTCTCTGGCACAGTACGTAACAACTGTGTCTAATGTGTAAGCACCCTAAGTTTTTCTGCAGCAGTTTTAAGATGCTATTTATTACCTTAATGTTTATGTAATTTAACCCTCTACTGTATCTTATAGACTGTATTCCACCTGTATTACATGAAAGCTGTATTGCTGTGTTTTTTGCCAGCAGATGTCCATAGTGATGATTGTCATGTTCCTGGTGGCCTGGTCTCCCTACTCCATGGTGTGTCTCTGGGCATCTTTTGGTGACCCCAAGACCATACCTGCCCCCATGGCTATAATTGCTCCACTTTTTGCCAAGTCCTCCACCTTTTACAACCCCTGCATTTATGTTATTGCCAACAAAAAGTGAGCATTTTCTCTTCATTATTCTTTCATTTTAATGTGCCTGTTAGAGGTGGTTGTGTTAGGTAGAGTGGAGGTGCTTTGTTTAATTCTCTACTATATTTAAGTAGTAGTGACAGTTCATTCATGGGCATAAATTACTTTTTCCTCTAGGTTCAGAAGAGCCATTATAGGGGTGATCCGGTGTCAAACCAGGCAGCGAATCACCATCAATACCCAGGTTCCTATGGCAACTTCCCAACAACCCGTGACACAGTGAGATGAAACTGCCTCATTACTCTACTGTATTAACATGTCCTGGCATTAAAACTATGCATTGAAGATTGCTATGATAAAATAACATGACTCACTGCCAGTGTTTTTCTTTCTACTGTAGCAATTTTTTTGTTGAATAACCTAATGCCTCGTGATTTTTACTGTGTACAGTGCTTGCTGTTACACTGTAGTCATTGTTTGTGTTCCAGTTACTTTAGTAAGAAAAGGACAATAAAATATTTGTGTGGATGGACTGCATTTTTCAGCTACTTGCCTGAATATTAACTCATTACCGGAAAAGGCCAAAGCAAGAAAATTCATTATGCTTCCATTAGAGATACTATAGGATTACATTCAGTGATACTGTCGTCTCAAATAATAGTTACTAGAAGTACAGTAAGGTCAGTTCTATGAATATCTGTGTTGCACAAAAACGAGGACACATCTCACATTTACAACTAGGTGCACTCCAGAATGTGACATCACTGGAGGTTAGTGTGCACCAATGTCACATTTAAGGTGCATTTCCAGCCACACTGTTAGGGTTCATAATGATAGGACCCAAAATGCAGACCCAGACTGGTACGAAGGTTTAGATAGTCTTTATTAACAAGACAGAAGTTCAGAGATTAAAGGAACAAAACTTAGAGGCGCTCAACTCAGCGCTGATGTTGTACCATTGCATAAAGGGGGCTCAATAACTTTCACCCTATATCAAAATTTTCCTGTCTGGTTAAAATATTGGAAAGGCTTGTTAAAGTCCCCATGGCACTTGTAAGGTGCTGTAATTTGTGAGAGAGTGAATAAGCTGAGCCTCAGAGTTAATAAATGTGCATTTATAGTATGGATAGTTGTGCACAGCAGATGTATTTATTGAGTACAGAATATATTTTTATTTTCTCAAACTAAATTATTCTATGCGTGATACTAATGTATCTTTGAAATGTCACTTGTGTGTGCAAAAAAACAGTTTCCTGTGCTCAGAATGTACCGTTGTGTGCTCAGGAATAAGGCACAATACTAGCACCATAGTCTAACTATTACTTATGCAACAATGGCGCCTGGAAATATTCTGTACATTGAAATATACAAATATTCTTTATAGCAAATTTGATGGTCTTTTGCATTTTAGTTTTGATCCACTTGGAAGGGGAATCCAAAGTATAAGCAGTGGTGTTAAAAGTATTGTGATCCTTAATTAAATCTTGTAATATCATCGATTCCATCCATTCATCCATCATCTATAAGTGGTTATACTTGAGGGTCATAGGGAGACTGGAGCCAATCCCAGCTGACGCTGGGCCAGAGCCAGAACATGCCCTGTACACCAGTCAATTACAGGGCTGACATACTGTATAGACACATACACTCTCAACTATAAGCAATTTAGAGTCACCAGTTAACATAACCTGCATGTTTATGGATTGTGGGAGAAAGCTGGAGTACCTGGAGGAAACTCACTACAATAACATGAAAAAAAGGTAAAACTGACACAGTCACTTTTGTAAAAATTTATTTCTTCATCGTCAGTGTGTCAGCACTCTTACATTGACATTTTGTTAGCATATTGCTTACAAATATCTGGCGCTCATTATGTGAGGATGATGCCCGGAGAACGGTGCAATTTCTTTGTGTGAGGCACACAGAAACAATGTGAGTTTACAACGAACGCACTGTCATATAGGTAAGAATGACAATCTGTGCTGCTGGTGGAAAACACTCACTATGCCACTGTGCCAATGGATCTGTGATCATGAGAATTCCAACACCTGAGGTTTAAAGTCATTTTAATTATATTCAAAAGTTATCATACAAATATTTGTTTTTGTGACTAAGATGTCTTTTACCAGTTAAATTTTTACAAAAATATTCTGAAGAAATTGTAATAAAATGCTTAAAGTACAAGCAGGTGAAGGGCTTGTGTGTATTCTGGCTAGGAGCAAAAGATCAGAAATGATTCACAGTAAAGCTAATGAGTAAAGGGGTGCAATGAAAGAAAAATGGGCAGCTGATACCTTCCTAGCTACATAATGGGAAAACATCACAGTGCCACGTTGCTCTCCAGCCACACTCTGATCTCATTCTCATTCTTCTTTATCCATTCAATGTTGTTCCTCACCGTCTCCAGTGCCTGCTGCCTGGGCATCTCCCCAGCGCCGGCATGTGGTGTTAGACCGAAGAAATGCTCCATCTACAAGACCAGCAATAGAAAAGAGGCCTGAGCACAAACCGTCAACCTCTACTTACAGTAACCTAAACAATATCACAGTATCAAACATTCCCTTAGCTCCCAGTTAATTGTCATCTAAATGAGGCATTACCTCCAAAACTTCAACTATAATAATAGCAACCTATGTCGCTCTGGACGCAAATGCGAAGCTTGCTATGACCGAACGTCACGCAGCCATTAGCAAACAACAGACTGCACACCCAGTGTGCAGTCTGTTGTTGTGGGTGATTTTACTCACTCCAACCTAAAGTCAATGCTTCAATCTAGACACAGGGGTTGCAAGCCAGTGACTTATGCGCCAGTC
>NW_018127920.1:5354232-5356981 GCF_001952655.1 Monopterus albus | reverse complement strand
GGTTAACAACGACTGCCACCAGTGCTGTTGACCTACAGGGTGCTGGCAGAAATTGGACTACTGTCGGTCGAAGAAGGAGAGGAGATAGAAGGATTTGTAGATAGATAAAGAAGAGGAAAGGGAGGAGTATAGGTCTGAAAATAGGGACTCAACGTTGGCACAATGACAGGGAAAGGTAGAGAGCTGGTAGACATGATGGAGAGAAGGAAGGTAGATATACTGTGTGTGCAGGAGACCAGGTGGAAGAGTAGCAAAGCGCGTAGCATTGGAGGGGGATACAAACTGATTTATTATGGTGTGGACAGGAAGAGAAATGGGGTAGGAGTGATCCTGAAGGAGGAGCTGGTGAGGAATGTTTTAGAGGTGAAAAGAGTGTCAGACAGGGTGATCAGTCTGAAAATGGAAATTGAAGGGTTAATGTTAAATGTAGTCAGTGGTTATGCTCCACAAGTAGGGTGTGATGTCTGTCTGCGTGTCAACAAACAGACTTTGATGTCGTGTCAAACGTTATCTTCTTTTATTGCTTGTACTGTAACTCCGTCACATTACAACAGGTTTAATGCACCACTATGAACCTGCAACTTCCTTAATGTCTGTCGCAACCCTTTTTTTGTGTCTGTCGTAAACTGACAGTTACGCCATCACGCACTGTGTGCGTCCACTTAGACTCATACAAACATTACAGTAGGGTGTGAGTTAGAAGAGAAGGAGAGATTCTGGAGTGAGTTAGATGAGGTGATGAAGAGTATTCCTAGAGGGGAGAGAGTGGTGATTGGGACAGACTTCAATAGGCATGTTGGTGAGGGGAACAAAGGTGATGAGGAGGTGATGGGCAGGTTTGGTGTTAAGGAAAGGAACCTAGAAGGACAGATGGTGGTGGGCTTTGCTAAGAGGATGGAAATGGCTGTAGTTAACACCTATTTCCAGAAGAGGGAGGAACAAAAAAAAGAAGACCAAGTGGTGAAAGTTGAAAAAGGAAGAATGTTTTGAGGAATTCAGACAGAAGCTGAGACAGGCTTTTCCTGCGCTAGGAAAATTAGTGGGGGTCCAGTGTGGGTGGAAGACAGGTCATCAGGCATACCAGGAACAGGCGCTCGAAGCATTTCATGACAATGGTTTTGAGTGCTACAGGGTGGTAGTCATTCTGTTGTACATCACCCTACATATCTTACTGTAAATATCAATTGTACATATCCATCTGTAAATTAGTTCTGACTGTACAGACTGTAGAAATTGCACTTCTGGTTAGATGCTAAACTGTATTTCATTGCCTTGTACTTGTACATGGATGAAAGCCACTTTCGGCTTTTCCCATTTAGGGGTCGCCACAGCGAATCGTCACACTGACGACTTGCATGTTGACATTTGGCACGTGTTTTACGCCAGATGCCCTTCTTGATGCAACCCTGATTCAAACCCGTGCCGCAGTGGCGAGAGCACTGTGGCTTAACCACTAGCCTACTTGTACATGGGTAATGATGATAAAGTTGAATCTAATCTAATGTGATTGATACAAGTGATTGAACAGCTGCTGTTGTCAGAGTGGATTCCAATGATTCGTGTCCACATGCATCAATTCAATATTTTTCTCCATAAAACAACTTCTGGCAGAACTTCAAAAACTGAGGCAAGCAGTAGTACTGTACAAAGGAAAATTAGGTGCACAAAGGCTAATGCTAACCTTCCATAGCTGGAGCTCTGTGTTGTAGGTGGTGGTGATTCGACTCAGTAGGCGACCAAGGTTCCTGTCATCGATAGTGTACCTGTTAAGAACATTCATTAGCATGATGAGCAAAATATAGTAAAAACACCTTTTTGAAGCTACTTTTGGCTGAAGGTGAAAAA
Source organism: Monopterus albus (assembly GCF_001952655.1). Lineage (NCBI taxonomy): Eukaryota > Metazoa > Chordata > Actinopteri > Synbranchiformes > Synbranchidae > Monopterus > Monopterus albus. The sequence goes on along the minus strand of NW_018127920.1, from coordinate 5,355,136 downwards.
ATAAAAGGCTTTTTGGGGATCACATGATGCACTGACCTGAACAGATGTAGAATCTTCATCTACTTGGAGGAATAATGGTTTTTTCTTTACATTTTTACTACTAGCAGACAGTTGTCTCTAGTGTACATTAGGCCGATTATATCAATAGTAGGGGTGTCACGATGTATTGACGATAACCATGATATATATAAATATTGATATTTTGTTAATAATACACATACAATAATGTAAATAATCAAGAGCCAGTAACTTTCTATGATTTTTTTTTTACAGTTGTGGTTACAGACTCTCCATCTCCCTACACTCAAATTTTGAGTGTAATTCATTTTGCAACAGTATACACAATAAAATTAAAGATGATTTTGATTGATAGCATTTTTTTCACATTTTCTGTCAATATCATGATAATCTCATTATTGTGAATGTTTTTGGCTACGATAATTGTTTAGTGAAAATCTGATATGACAGCCCCAATTTCTAGACAATTTTTTCCTGAATTCGGGATCAAACAAGAAGAAAAATTGTCATGATAAGAAAGCAAGGAAAACTTATGTTAATGTTAACCTTGGAAAAAAAGACAAAGTGCCTGACCCTGAGCAGGATGCAATGTGACACTGATGAACCAAACACACAGTGAGATGAGTTGTATGTGGAGTGTGTATGCTGGACAGCAAACTCATCTCATCTCATTTTCTATACTACTTAGTCCCAAACGAGGTCGCAGGGGAGCTGGAGCCAATCCCAGCCGGCATTGGGCATAAGGCGGGGTACACCCTGGACAGGTCGCCGGTCCATCGCAGGGCCAACATGCAGACGAACAACCACATACACAGTCACTCCTATGGACAATTTAGAGTCACCAATCAACCTAAGCCTGTCAGGTTTGCCTGGCTGCACCTGACTC
>NW_018127920.1:5349341-5354147 GCF_001952655.1 Monopterus albus | reverse complement strand
GTCCCCTGAATCACCACCAGCTGCACCTGATTAGTTTCTTCCTATTTATACCGTGCACATTGTCTACTTCCCTGCCAGTTCTTTCTAGACTCTAGCCCTATTCTATGCCTACCTATTATTTGTCATATATATATATCTCACGCTGTTCTTCCCAGGTCCGTTCCTGCCTTGTGCCCCGTGTATTGTCTTCCCAGCTGCTATCGCTCCTTCGGACCACGGACCTCCACTACTCCACATCACTCCACCACGCAGGTCCATGCACAGTCTTCCATTAACCGTTACTCTGACTTTGTCCCCTCAGCAACCAACCTCCACGACCAGTTCAGGAGTGAATCCTAGCGTCCGCAGCCCGGCCTCCTCCTTATCATCTCATCACTGACTGTATGTTTTCCATGACTGCTGCTCGACACCCGGTTCTGCTCCATATTCCTTTACCTGGTTGTACACGTATTGTCACTGTAAATAAATAGCGCACTTCTTGCACCGAAGTCAGCTACCTGGGTCCATCATTTTTTACTCGCTCACCTCCCTACCAGAGCGTTTCCAACAAAGCCGCATGTTTTTGGACAATGGGAGGAAGCTGGAGTACCCGAAAAGAACCCACACAAGCACAGGGAGAACATGCAAACTCCGCACAGAGGTGAGTTGGCTACAGGACTGGGAGGGTCTCCTGCCCAGTAATGGTGTTGGCAGGAGCAGACCAGACAGGAACGTAAGACACTGGCGAATAGCTGACACAGAACTGAGGAAGACCCCCACTGCTCTATGGTGCCATCAGGAACAAACCAGGCAGGAACGATGCACACAGGTGAGTAGCAGACACAGGACCAAAGGGGGCTCACACAGCTCTCTGGCGGCGTCAGGAGCAAACCAGGTTGAAATGAGGAACACAGTGTACTGATGTCGTGGGGCGCAAACCAGGCAGGAACGAGAACCACAGGTTAATGGAACTATCATGAACAGAGTAATTATTGGGAGTGTCGTTAATGGACCAGTAAGTGACTGAGGGAAAGGAGGTGGTATATATGGATGTAAAGCTGGGGCAGGAGAGGTGGAGCAGAACAGGAAAGAAAACCAAAATAAAAGTACAAAAACAGGAAGTGAAGCCAAATCATAACACTATTATGTGATAGTTTACAGTGCCTTGCGAAAGTATTCGGCCCCCTTGAACTTTGCGACCTTTTGCCACATTTCAGGCTTCAAACATAAAGATATAAAACTGTAATTTTTTTGTGAAGAATCAACAACAAGTGGGACACAATCATGAAGTGGAACGAAATTTATTGGATATTTCAAACTTTTTTAACAAATAAAAAACTGAAAAATTGGGCGTGCAAAATTATTCAGCCCCCTTAAGTTAATACTTTGTAGCGCCACCTTTTGCTGCGATTACAGCTGTAAGTCACTTGGGGTATGTCTCTATCAGTTTTGCACATCAAGAGACTGAAATTTTTGCCCATTCCGCCTTGCAAAACAGCTCGAGCTCAGTGAGGTTGGATAGAGAGCGTTTGTGAACAGCAGTTTTCAGTTCTTCCCACAGATTCTCGATTGGATTCAGGTCTGGACTTTGACTTGGCCATTCTAACACCTGGATATGTGTATTTGTGAACCATTCCATTGTAGATTTTGCTTTATGTTTTGGATCATTGTCTTGTTGGAAGACAAATCTCCGTCCCAGTACTCAGGTCTTTTGCAGACTCCATCAGGTTTCCTTCCAGAATGGTCCTGTATTTGGCTCCATCCATCTTCCCATCAAGTTTAACCATCTTCCCTGTCCCTGCTGAAGAAAAGCAGGCCCAAACCAGGATGCTGCCACCACCATGTTTGACAGTGGGGATGGTGTGTTCAGGGTGATGAGCTGTGTTGCTTTTACGCCAAACATAACTTGTCTTCCAACAAGACACTGATCCAAAACATAAAGCAAAATCTACATTGGAATGGTTCACAAATAAACATATCCAGGTGTTAGAATGGCCAAGTCAAAGTCCAGACCTGAATCCAATCGAGAATCTGTGGACAGAACTGAAAACTGCTGTTCACAAACGCTCTCTATCCAACCTCACTGAGCTCGAGCTGTTTTGCAAGGAGGAATGGGCAAAATTTAAGTCTCTTGATGTGCAAAACTGATAGAGACATACCCCAAGCGACTTACAGCTGTAATCGCAGCAAAAGGTGGTGCTACAAAGTATTAACTTAAGGGGGCTGAATAATTTTGCATGCCCCAATTTTTCAGTTTTTTATTTGTTAAAAAAGTTTGAAATATCCAATAAATTTCGTTCCACTTCATGATTGTGTCCCACTTGTTGTTGATTCTTCACAAAAAATTACAGTTTTATATCTTTATATTTGAAGCCTGAAATGTGGCAAAAGGTCGCAAAGTTCAAGGGGGCCGAATACTTTCGCAAGGCACTGTAAGTATTTCTTTGAATGGGCATAATCTCCAGGCAGTTGCGCATTCATGTGAGCTCGCCTGACATCCACCAGTGTCCCCACCATATTGGCAAAATGTTATATTATCTTGTTTGTACATGACATCCACCGATGCCATTGTAAAAGCAGAATTTTTTTCGACTGTGCTTGGTTTTATGAATATATTTTTCCTCCTGCCGCTGCACTCTGACCAGCAGATGTGGAGAAATACAGTATACAGGGCCTGAGTTTACAGCAGGGATGTTCCTGTAGCGGGATTCGCTGCTCTACCTGACCGGGTCTAACCTACAGTCAGCCGGCCATTGAAGCCCCCGGCGGCAGTGAATGATCAGCTCATCAATGCTGGATTCCCCCAGAGCACAGTACCTGTTTGTTTTGACAGCTTGAGGCCAGTGTGTCTGCCACATGTGATGTGATACCGGTTAACAAGAGGATTAATGACCCATGATGTTATTGTCGGTGCTATGCTACCTGTTGGAATTAATTTCACTACTTTGGGACTGTATGTGGTCATGTTAGGGAAGACGCAGTGATCACCGGTTGGATCTTCCGACCTTGGAGCTACTTGAAAGGGAGTGATGTTTCCACTACTAGGTGGGACTTAACAGTAAGTTTAAAAAAAACACATTTTGCACATCTGCTAATGCCTTGTTTCTGTAATGTTAGAGAAAATTGTTATAAGGCTGGAGACATTACTATGTCTGCATTACGGCAGTTAAAATATTGGCTTTCTCATTTACCTGCTTTGTTTAGAGTGTTACACATCTCTTTCCATCAGTACATATACCATGTAGTGGTCAAAAACAAACAAGGTACCAGTCCAGAGGTAATATGTAATAGAATAGTGTATAGTTCATATAGAGATATTATTTGTAGTAGTCATGTAAGGGTGAGCTAAGTGTTTATGTAAGATTGATCTGTTTCTCTTGTCTTCTCTTGCTCAAGCAAGAATATCTTTGATTGTGTTCTCCTTGTTTAATTTATGGGTAAATATCCAGAGAGAATTCCTCCTTAAATGGGAAATGGACATAGCTTCAGAATTATGTGAACTGTTGATGTGCTCTGTTCATGTTTAGAAAAAGGAAATGTGCACTAGGTCAATGCGACCTAAACGTTCATGTACTGGACATCTTAGACAATGCTTGGAAGAAGGGGTGTAGAGCTGGTATAGGACTGTGACTCTGACTCAAGCCATAGAAGGCTATGTAACTGCGAGAAGATAAAAGTTAGGACAGCTGTGGGTTAGGGAGAGAGTGATGGTGCTGCAGTCGTGAGTGTGCATTTGGACCCAGCCGGGGGGACTCTAGACTCTGACTGACTGTACCTTGTGGTCAACAATGACTGACTGACTCCGTGACAATCTCCTTATTTAATACTTTATCAATCACAATAGCAGGAGGAGTGATTCTGTTCTCTGCTCCCAAACTACCGGATTACCTAACTACCACCCTGCTCAGAATAACTATAATATTAAATGATTATTTAAAATATATATACATATTGTGTCCCTCCTCTCTCTCCCTGTACCTTTCTGTGGGTTTCCCTGGCTCTGGAGCTCCGGATGAGCAGTCACCGGCCACATGAGCCTGCCCAGTGTTTGATTATTTGTTGTTGCTTTTTTTCTTTTGTCTCTCCTCTATCCACTCACCCCAACCGGTCAAGGCAGAAGGCCACCCACCAAGAGCCGGGGTCTGTCGGAGGTTTCTTCCGTTAAAGGGAGTTTTTCCTCCCCGCTGTCGCCAAGTGCTGCTCAAGGGGGATTTGTTGGGTTTTCCTCTATAATACTAAGGTCTAGACCTTACTTTGTAAAGTGTCCTGAGATGACTTTTGTTGTGATTTGGTGCTATACAAATAAAATTAAATTGAATTAAAATGAATATAAGATATTACAATTGAGTGAAAATAGATATAAAGTCTTTATTGTTTGTTTTATGTTAGGGTGATTTTCATTTTTAGATAGAAATGAATATAATTAGTTAGGGTTTTATTATATAGCATATATAATTTTATACATTATAATCTCATAGTTGAGTTTATGTTATGTAGTTACATATCACCCTATGTGTGCACTGAATCACTGGTTAGAATTTACTGTGTTAGCCAACTGGAGCACTGTTTAACCCTTGTGTTCTGTTAAGAATCTTAACATCAAGGAGACTGGTTTACTAAAACACTGACTCTCATCAGATTTACAGTCTAGCAAAGAGGGTCCACAATTACTTTATTACCACACCACTTGGCTGATGGAATGGGGGAGCTAGAGTTTATTGGGGTCTTAGGAGAGCAGGAACAGAGATTAGATCTAAAGCCAGGAAGAGGGACCAACTTCAAAAGACAGGGCAATATACACACACACAGGCAGAGAAGTTTTATTGG
>NW_018127920.1:5335053-5349292 GCF_001952655.1 Monopterus albus | reverse complement strand
CTAAGTTGAAGTTAGTCTTTTCTGTTTATCCTAAACAGAAGGGATCCATGTGCACATGCTTATTTTGATACGTTAATGCATAATAAATTTCATATAGAGAAATATATCTTTTTATTAGTCTTCTCTTTTCAAAATAAATGGACTTTTTCTCACATTTGTTTTGGTAAATGTAATCAGTGGAAACATGCTAATAGCAACATGCAGCCCTATCAGGGAACAAATATGAAAAAAGAAAAAGAAAAATATTAAAGACACCATGAAAACCTGCCAAAGCTCATTAGTTGGGCTGTAAAGTCAGATACCCAAGCCAGGTACATTACTGATGTACAGTTACATACCACATTTTGACCTATATTTATTTACATTTTTAGTGAACTGGCACCATTAAGAGTAATTGCTCACACTGATACTGAAGAAAACTTTTCTGGACATCAGACATTAGGACATCCTCAGGAAGTGTGAGCCACGCTGAATAATATCATGTCACATTTGTGTGTTCAGTTTTGACAAAGTTAAGACTCTGAGAGTATGATTTTTGACTCCAATTCACTTTACATTACTGCATTCTGTCTGTCCCTCCTCACCATAATTAATGTCCATGTTTAGTACAGACAACATCCTGTAATTCCCCAGTGATTAAAATGCCAGAACAATGAGTTTAATGACCAAGAAGCACAGTGAATATTTGAATATTTGCTAAGCTACTTTGTATATACTAGTTACTTTCAATAGGGTAAGGTGGTCACTATATGTCAGATGTTGTGTTTACAAGTTGTTCTGGTGTTGCCAGGTGGCAGTTTTAATATCCAGTGTACTTTAGGGGATGCTGTCTCTCACTGTCAGCAGTGGCTGTTTGCTGCACTGACCTGTTGACTAGATAGTCCCAGTTAAGTGTGGTCCAGTCCCAGGCCATGCTCTGTCCCAGTGGGTTGTATGACACATACCGCACCACAGTGAACAGATCCTGACTCCTCACGATACTCTCATCCTTAGTAGCCTCCAGAAGCCTGTTGGGCAGAAACAGTATTACTGCTCCTTTGCACTACTGCTGCTGGAACACTAGAACTTCCTCACTGTTGGATCAATAAAGTTCTACCCTACCCTACCCATGATGAATTTAAAGCTGCACATCCAGTGTCCTAATCAAACTAAAAGAAAAAGCAGAGCTACAATACAGAAGAGTGTTGCACATCCTGTCACTGAAACACCGTAAACTGACTAAGTTTTTTCTAATTAAATTGTAGCTCAAAAAAAAAAAAAAAATCTAAACTAAAAGCTCAGTAACAGGAATGTTTTTCAATCGAAATGCACATCCATGCTCAAAATTCAACATTTTTATGTGTGCATTATCAATGTCTCTTAAACTGAAATGATTTTCTTCTTCTCAGTTTTCTCTTTTTATTTTTCCTGTTCCTAAAAGAGAAGTCCAAAACTGTCTACTAAGCAGCGAGTTTGGAACAAACCATGCAGAAGAAGCACAACTTCCTGAGGTTGAATCTTTTTACCACCACTTAGATCAGTCCAAAGCATGATTTAAAGGAAAACCAAACTAGCTTTTGCTTTCATGCTTCTGGCATTTAGTTCTGTCAGTTATAAAAGACTATTCATCAAAGTAAATTCTGAGTTTTTGTAATCATTATATAGATTCGGTGGTGCAATCATGATGTATGTCCAGTCGGGCAACAAACACAAGCAGTTATACAATTAAACAGACTGGAGACAAAGTTATTTGAGGAGAAAACACAGCTGATCTGTGCTGTGCGATCAGCTATATCTACATTAAAATAACCACAAAGAAGGAAAAAATGAAGGTTGTCTTTGCTGACACAAACCTCAAAAGAATGTTTGAGGGTACAGAGAGTGCTTGACATTGCCGCCACTCAAACCCTGACAGTTTTGCAAAAGCCCAGTTTGCCCTGTTGCCTACACACTGAAACATTAAATTGATTTAATTAAAGATTTACATTTGAAATTTGTTTTGGATAAGCTTACCCAAGAATACAAACTAGTTGATAAACTTGTGGATACAGGAATAAGATAGCAGGTAAAATGGGAGGTTTCAGATATTGCACTCCCCATTTTACCTGCTATCTTATTCCTGTATTCCTGTATCAGGCCAGACATCTAGTATAGATTAGATGTTTTAATTACTTGTACAGAAGTCTCACGTCCTCCACAGAAGCCAGTCCATACAGCAGCTTGTCCTTCTCTTGAGCCAAAGAAGTCTCTTTGTACCTCTGGAACATTGTGTTCCACTTTGCTTCACTGCCTGATTTCTTCATGCCATATTGATAGACCAGCAGCCTCAGGTTCACTGCTACACTGCTGTAGGTCAAAAGGTCAAGAGATGTTAATGTCAGGTTAACAGAGATTAAAAACTTCAGTGTAAAACAATAGCTGTGTTAAAAATATATTGTTGTATGGTGTTCTTCTTGTTCTCATAGAAAACTGATCAAATGTTTATAGTGGCAGCTTGTCATCATGTTGCAACACAGTGGAGTAAAAAAAAAAAGGTTAAAAGAAACTGTCCTGCATTTTGGAAAGTGCTCTAACTAATTTCTTTTCAGCGTCTTGTGAGACTCAAAACAAACTGACACCATAGGCCACTCCCAGTGTTGTGCATGAACACGGGCACCGTTCATCGGAAGCACAAATTTTTCCTTGAATGTAAACTGAACTTTGCAACTAAATAACAGGAATATGCAGGGTGGTAATCTGAAAAGCAAAGGTTTTGTTCAGGACTGAGGATGACTGTAACACCAACGCACTAAAGCAAAGTTTCCACTACAAACTCTAGGATTGCATTGTTACTTGTTATCACAGAGCGACACACCTCCCACTTGCAATGGCACCCCCAAGGAGTAGCCAAGGGGGCCATGGCCTCTTTCTAAATTTTGCACTACAATATAGTATCTTTACCTTTTTATTAACTTGCATATCCTGAAATTCTGTTGTCACATCCCCCCCCGCCGCCCCCCCCCCCCCCGCCCCCCCCGACAAGCACCAGTCAATCTAATTGACTGCAACACAAATACACACCATTAAAATTCACACATATGTCTAAGACATAACACATTTGAGTTGAAATTTTAAGACAGCATAAATTAACCTTGTACATGATGTTTCCTAATGCACATTCCTTTGTTGCTTGCATTGTTTATTGCTTTGTTTATAGTTATATTATACAACCTTATATTGGTATATTGTTTACTTGACCCTTGCTTCCTAACATAAGGATATGTACTAACATATTGAGAACCGCTGTACCACAGTCAAATTCCTCGTGTCCAACACACCTGGCCAATAAAGCTGATTCTGATTCTGATATCAATTTTGCTGGTTATGCACATGAATGATAAAAAATACACTATATTAAAGTTGTACAGTAAATCTGTTACTTGAGAACACTTTATTGTCTAAAAGGTATCAAGTTAACTACAGGCATGTTTACTTTGAAAACACAGTGGAGTGGTTATACCTGAGGTTTCCATTAATCCACTGGTCAAAAATGCGGGAGGATTCATTTAGAGCCTGCTCATCTTCCATCTGACAAGCGATACTAAGCACGGTCTCCCTCAGTAACCTGGCAAACACATTCAACCACCAATTTTATATTGAAAATTAAAGTTAGCATTAGCATACAAGAATTAGAACCATTTTTGACAATAACAGTGTTACTGTTATCAAATTATAGTCCCTGCTGTACCTCTGTGTCTGTGTTCCTTCATCATTCCATCCAAGTTGTGTTGCAATTGGTTTCACATGGTCACGAAATAGTTTCTAGAAAAAAAAGAAATCTCTTTAGAGAAAAATAGTGCTGCACATTTGGATTTTCAGTATGATGGCTCAACAACTTAGTCGTGTAAGTAACATTTGTAGCTTGTTTGCACAGATGGGTCTTACAGAGAGACTGATCATATCCATGTGTCTGAAATAACCTTTTTTGTAACTAATTTGGTGGCACATGCATGAAGTTTATGGTAACATTGCATAATTGGCCTGGCGCATTATTGGTACTCTCATCAGATCTTTTTGTTATTTTTAGATCAATAAAGATAAGTTCATTGGAATGAATAGAAGCATCTGTTTCTTTGAACCCTAATAGATTTAAATATCTTGGTGTTTTCAATTCCCCCAACCTTTCTCAGGTAAACAAATAAAATTTTATGCCACAACTAAAATTTAATCAGACCTTCACAAATTGTTAAACATATGAATATTTTTACTACACTGTGCTTTAAATATTGAAAATTAATGTCCTACTTCATTATTTGGTTGTGTCCGATACAGATGGTTCCTGCTATAAATTCTATTCAAATCAATATATAGTGCATTTCACTGAGAATGTTGCACACCCACCACATCATTATATCACTGACTTCATTTATGTTAAAAATTATATTTAGCTGCCCACTTACCTGAAACTTTGGGTAGAGTTTATCATTTGCTGACAGCATGTCTCGAACATAAGCGATAGAGGCAGCCACACGGACCCAGACTATGTAGTCGGTCTCCTTTGTCAGGTATTTGGTAAGTTTGAGAGCATTACTGTAATCTATAACGTCTGCCCTGAATAGTAAACAGACAAAAGTATGCAAATAACTGGTGACATTAATCTTCATACTTTGTATTTTTTGTGGGAAATCTACCTTGCAAGAGCAAAAACATCATCAATGTAGCTTGTGCGATCAGCTGCATCAAATTCCTGTTTGAGAAAGAAAACTGAGTGAAATAAAATACTAACATAACAGTAACAGTGGTGGGAAACCTCAAGAAATGAAAGCATAATGTAAGCGAAGGCAATTATATATTACAGGAATTTAATGTTGGAGCTGGTGGAGGTGCAGCACTGTGTTCAAACTGCTCCCAATCTGCCTTATCAATATTTTCTTGTAGTGTTAAGGTGGTACAGAACGGCCACAGGAGTTTGTAATTTATGAAGAATACATTTTTAATACCTCTAAGTCTAAATGAAAAGGTGTAATATTACAAGAATAAAATAAATGTTTGTAATACAATTAGAATGTAGTAGTCATTTTATGAGAAAAAGTGATAACTTTCCAAGAAAAAGAAAACACCTATATATTATGATTACTTTGGGTTGATAAGCTAATTCCCAGTTTTAGCAAATTGTTCTCCTAAAACCATGGCAGAATGCTCATAAACCCATTCTTGTAATATTACGACTTTTATCACTAAATACTTTAGCTTATTTTCCTCATTACTGTGGCCTTATACTCCATTATGATAGTGCTGAACACAGCTAAAAACCACTCACCTAAAAATATAAACCTGGTCACATGCCAGCCTGTGTGTCTCTCCCTCTCCTTGGACTCTAGGTTGAGTGTCTAGGCATGGCTGGCGGGAGCAGCACAGCTGAAGCCCATGTGCCAATTATACTCTAGGTATTTAGTCAGGACAGTCTCCTCCTTGCCAGGGTGTTTTTTGCTGTTCACTGCTTGCTGGCCAACTTTCCTAATCAAAAGTTTTGTTCCTGTGATCTCTTGTCTGCCTGGTTTGTTCCTGTGAAACTCTGGTTATTTTTGTCTCTCTCCTGTTTGGCAGTTTTTCGGTTCCCATATTGCCAGCTCCCTGTGACACCAGTTACCCGCCGGCTGGTAACTCTCTACCTGGTTTACTCAGTCACACTATCCTCAGCCTGACAGAGCTCCTCTGCTCAGCTAGCACCACAACAATGTGGTCTCCACTCCAGCTTCCCCCTCTGCTGGCTCAGCACATCCCTGACAACCCTGCTCCATCCCCCTGTCCTGGACCAGCCTCCAGCCTCTCATTCCTAACACCCCCAGACTGAACAATAACTCCTATGCCTGTCCTTAGTGTCTAATAAAGAGCCCTGTTTTCTAGTGGTCAAAGTCCTGCTATTGGTGTCCTACCCTGTGCTTGTGGCCCCAGGCCCTAGCAGAACTGACTGGCCAAGACATGGACTTTGCAGGCTCGGACCCAGGCCAGCTGTCCATGCAATCCATTTTGTCGCACCGGGGGGTATTGCTTGGATAGCTGGTCCAGTCTCAGCATTGGGGTGCAGAGGCTATACAGTCCTTAATGAATGAGGTTTCCCATCTGACTAGTCAGTTAACAGTTTTCTCATCTTGAGTACTGGGTCACCCTTTGGCCCAGAACCAGCAGCTGGCGACTGCTGCCATCAGCTGGCCCCTTCTTTTAGGCATGGACAAAAAGTTTGGCTGTCTGCTGAGAACATCCCACTAAAGGATGTCACGCGTAAGCTAGCCCTGAGGTTTCTAGGGCAATTTTATCATTGACAAGGCCATCAAACTCGCAGCGGTTAAGCTATGTTTACCCCGGTCCTAATAGGTGCACCCTACCTTCCATGTCTCACAAATTAAACCTGTTTCTGAAAGCACTTTGTAACAGGTACAGTCCTACTCAACTACTATTTTTAAACATAACATAAGCTGCAGTATGATTTTAGTGTTTGTGTTCTCCATCACACAACACCTGAGCTAACAGTGCATTCAACCAAAGTTCAATAAGAGTCAAATCAATGCATTAAACAGCACAGCAGAAGATGAGGATGAGCAACTTTACATACATACTGTAGTGTGTACAGATCAGAGGACAGCTTTACCAAGTGGTTTTTTTGAAGCTGTTCACTGATAGCATTCCACATGTGGTCATCATGGTTGACTCTGTAGAATCCAGTATGATCACTGTTAACCTTCAGCAGCCCGTCCACTGAGGGTGTGTAGTTAGTGATGACATGCTCTGAAAATCAACACAGCTATAATGAGTATATTAATGAACACAGACATTTTGGCTGGATGACTGCACTATAAAATATAGACTCTATGAGTATTTATTAGGGAAAAACAACAACAAAACAATTTTGTTCTTCCTTTCCTATGCATTTGTTGGGTGTCTTATTTTTTCTCACTATCAGGAAGGCTTTTGACATACTAGAGTCGTCAGCTGGCTTAAAGGCTGGGTGCTTATTGTGTGCTTTTCATGATTTTTAGACTTTTGAAGATTACACAGTAGTTGATAGCTGAGCAGACTACCTATGCTGTTCTTGTCAAACAGAGTCATCACTGTCCTGTTGCTTTTCAAAGCGTGCCATTTGACAGGAATCATCCACTTGTACCTGTGGAAAAACATTTGTTGTTATCAATGCACTGGCATACAAAACCAAAACATACAGTAAAATGTTACATCTTTTTATGCCATTTTTAAAAATGCATCTTCATTTGATTCCCTAAATTTCTTAACCTCTTCATTCTTAACTTTGCCTTCATACATTGTTTTCTGGTTTTAGTATGGTATTTCTGTTACATATTGTTTCGTCTTAAATCTGACTACCTATGTAAAAGAGACTGTTGACGTCAGTGGGATTCACCTGATAAAATAATGGTTAAATACAGTATTTTTAAAAAGCTGCATATTTGATTAGATTGTCTTTTGATGTAGCTCTGTAGCTGCTGGTCTCTAAAGCTAGATTTATACTTCTGTGTTAAAGGACTACATCATACCTACAGCAGCTATGATGTAGCTGACATGCACCTCCGCAAAAATATAACATTGCATCAAAAGAGACAAATTGTGGGGAATAAAAGACATGCCTGTGCATTCCATGGTTCTGCTGCTGATGGAGCCGAGGGTGAAGACAACATTAAGGAAGCTAAAGAAAGACTCAGTTGTCTCCTTTTCAGTAATAAATATAAAAAATCCGATAGTGTTGGGAATATAATTCATGATATGAACTGATCATATACAACACATGCGTTTAGTATTGCAGACATTATATTAGATAGGTTAAATCCAGTACTCAAATATAAATCCAAATCTACACAACAGATACATACAAGGACTCCTACTGTCACTTGCATAGACTATAAACCCATCTTACCCCTGTAAAGCCCAACATATCAAAAAATAGCCAGAACATTCTATTTTTTTGGAACTGAGATGTTTATTAAACCTTTTAACAAAATCCAAAATATAATTCACGGTTCAAAATTCAAGATTCACGATTTTTATTTGCCATATCTGCATAGACAGACAGTCCAGGCATATAGGGATAGAGGTGCCATATTATTTAGATTATTTCTATTTCTTTTGTATCACATTTGATACATGGGGCATTTTGGTGATTTTCTTTGCTCAGAAACCTCACATATCAATGGTTAACCCCTATGGTTTTATGGGGTTAACTGAGCTTGTCTGCTGTTTGGTGCTGTGATGACTGTGTACAATGGGCAGATCAGATATTTGTTATTAAAAATAGCTGCTGCTAGAAGACTGGTTGACCTTGCACTTGTTAACATTCTCCTGCTGGTGGGTCAGTCTCAGTTCATCTAATAAATCTAGGCATGTAGAGCATAGCCCATGCTGTCCTGCCGATGGGACTGCTGCAAAATTTTGTTTATTGCCTTGAGCATATGAGTGCCCGAGTAGCTTTCTCTCTCTTCTCCTCCCTGTTCTCCCATTGTTACACAGGTTCTCTGTGCTGGACCATCAGCCATCCTGGATCCTATTGTTTTTTGCACTGTTGGTGCCTGTTCAAATGTCTGGATCTGGATCTTCTTTTCATGCCTTACCCAAGCAATGAAGGGGGCTGGCTGGCATCAGCTTGAGGATCCAGGAGGAAACGCTTTTGGCTCAGTGTGGCATTCATCTCTAAGACAGATAGGCTGAGCACAGGATAACCCATCTGTTTGGTCCATGTGTTCATTACCGCTGCAACTGGGAGCCCACTCACCTGGGTACAGAGAGGGAAAATTAAGTACTCTTTGTGCCAAAGACAAGGCCTACAGAAGTGGGAACAGCTTTGCCTGAGGAATTAGCTCAAATTCACATAAGTGGCCTCGATCTGCTTTGTTTATTGTTTTATAACCCTATCAAAGACAAAAAGTGATTTTTATATAAGTTACAAACCCCAACTTTAAAGTGGTTTGTTTGGTTTTGTTTTGTTTTGTTTTAGTATTAACATTTTAGAGAAGTACACCATGTGTTTCAATCTCATATTTGTGTGTTAAAATAAGTACAGCGCTGGAATCAGTGCTGGTTAGTTTAGCTTAACATAAAGACTGGAAGCAACCTGGCTCTGGGCAAAATTCAACAGTACACCTACCTCCTACATTGCAACATCACATTTGGTTTTATTCCATGCATATAAACATAAAAATTACAATTTGTGGTTTATGTGCTGGAACTATTTTTTGTTGAATAACTGCCAGGCAAAATGACTGTACACACCTTTGTGGCCTTGAAAGATTATAATTAATGGGTCTATAGTTACAGGCACTTAAACCAGTACAGGTGTGTCTGTATAGAGATCAAGAACAAAACCTATGCTCACTGATCATATCTAACATGACATTAACATTATATTTATCTTTTGCAAAAGGGAATTTCTTTCCAAGAGGTTGGCTCTTTACTTTGATAAGTGGGTATTAATCTGGTCTTGTACAGAAACTGATAAAATTTTAAATGTTCAAGCATACACTGGCAAGAGATTCCCAGAAGTCGGCTGTTTTGGCATTCTTGAATTTGTAGTCTTTCAAGTATTTCTGGTGAAAGAAGAACGACAAAAAGAGAGGAAAAACACTTTCATCACTCAGCTGCTGGAACACTTGACACATTTAGGAATATTAAAGAGGCACATCTATTGTCACGTATGTGCCATGAAGCTGTAACAGTCTCTGACTAACTTGACAGCCAGCTCTGAAGACGTCTTTACCCATCCAGTCCTCCAGCATCCTGAGAATGGATGCTCCCTGTAAAATGTTGGATCATTTTTATTACAATTAGTATGGTGTTGCATAATACATGATGCATTTTGTTTATATTTCATCGGTAATGTAACATCATAATGTAATGTGTCATGGTTCCCATTGAAACAAGGTTTTCTGAAGTTTTCTGAAACGTATACTCTGAGGTTTTCTAGTGGTCATACCTTGCTGTATGAGATGCCATCAAACACTGAGGTGATCTCTGCTGGGGTCGACACATTCACAATGATCGGATGTGAGGAGAGGAGGGCATCATCCACCATTACAGGAAGCACATCACTGATGATCATGATGTCTCGCTGTATCCCAGAGGTGGACACAAGGTTAGTATTGTCTGTGTATTTCATGTTCCCAAAATGACTGGTCTCTTGTCAATGTCTTGTAATAGTTTGGCACATTTTTGTTGTTCCTTTAAAACAGAACTCACCATGCCCCAGCTAGGGTGAGCTTTCTCCACACCGATGTACTCAAAAAAACTGGCAAAGCCCTCATTAAGCCAGAGGTCATCCCACCAGTCCATAGTCACAATGTTCCCAAACCACTGGAAAAAGACAATTGCCATGAGCACTGAGAATCCAAACAGAGGAAATGACACATGGAATTTTCAGGATAAATTAACCTACCAATGGTCCCCAGGGTAAAAAAAAAAAAAAAAAAAGATATTAAAAGTCCGTGAAACACACTCCCTGCACAGATGCTTTCAGTTAAGATCTTCAAGCACTGTGAGCTTTAGTTTGAGTTTTTTAGCATGTTTTTTTACCACAAAACCCATACCATTAAATATTACCTATAACTAAATCTTCATGCAATACATTGACAAGAGAAGAGCTAACAAAAAAGATTAAAACTAAAGAATCCATTGAAATCTCTATTTTTGTTAACAAATTGACAAACCATTGAATGGATGCTCACATGAACGCACAACTGTCTGGAGATTATGATCATTCAAGGAAATCCTTAAACTATCATGTAATACTTAATTTTGTTAGAAAAAATGTCTCACGAGCAAGAGTTTGCGTGACATGTAAAAACTGAGTTGCTTCTGCATAGAAATACTAGAGCCTACATTCACCTCATTTTTTGAGCTTTGGGTCACATCTAAGATGATAATTCACCGTTGTGACATTGTAGATAAGTCAGAAAACAAGGAAATGCACCATGGGTTCTTTAAACAAACATACAACAAACCAAAAATGGTACAATATTCACGTTTTATTGATGTTGACCAAGTTTTCAACCTCTGACCTCTATATTTGGCATCAAGGACTCTATTACAACCCTCTACACTGTGGTGTAGGAGGCAAAGTGTATGATCTAATTAAATCAATGTATTTAGAAAATATGTGTGGCGTTAAAATTGGAAACAAATTAACTCGATTCTGCACCCAAAGAAGAGGTGTGTTTCAGGGCTGCAATTACAATCTGACTTTATTGACTGTGTAAATAATCGAACTTGCTATTCAGTTGAATCAACATGCTGCTCCTGGCATCTCCTCCCTAGACAGAGAGGTCAAGTCTTTGTTTTGTGCTATGACCTTGTTCTACTGTGTCCTACTAAACAAGAGTGTCAGCAACAGCTGGACACTATACTAAGGAATGTATGTAGAAAATGTGAATATGAATGTAGAAAAGTACAGTATGGTGGTGAAGTTTGGGGTCCACTCAGCCCAGC
Source organism: Monopterus albus (assembly GCF_001952655.1). Taxonomy (NCBI): domain Eukaryota; kingdom Metazoa; phylum Chordata; class Actinopteri; order Synbranchiformes; family Synbranchidae; genus Monopterus; species Monopterus albus. Next base: position 5,337,853 of record NW_018127920.1, on the reverse strand, counting down.
CATCATAGTTATACTCATTGGGACAAATTAAAATTCAATTTTATTTGTATAGCACCAAATCACAACAAAAGTATCTGTAGACACTTTACAAAGTCAGGTAACCTTACTATTATCACTGTTATTATAGAGGAAAACCCAGCAAATCCTCCTTGAGCAAGCACTTGGCGACACCGGGGAGGAAAAACTCCCTTTAACGGAACAAACACCCAACAGAGTCTTTACATGCAGAATTCTGCAGATGCATTTAAGATGTACAAAGAAAACACCAACAAATGCATGTGGAGAAAAATTAGGCAGATACCCAGTGATAATTAACAATGAAAATAGAGCACTAACATGTTTAACCATCTTCAGTCCAGCCCTCCCGACACCTTCAACTCCAAATCTCTCCAAACCCAAGGGCTGAGCTCAAAAAAAGAGATGCCTCTGTCAGTTGATGCTGACACTAACTGCACCCTCTCAGACACTATGGGCAGTCTCACAACAATACTGCTTTCCAAACAGCAATCAGAGTAAACCAAATCATAAAGCAATGTAAAGAAACCTATCTGAAATGCTGGGAAGAGGAAACTAAAAGCCAAAGGAGATCAGAATGTTATCTGGCTCTAAAAAGAGACTATGAATTAGCAGAATACCTCTCTACTGTCAGAGATAAAATCCAGACACAGATCCTAACCAAGTATAGGCTCAGTGAACGCAAATGAACAATAAGAAAAGGAAGACACAGAAAATCATGGCAACCAAAAGAAAACAGAATATGTGGTCACTGCGGAGACAGAGATACACTTCTAATGTTAATCATTCAGTGAAATAAGGAAACGTTTTTGAAAAGTTCAACTTTGTAATGTCCAGTTTCAAAGAGCATAATGACATTTCAAAATTAAAAATACTCCTGAGAGAAGGAGACAGGGCAAATATCACTGCCCAGTATGTCTCAACCTGAGGGACAGTGAATGACCTAGACACACAGGGCACACACATGCATATGATATACTGTACATGTATCCATTCATCCATTACATATATTGCTTATCCTGTAGAGGGTGGTATGGTGAGAGGATGCCAGTCTATTACCAGAGTGACACATAGAGACAGACAACCAGGCACACTCACATTCACACCAATGGGCAAATCAGAGTCGCCACTCAACCTAAGCTGGATGTCTTTGGACTGTGGGAGGAAGCCGGAGTACCCACAGAAAACCTATGCAGGCAGGAGGGAACATGCAAACACCACACAGAAGTCTCCAGTCAGATGCAAGGTTCAAATCCTTCTTGCTGTGGGGCAACAGTGCCAATTGGTGCACCACCCTGCCACTCCTCACAAATCCCAATTACTGTAAATCCCTGAACAGTTCATAAATGCTCAATAAGGCAAGGCCTCTTATCTTCTATCTTGATAACAGAACTGATACCTGAGAAGTGTTCCTGGATTGTGCATCATAAAAGGCTTGAACAATATCAAATAAAGAATTATAATCTTTTGTGATTCTAAACTCAGAACTCTTTTTGTTGGCATTTCACATTTGTGTGTATAATAAATAAAAAGCCATTATTAACAAAACTCTTGCAAGATGCTGGTCCATTACATGCTGCCAGAACAGTGTTAGTGTGCCTTGGCATTGATTCTACAACTCTACTGGAGAAATGAATGCCATTCTTCCAAAAGATGTTCCCTAATGTGATGTTTAGATAGACAGAAACTTTACTGAAGTTGCAGATGTATTTATAGTTGTGTTCTCCTCTTCTGAAGTAGAGAATAGTATTTGAATTGAGAAACTTATTATCTGTTATTTCCATTAAAACCATAATACTACCCATTTCATCCACCATGATCACACTGGTTTCATAAAAAACATGCTTGGCTGTGTACAAATTTCCTTAATACAGCAACTGAGGTCCCTTGAAACATTGCTATATTTACTATTTGTCTTGGCATCATGAAAGGCATTTAACTGTATGTAGTGTGAGGTCAGAAGAAGCATTTTATTTTTTTGCTCCAATCATACTGCCATGGTTGTGTAATTGTTCACTAGCCCTAGTGATAAGAAATAGCTTTTTACACTTTACAATCACTTGTATGACGTTGTGGAGTGCTGTTTTTTTATCTTTATTGTTTTCTTTATCATCATCATCACTGGCACAGGCAATCTCTTTATCTGAGCTTGCATACTGTGATGGCCCTGTGGTGCGTTGTTTGGTGTGTATGTTCATGTGTTCATTTGTTCTTGTTTGCAGGTAGCAGTCACGCCATGAGGTGGACAACCAATGAGTGGGAGCACCTGGCCAGTGTTCTGATGCACATACAGTGGGTACGGAAAGTATTCAGACCCCCTTAAATTTTTCACTCTTTGTTATATTGCAGCCATATGCTAAAATCATTTAAGTTCATTTTTTTCCTCAATGTACACACAGCACCCCATATTGACAGAAAAACACAATTTTTGACATTTTTGCAGATTTATTAAAAAAGAAAAACTGAAATATCACATGGTCATAAGTATTCAGACCCTTTGCTGTGACACTCATATATTTAACTTAGGTGCTGTCCATTTCTGCTGATCATCCCTGAGATGGTTCTACACCTTCATTTGAGTCCAACTGTGTTTGATTATACTGATTGGATGTGATTAGGAAAGCCACACACCTGTCTACATAAGACCCTACAGCTCACAGTGCATGTCAGAGCAAATGAGAATCATGAGGTCAAAGGAACTGCCTGAAGAGCTCAGAGACAGAATTGTGGCAAGGCACAGATCTGGCAAAGGTTACAAAAAAATTTCTGCTGCACTTAAGATTCC
>NW_018127920.1:5281294-5332951 GCF_001952655.1 Monopterus albus | reverse complement strand
TGCCCACTTGTCAGCTCACATTTCACTCCCCCTTTACACCGAAGGGTAACAGCATTCAATTTCGAGAAATTAACAAAATCTTAGCTTTTGGAGTCATCCATTTATCATACAAATCTTTAAGACGCACCTGCAGCTCTCGAGGCGTCTCTCCTTCTTCCAAATTCAGACTCCCTTAAATTTTTCACTCTTTGTTATATTGCAGCCATATTCTAAAATCATTTAAGTTCATTTTTTTCCTCATTAATGTACACACAGCACCCCATATTGACAGAAAAACACAGAATTTTTGACATTTTTGCAGATTTATTAAAAAAGAAAAACTGAAATATCACATGGTCATAAGTATTCAGACCCTTTGCTGTGACACTCATATATTTAACTTAGGTGCTGTCCATTTCTTCTGATCATCCCTGAGATGGTTCTACACCTTCATTTGAGTCCAGCTGTGTTTGATTATACTGATTGGACGTGATTAGGAAAGCCACACACCTGTCTATATAAGACCCTACAGCTCACAGTGCATGTCAGAGCAAATGAGAATCATGAGGTCAAAGGAACTGCCTGAAGAGCTCAGAGACAGAATTGTGGCAAGGCACAGATCTGGCCAAGGTTACAAAAACATTTCTGCTGCACTTAAGGTTCCTAAGAGCACAGTGGCCTCCATAATCCTTAAATGGAAGACGTTTGGGACGACCAGAACCCTTCCTAGAGCTGGCCGTCTGGCCAAACTGAGCTATCGGGGGAGAAGAGCCTTGGTGAGAGAGGTACAGAAGAACCCAAAGATGACTGTGGCTGAGCTCCAGAGATGCAGTCGGGAGATGGGAGAAAGTTGTAGAAAGTCAACCATCACTGCAGCCCTCCACCAGTCGGGGCTTTATGGCAGAGTGGCCCGACGGAAGCCTCTCCTCAGTGCAAGACACATGAAAGCCTGCATGGAGTTTGCTAAAAAACACCTGAAGGACTCCAAGATGGTGAGAAATAAGATTCTCTGGTCTGATGAGATCAAGATAGAACTTTTTGGCCTTAATTCTAAGCGGTATGTGTGGAGAAAACCAGGCACTGCTCATCACCTGTCCAATACGGTCCCAACAGTGAAGCATGGTGGTGGCAGCATCATGCTATGGGGGTGTTTTTCAGCTGCAGGGACAGGACGACTGGTTGCAATCGAGGGAAGGATGAATGCGGCCAAGTACAGGCATATCCTGGACAAAAACCTTCTTCCGAGTGCTCAGGACCTCAGACTGGGCCGAAGGTTCACCTTCCAACATGACGATGACCCTAAGCACACAGCTAAAATAACGAAGGAGCGGCTTCACAATAACTCCGTGACTGTTCTTGAATGGTCCAGCCAGAGCCCTGACTTAAACCCAATTGAGCATCTCTGGAGAGACCTGAAAATGTCAACCAATGTTTACCATCCAACCTGACAGAACTGGAGAGGATCTGCAAGGAGGAATGGCAGAGGATCCCCAAATGCAGGTGTGAAAAACTTGTTGCATCATTCCCAAAAAGACTCATGGCTGTATTAGCTCAAAAGGGTGCTTCTACTAAATACTGAGCAAAGGGTCTGAATACTTATGACCATGTGATATTTCAGTTTTTCTTTTTTAATAAATCTGCAAAAATGTCAAAAATTCTGTGTTTTTCTGTCTATGTGAGGTGCTGTATGTACATTAATGAGGAAAAAAATGAACTTAAATGATTTTAGCATATGGCTGCAATATAACAAAGAGTGAAAAATTTAACAGGTAGCGTAGCGCCAACACTAACATCATGGGTTGTTAATCCGCTGGTTAACCAGCAACACATCACACTCGGGAAACACACTAGCCTCAAGCAGTGAAAACAAACAAGTACTGTGCTACGGGGGAATCCAGTGCTGATGAGCTGATCATTCACTGCAGCAGAGGCTTCAATGACCAGCTGATCTTAGGTTAGACCCGGGCAGGTTAAACAGTGAGTCCCTGTACAATAACATTCCTGGACATGTAGTAAACTCAGGCCCTGTATTTTTATCCACATCCTCTGGTCACAGCAGTCACAGGAAGGAAAATATGTCCACAAAACCAAGCACAGTTAAAAAATTCCAGTTTTTCAAAAATGTTTTCATAAGTGTATTTATTTCTGCTACAAAACACACATTGCATATCTGTTAATGCCTTATTTCTGTAATGTTAGAGAGAATCATTGTAACGCTGCAGATGTTATGTCTCAAATAAAATCAAATTTATTTATATAGCACTTTAAAATAACATCCAGCTGACCAAAGTACTTTACATGGCAGAATAAAATCACAATAAATGACTAAAATAGAATAGTGCAAAAAAAAATAAAACAGCACAATAACACAGACACACAGATGTCTGCATTATGCCAGTTAATGTTAAGGTAGCCCCCCTCACCAGGAGGGTGAGGGAGGACTGAGGTTTGACTCAAGTTTGCAGACCCAGGTGCTTGGGGGAAAAACATGGCGGTAACGGGTAAATAAAAAGAACACAAAGTATCAAAAGAACATAACATGGGAAAGTACGGTACTTGGATATGTATGATATGTAGTGTAGTGTAAATTTGCGTAGCGCGTAGGTAGTGTGGTAGAGTCAAGCCAAAACGCACAGTGTCTGTCAGCATAGCATCCTACCAACATGTACAGTCCGCGTTACTCTGTTAATGTTCCGGCAAAAGCGGAGTGTCTGCCAGAGGTTTATATAAGGAGGAGAAGGTAATCATCGGGATGCACCCCAGCTGTGTGCATCGACAAACCAGTCGCTAATTACTGGAATGCAACACAGCTGAGGTGCAGAGCCCACAGGATAGAGAAAGCAGAGGAGAAAAAGGCGGAGGAGAGGCAGCGGCCACCGAGCGGCCCTGACAGTTAAACTATGGGGTTTCTCAACTACCCGCTTTGTTTAGAGTGTTACACATTTCTTTTCATTGGTACATATATTGTTGTTTTTCTATCTATTGAGGAGAAATTCAAATTAATTAATGCCATTGAGGTTCATTGTCCTGTTCACTTTTGACACAACACTGGAAGGAGGAGGTGTGCGTGTTCACAAACTATCTTCTCATTTTTAGGAAGAGGCTCTCTGGTTTTATCATTCTGAAATAATTACAAAATAGTTGGAGTTATGATGGGTGCAAAGCTAATCTAGAGGTACCCAAGATTAAACACTAAATAGCTAGAAATGAGCAAAATGAGCAGCCATAGGGACTTTAAATGCTAACTTCTACAAAGTGGTACATGACATCCCCACAGTAAAATATTCACAATTTAACATGTTTCTTTTCTCCACACACACCTGTCTCCAATAGTTGCCAACCTATACATGGAAGAATTTGAGGACAAAGCCCTGTCTTCCTTTACTGGTACAGCTCCCAGCCACTGGTTTCACTACATGGGCAACACATGGGTTAAAATCAGGACCCAGGAGGTAGAGGCTTTCACCAAGCATATCAACTCTGCAAATATCAACATCAAGTTCACTCGTGAGGATGCCAAGGATGCGCGGTCCATATAGGAGGAGACAGAAGCCTTAAGGTGAAAGTATACTGGAAACCTACAAACACAGACCAATGCCTTCTTTTTGACTCACATCATCTGCTTCAACACAAACTTAGAGTTATGAGAACGCTAAATCACAGGGCAGAGAAAGTGCACACAACTGCAGAAGGGATCAAGAAGGAGGAACTACACATTCCCTTAAGGTTTGTGGGTACCCCAAGTGGGCCTTCCCAAAGCAAGGAAGAGGTCCAACACCAATAGGAAGAAACCAGAAACAAGAGGGGATAACACTGTCGTCCCTTATATTGCTGGTTTATCAGAGAAGCTAAAAAGGATCTTTCGCAACCACAATATCCCAGTCAACTTTAAGCCAGACAACACTCTGCAGCGGAGACTGGTCCATCCCAAAGACAAAACACCCAGACACAGTCTCTCACCGATACCAGACCCTAATGACTCTGCCATTAGAGGACATTGTTGGCCATCAAGGGACTGAAACCCCACCCAGTGGGATAAATACCTCCTGCTAACCACCAGTCAGGCAGAATTGATGAAGCCTCATGGATGATAGGTGAAACATTTTCTACCTAAAACTACATCCAGATGCTGTCTTCTAAGTATTTTCAGCATACTATTACATGGATGACTGAGAATTTACACAGACATGAGCAGCCAATTCCGGGTGATATGCCTCCTTCACAGTGCTCATGAAGCACTATAACCAATAGGTTGTATTCTTCAGATTGGTAATTTTCATAGCTTCTTCCATTTTTAAGGCAAAATATTAATAGAAGGTGGCTTATATCCTGTAAAGATGGGTGCCCCCCTTCTCTATATGTTTCATTCTGATAGGCGCAGTGTGTTCTTCCAAGTCTCCACCAATAATGGAAATTGTTTATACAATATAACAATATACTGGTGTATGAAGGCCATGATATGCTAACCCCTGGACATAGGAATAAAGCTTAACCTCTCACACTAAGGTGGCATATTTGAAACTTATTAATGCTCCAAACACTGCTTGAGATTGTAAGACGGAGATATTCACTCAGTAATTGACTACCATGAACCTGTGAACAGAGTTCCCTGCAGACCTCTCTCTTTCATGTTATTAATTCAGGATAAGACCCCAAACCTCCCAAATAATAACAACCTGCAGTTATTGTGGCAGCTACCTCCTTAAACCCTCAGATGTTACCATATTGAGAAACGTTCGCCGAAGGCTTTTCTTTATTTTAATCTTCTGAAAACTGGGGTCATCTGAAATAACCAATGAAAGCTGTGTGACTGCACACTTAAGACCATATTTGTTTTGCATAGTATTTAGTTGACCTAAGATGTTATTAAGGATAGGATATTTAAAGAATAGTGTATATTATGTAACAAGTAAATAACTGGATATTTTAGATAAAATCCTTTTCTGATATAACTTTCTAAACACTGCCTCCCTTCGGACAGCCAGCTGGTTTGTACGGCATAACAAGTGCAAACTCAATAAAATCATAAGTGTGTCAATAACATCAAACTTGACTCAGTAACCACAGAGGGTATTAAACCTTTTCAGGAATTTTATATAGAAGCTTAACAGAGCTACAGCAAAGCAACAAGCAATAAAATATAAAGCTTAAAATCATCAATAATCAGCTTACAATCTAAATAAATCTAAAACTACAATTTTTAAACAAAAATTTAAAATGATCATACTGATTACAATTACGGTATTATGGTTGAGCTAAGCTCTTGATCTGAATAAAAGTCAAAGGTCTCACGTCACCGATCCTCAGCTGGCTCTAGGTGGGGTGGTGGCCGATTGGACCATCATTTGTTCCTCTTTTTCTTTTTTGCCATGATTCAAGCTTTCACAAGGGGGAAAGAATTTATAAACAAAAATATCAAAGCTCATCCAGTTCAATCCCCAAAACCCTCAAAGAAAGGAATAGGACAAATTCAGATAAACAATGTTTTTCTTGGTCAAATCTTCTGTGACTCAGGAAAACATAAAAGACATGAAAATGTCTATAAACAGTCTCCTTTTGGTCCAAATACTCATAAAGACATGAATCCAAATCTTCATAAAGACATGAAAGTGTCTAAAACTGTCTTCTTTTCAAGCCATCCTTTCCCCACCAGGCCAGGTGGGTTTTGGCTTTTTGTTAAAATTCTTCATTTCTTCATCAGTCATCTTTGAAGCAGGAATTTAGTTTCCCCACTGAACTATGAGGCTCTGCCACAGTTTCATCGTCCCTCGTCGGCATGCATCCTCCTCCTCTGACAGACTGAACGGCTGTGTCCAAGCACCCAGAAAAGGGTGCTCTTTCTCCCATGACAACATCTTTCCCCCCTCACAGGCTGAGCCTGCGGGGGAGCACCCCCAGGGGGGCTCCTCTTCACGGGCTGCCTCCCGCAGTCCTCAGTCTCCTGGAAGTCGGATGGTCAACCGGACCGAGCCTCCGGCCGCAGCCGTGAAAAGACTCTCCGTTCCTCTTTTTGCCTCAGTTTTTAAAGGATCCTGGTCAGTAGCCTCCATCCTCTCATCCAACCAGATGCCGCAGTTTGCAGTTAATACCTTATTTGGCGTGCAAAATCATATTGAACTGAAGTATTGCATATTTTTTACTGTCAGTCCAAGCCTACTGCCCGTAACCGGCCTCTGCCCCACTGTGATCCAGCCTTGGATTCTACTTCCTCTTTTCTAGAAAACTAAACCATTTGAATACATAACAAAAATACAAGAAACTCACATCTGACTGAAATATCAAAATTCCATCATTGCTTTTTAAACAATCAGAATTACACACTGATTTCACACAAAACTATCAATGCCTTAAAATCAAAACATAAATCTTTATATTTTGAATACTTTACTTTGACTAAACGTGGATTATCATTGATTAGACATTGATCAAACAATTATCAGTCAAATCTTTACTTTTGTGCTTGAAACCATCATTTTTGTTACTTCCTCAGTATGCTGTGTGTCTCTTCTCTGAGTGGCGTGCTCATGTGTGTCCATTTCCTCTTTTTTGTGATTCTTACATTTTTCACCTTGTGAGATGTAAATCACTTTTCCCCACTCTTTTAATACAATCATTTCACATTTTATTCTTACACATGTACTAATGATTATTTCAACAAACACACACATAAATCATTTTATGATTATCTTTACTTAACTTTTCTAAGCATTCTGCCACAGCATTTTAATAATAATTCCTTTGTCTTCTCCAACCTCCCCTGGAACTTCTTCTTTCTCCTCTGCCTTCTCTGTATCTCGGTGCTCTTTGAGGCCCGTTTTTACAGCCTTGCTGATACTGGTCAATGCACTGGATAGTATTTATAGTATTCATCTACCTGCCCATTTATTTGTTTCAGGATTATGTTTATGCAGGATTTTTAGCTGGCAGCATTATTTGTTAAGAAAGCACATCTGAAAGGCCTACACCATGACAGGGATCACCAAGGATGACTATGCGAGATCGTGAGACAGCGTGGGGGTATTCAAAATGGTGATACACAGTCACTGGGTCTAAACAAAAACTTTTGCTAGCTATTTTTTCGGACTTTATAACCCACTACTGGTATTAAACGAGCAATCCATCGGAATCGCAAGTTACTGTCAATAACTGCAATGGATCTTTCACATACTGAAGGATTTATTGGACCTAGAATCGTTCATCGACCAATACTACATTCACTGCAGTATAGATACTGCCAGTACAAACCAGCAAGACACCCCAAAAACAAACATACGGAAAAAGACCTCTTCTACAGATTCAAGCAATCTACAGACGACAGACATGGAGGTCAGTGTTCTTGCATCCATCAATAAAAAAACTCGACTTAGTGGTCATATTTCATGAGGAAATAAAAGAACTCTGGTCAAGCCGGGAATTTGCCTACAACTACATTGAAAACTCTCTCGAAGCATCCGTCAAAAACCTCAGCAACAAAATGGACTCCATCATGAAAGAAAACAGAATAATGACAGAAACAATACTGGACATTCAAACCAGAAACAGGCAAGACAACCTGATCTTTTCCGGCATTCCAGAACAATCACCCAACAACCCTGAAGCACTGGTTAAAGACTTCATGAAAAACCAACTCAAGTATGTTACACACAAGGAGTTTGTTGCTGGTACAGAACCAAGGCAGCCATCTGCGGCATCAACTCAACCGATGGCTCTAAGCATCGGGGGTAACTTGGGGGTTCAGTGTCCAAAAGACACCTCCACAATACCAACACACATGAACACAGCCATCACGACACTCTTATTAAAATCAAACAGACCCAATCCACCCTTCTAGTTACCGTCCCTTATGTTAGGATTGGATTTCAGGAGTTACAGTTGTTTTATTTACTGTTAGTATTATTTTGCTTTTATAATGATAGAGTTTAGTATGACTGTCTGTGTTTCATTAGCAGCACCATGTATCAGTATAAACCTGGCTCTCATGCATGGATTAAAGTTATAATATTCAGCTTTGAGTCAACTTGTAGTATATTTCATCTTCTTGGAAAATTGTGCAAGAATAGATTGCATAGATAAGTGTCATTCTGGAAACTATAGAAGCAAAACACACACACACACACACACACACACACACACACACACACCGCTTATACGAACATTCTAGAATATTGACGTGACCACCCATGTACAGGGCAGTCCCAGCCCGAGAAGATAAATGTGAATGATTTTTGATTATTGAGGCTCTTGGGACTTGTCATCTCATAGAGCCCAGCGCTGTAATAACTCTGCATTTAACCAGAAGAAAATACATCTACGTAAAGCTGATTCCTGTTTCCTGAGTGTTATTTCTTGGGGCCTTCAGATAAAAGAACCGGTTGCAGCTAAAACTTATCACTTATTAATTCAGATTTAAAAATCATTTCCAAAGCCCTAGCCACTAGAATAGAGATAATCACTCCAATATTAATCCACCCAGACCAAACAGGTTTCATCAAAAACAGAAATGCTCCAGATAGCATCTGTAGATTATTTAATTTGATTAATCGTGCACAACAAAACAAACCAAAACCATAAATTTATCACTAGATGCAGAGAAAGCATTTGACAAAGATAACTGGACATTTCTCTTCTGTACATTCTGTAGATTTGGGTTTGGAGAGTCATTCATCTATTGGATAAAAACACTGTACACATCACCTAGGGCAACAATAAGTGCAACTGGGATCAGGTCACAAAGTTTCATTTTACAGCAGGGTATCAGACAAGGATGCCCACTCTCACCATCTCTATTCGCCATTTTCATCGAGCCTCTAGCAGCAGCAATACAACTGAGCAATATAATTAAAGGAATACAAGATGCTCACTCAGAACATAAAATTAGTCTTTATGCAGATGATTTATTATTATATACAATATACAGGATCCCTATAATTCTCTAAAGGAAACTTTACACTAACACATTTTTTAAGATCTCAAACTAAACAATAAATTGGAATAAATCCAGCATACTACCACTCTCTGAGGATGCCTGGGATTCTGCAGCTCAAGACTCCTCCCCCCAATTCTGCACAGGCAATATTAAATACCTTGGTAATATCTCTCCCAGGCTATCAGAACTTTTTAATCTCAACTACACCCCCATTCTAAAAAAGATAGAAGAAGATTTCAAACGCTGGTCCAATCTTTCTCTCTCACTCATTGGTCAAATAGCTACTGTCAACATGAAAACTCTACCTCAAATCAACTGTTTACAATGCTTCCCACAACACCCACAGATAAATGGTTTGAATCACATGATTCTATAACTTCACAGTTTTATTGGAAAAACAAGAAACCCCAAATTTCTCTATCTACATTCCCAAAAGAAGAAATCACTAGGTGGTTTAGAAGCACCAAATTTCCAGTATTACTATTTGACAGATCAGCTACAATATTTAGTCAAATTGATTCAGAAGGACAGTTACAACAGTGCATGGATAGAATTAGAGCAAAATTACTCAAAAAATAACTCAAATATCTCAGTTGCAGACCTTCGTTTTCTATCAAACTCTATTAAGAAAATGAATCACTGTAAGAACATCACAATCCTCTCAACTCTGACAGCCTGGTGGAAAGCAAGCAAAATCACTAAATCATCACTTGCACCATGTAGATACACTCCAATTTGGCACAACCCTGATTTCAACTGCATAATAACCCTATCTATTTCCCAGCATGGCAACATAAAGGAATCACTCACTTACATCACCTATTTGAAAGTAACCAGTTCATATCATACACTGATCCAGAAGTACAGAGTTCAGAGAGAACAGTTCCTCCAGTACAATCAACTAAAATCCATAATTAAGTCAAAGATTAATGTAACCAATAACCCACTACAATCCTCCAAATTAATTGAAGAATTTAAGAAAATGACATCCTCCAAGAAAATAATATCCAAGCTATATAAACTCATATCAAATACAGAATCAACAATAACAATACCAAACCTCAAATGGGAAAACGATTTAACTCTCTCCCTCAGCTCTGACTTCTGGATAGAAATTTGCAATAACATCTTTTCTATGACCAGGAATGTAAATTTACAACTTATACAATACAAGATCATTTACAGGACCCATATTACACAAAGTAAAATGTTCAAAATGGGTTTCACTGACATTGACATCAGCTCACAATGCATTGTAGGTTGCACGGACAATTATTTTCATGCTACTTGGACTTGCCAACCATTCCCACTGGAAAGCAGTGACAGAGAAACTCTCCACCATCTTGGGCTGTAGAATCCCTCCTTCTCCATCACTTTGCTTACTCGCTAATATCATAAAAATCGGCGTACGCATGGGCCCTCTTTGTGGACTTCAGCTCAGCATTCCACACCATCATCCCGGACATCCTCCACTCCAAACTCACCCAGCTCACTGTGCCTGCCCCCACCTGTCAGTCGATAACTAGCTTTCTGACAGACAGGAAGCAACAGGTGAGGCTGGGGAAAACCACATCCAGCATTCAGACAATAAGCACAGGTGCCCCCCAGGGATGTGTGCTCTCCCCTCTGCTGTTTTCACTCTACACCAACGACTGCATCTCAAAGGACCCCTCTGTCAACCTCCTAAAGTTTGCTGATGACACAACGGTCATTGGTCTCATCCGAGATGATGACGAGTCAGCCTACAGATGGGAGGTTGAGCAGCTGGTCCTGTGGTGTAGCTGCAACAACCTGGAGCTGAACACACTCAAAACAGTGGAGATGACAGTGGACTTCAGGAAGAACCCCCCCCACCTTAGCCCTCCTCACCATACTTGGCAGCACTGTATCAGCAGTAAAGTCCTACAAGTTCGTGGGCTCCACTATCTCCCAGGACTTGAAGTGGATGTCCAACATCAGGACCATCATCAAGAAGGCACAGCAGAGGATGTACTTCCTGCACTGCATTTTAATTTCGTTGTACAATGTACAATGACAATAAAGATATAAAGATAAAGATAAAGACTTTCCAGCATTTTTCCTGCACCTGTGATTCCAGCTCTGACCCTGGATTGCCTTTTTGACCAATGATTACTGCCTAAACCTCCTGATTCCGATTGCGTACTGTGTTTCGACCTTTGGACTTCCCTTTTGACCGTGCTTTGAATGTGTAAATGCTTACCTTGAATGTATAAGTTTGCTGGCTCTGACCCTGGACTGTATTACCAACCTGAGATTGTGTTTCATGTTTAATCAGTTTCTGTGTTGCTTTGTTCATTACCTGTGCTCTTATTAAAGAGACAGTTTTGCTTTTACTCGTCTGGCTCTATAACTGAGTTCACCCCTGGACACGCCGATTCCTGACACCTACCAATTAAATACAAAAACCCACTCCTCGTTTCTCTAGCTATTGCCAAGAAAACAATCTTTCAAAACTGGAAATCAAAAAAAATCACTACACATAAACCACCTGACCAACTTCTGATACAATGCATCACATTAGAGAAAATGACATTCACTCACAAGAATAGTTTATCAGCTTTTTATGTTACATGGAACTCGTTTCTAACAAGTTTCAACTTGAACCAAACACCTGGGGCTAAGGCCACGCACATTCCCACCAACCTTTAAAAATTTAACAAGCTGATTTTATTAGTAGTACTGTTATCATCATTATTATTGGTAATTATTTATTTATTTATTTACTTATTTTCCCTCCTTTTCCCTTTCTTGCCCTTAATAGACTGCTTAAGTTAGAAATACTTACACTACACACCCTCACACACTACAGTCTTGTAAAACACTATCTTTTTGTAATGTCATGTATCTGTTGTCTTGTCTCCCATGTTTGGTCCTGTTTTGTTAATGTGTTACTTTGTTTCAATAAAAAAAAAGTAATGCGGAAAAAAAAAATTAAGACGGGAAGGTGAATCTATCCCAGTCCATTGTCTATATTTACACATACACAGTGATATATTTCCTAAAAGTATTTGATTATGATTTTAGTATTTATTCCATCTTTTGCCAGTAATAATATGTCTGTTTAAATAGATAATGTTGATAACATCCCAGGATGGTTGGCTTGACAGCATATTATTCACCAAGTAGCCACAAGGGGCGCTAAGATGTAGTCAGTTTGCCCTGTAGTTATTTTTTACACTATGGTAGCACAACCCAGTACATCATGCCAAAAAACAATTGCAAGGTAGTTGTTCTCAGCCATTCTACCTCACCATGTAGGCGCGCACATCTGGTTTTACACATTACAAATGGTTAAGCAGAGTATTATACATGTTCTGTGTCTCCTTTTTTATCCTCCAGGTACCTCCAGCAACTGCTTTAGTGCTTTACACAAATGAGACTTTAGGACAGGCACTAAGTGTCTAAGGGTTTAGGAAGTAGCAACAAAGGGAGTAGACATTAGATCACTGCACGTGTGTGCTAGCAAAAATCAGAACCATCCACAGTCATTGTAACCGATGCAATATATAGCATGTTATTCGTAGAACTACCACTAGGGATGCGGAGATATCCTTGTATCCTTCCCCAGATCCGTGTCTTGACAATCCTGTCTCACATGTCTGTGGACAATTTTCTCAACCTCAAGGCTTTGTTTTCACTTTTACATACACCATCACCTATAAGACCTTTATACAGATAGGTGTGTGCCTTTCCAAATTATATCCACTACATTAAATTAAACTGAGAATTACAGATTCAAAGAATCTGAGAGTAGAAGCATCTGAATGACCACTGACAGGAGCAGGATGTACCAGAGTTCAGTTGCAAGTGTCATAACAAAGGGTCTGAATATTTCAGATATTTCAGTCTTTTATTTGTAATACCATTACAAAACACTACAAAACCCTGTTTTCACTTTATCATTGTGGAGTACTGTGTGTAGATTGTTGAGAAAAAAACTGAATTCATTTTAAAATGAGTCTGAAACAAAATGTGGAAACCTTGAAAAGGTCTGAATACTTTCCATACTAACTGTACAACACATGACCATTGGTTGTAATAATCTGCTGGTACAAAAGATGTATAGAGTCATTTCTTTACAAGACAGTCTCCCAAAACCGTTTAGTGACAAACTCCACCTCAGAGGTCCCTCTGTTAAACTCCTAAAGTTCGCAGATGACATAACAGTCATCACTCATCCGAGATGGTGACAAGTTGGCCTACAGACGGGAGGGTGAACAGCTGATTCTGTGGTATGGTCTCAACAGCACTGTATCACTATCTCCCTGGACTTGAAGTGGTGGTCCACCATCAGCACCATCATCAAGAAGGCACAGTAAAGAACAGAAAATGCCAGCTGAGGAAGTTCAACCTGCCAGCCTGAAGAAAAAATCATCAGAGCCAGCCTGCCCTCCATGGAGGACTTGTACACCTCATCAGTCAAAAGTAGGGCAGAGACGATTTCTGCAGACCCCCCACACCTTGGACACAAACAGTCCCCTCTGGATGGCACTACAGGTGACTGTATGCCAAAACAGACAGACAAGTTTCTTCCCCTGCGCCATCACTCTGATGAACCGGTATCCATATTTATACTGTATGTATAACAAGATACAGCAAACACTGCAGTGCAGTAACCTATAGGTGTCATCACTGTACATAAAATAGCTCATTGTTAACTTGTATATATGCACATTTTTAGAAATACAGTAAAACCTTGGATTGCGAATAACCTAGCCTGCGAGTGTTTTGCAAGACGAGCAAAAATTTCTTATAAATTTTAACTTGATAAACGGGCGAGGTCTTATGTATGCTTTGTCTCCCGAGCGTCAAATCACAACTGAGCCGATGGTTCTCGCGCCTTACTCATATAGTCAACATCTGTACTGCAACAATGGCCCCAATGAAGAAAAGATAAAGGTTGAAAAGAAAGGCAGTAAGAAAAAGGAGGTGATTATGGTGGAAGTTAAAAAGGAAATGATCGAGAAGCATGAATGAGGCATGTGAGTGACCAACATTGCAAGATTTTATTAGGGAGATGTGTAAAATGTGGGAAATGGTGCAAAATTTTGTGGAAAAGCACCACCTGAATAAGGCTGTAGCAGTGCAAATGATAAATTGGTTTAACGGCAATGCAATGTCACATTTGTGCCAAATCCTCAAAAGGAGGCAAAAGCAAGTGTCATTGGATAGGTTCCTTATTAAAGTCGCACAAAGAAAAAAAGATTTCAGTGAGCCAACAGATAGCAGATAGCTCTTCTCTCTGTCTCCCTCACGCAGCCACGATTCTTTTCAAAGGTTCATTTGTTTTATTTTTACTATATACTATATTTTGCATTACTGTAATCATTTTTGTATGAATAAGTGGTTGTGGAACGAATCAGCCAAGTTGCCATTATTACTTGTGGGGAAATTTGCTTTGATATGCAAGTGCTTTGGATTACAAGCATGTTGCCGGCACGAATTACGTATACTCACAATCCAAGGTTTTACTGTAGATGGTTGTTTGTCGTCTTGTTTTTTCTTACTAGTTATTCTTTTTTTTTTTGGTGCATATTGGAGTCCATTGAGCTGGAGTCAAATTCCTTTTATTTTACCATACTTGTTAATAATGTTTATGATTGACTGACTGATTGAAATAAGCACACTAAATAATACTAGAAAGTGATACCTGGTGAACCAACTCATGGGCGATAACACTGGCAACTCTCTGCTTGTTGCTTGAGGAAGACTCGTTTTCATCATACAGCAGGTTGTTCTCCCTGTAGGTGATGAGGCCCCAGTTCTCCATGGCACCAGTGCCAAAGTTAGGGATGGCTATCATATCTGGATCAAAAGAGCAGAGCTGTCAGAACCTAAATATACAAATTACTCAGTCTGCTGGGCTCACAGCGAGCCACAGTCTGGTATCTCTCTGGTTTAACAGAAAGGCATTTTGTCTTGTTCATAACAAGCTTAACAAGCTGGCTATTGTTAACACAAACTGGCGGTGGATGACAGACTTTGGGTAAAGCTGAAATTACTGTATTGATTCTCTGCACATTTATGGTGAGGCACTTTGGAGAGTCATTAATTACAGCTGTGCTTCTCCTACTAAGACCAGTAAAATTTTAAATAACTGAAGGAACTGCTTATCACCTTTATTTAATTAATATATTATTAATTCTTATGAGACAGCAAGATAGTAATTGACTGCCTGAATACCAGCAACATGTTTCAACCCCAGAGAATTCCTAATTTTATTATATAATATTTAAAGCTGGTCTAAGGCAACCACCTGAGTTTCACAGATTACCATGAAGTTTACTGATCACATATAAGGCATGTTTCTTTCCTCCAATGTGTGTGTTGAGAATGTAGCCTACTTCTGGAAAAGAGCTCATGGGTACAAGACTGTGCAGAATTTTTCATTTTAACATTTCCTATTATTTCCATAACACTCACTCTGGGAGATCTCTTCCTGTATATTATTAATTGTGGTTTAATTTAAATTTATGTGATTTTTTTTCTTACCTCTCAAATTCTTAAGTATAATAGCAAGCAACATAAAATCTTTCCAGAATCCTTAGTTGTCCCAAATGCATCATGTTCTTAACCCACTTACAGTGGCCCTTATTTTGACTAAACTCGTAAGATGTTTCCTCTGCTGCATGACCGGTTCAAGTTCTCAAATCTAATTTAGAACTATTCAGAGTATCCACCAGAACTTTTCTGGTGAAAAGGTGGTATTGGGGGCATTTTCCAATACGTGTACTTCTCTGTGTTTGTGTTCTTGTGGACTTGTAAAATGTCATTGGTTACAGCCCAGGTACTGTTCCAATTCAAAGTCTGGATCTAGCAGAGTACACATCAAAAAACCAGAAGCATTCTTGCTCTGCCAATTTTATCAAGGACGCTTTGGGAGCTGACCTGTGTGGACTTGAGGCAGCAAAGTATCCCAGAATGAACTACTTGCCAGTTATCACAGTTTTAGCCAGGCTCAAACCATTATATCCTAGGACTAGTATGACTCTGTAAAGCCTTGACATTTTTACAGGTGAGAAAATAACCACTTAGATTGAGAATATGTGGTCGGTTTATGTTTAAGTAATACCCATTTGGAAATTTGCTCTGGTGTTTTCAGAGAAGTCAATACCTGTTACTGGACCAGCTAGCTATAATCAACAGGCAGCTACATCTCATTCAGAGCACAGTATGTCAGCAAGGACACTATGTGTTCCAATTGCACATTGAGAGTACTGCGTCCTCCTTTTCATTAGAGTTTAAAGTACAGCATTACCAAGTTCAAACTCCCAAGCAGAGGAGTCTAAACTTGGTGTCCTAGGTGGTGTTCTTGGTGTTCTTCTCTGTACTTGTATTCTTGTAGACTTGTGAAACCTACTAAAGAAAGGTTCTTTAATGTTTAGCAGATTCAGACTGCTTTCCGTGTATGAATTATTGGACTTCCCTCTGACATCTCGTTTTGGATCCCTCGGCTGTGTAAGTCTGCTGGCTCTGACCCTGGACTGTATTTTCGACCTGAGTGTGTATTTCGTTTTTTCCGTATGGTTTTGTTGTCCATGTTATTATTAAAGAGACAGTTTTTTGCTTTCCCCCATCGGAAAGCTGCCAGATTGTTCTCTCACCCATGTCAGACTTTCCAGTGTTTTTTCTTATGCCTGTATTTCCTGTTTTGACCCCGGACTGTTTTTTGACCATTGTGTTCTGCCTTGCCCTCTTGATTCGGACTGCTTTCTGTGTATGGATTATCGGAGTTCCCTCTCTGACATCTCAGACATGCTTAACATGGTATATAGTATTGGTTTTGAAAGTATGAGGTGCACTAGAGAATGTCAGGGAGGTGTAGAACGAGTAAAACTAAACCAGAAAAAAAGCTGTAAACATCAGACTTCAGCTCGGCTCTGGGTGGGGCAAAATGGATCAACTTGTAGTACCTACAGTGAGAGGGAAGACGCAGTCTAGGGTGAGCAGAAAACAGAGGAAGTATGATGGTTATTTTGATTTTCATTGACTGGTCCTGATGATGCTCCACTGCTACAGTGTGTTATTTGCAAAGCGGTGCTATCTAATGGCGTATAGCGGTATATCCTGTGCAATGAAAACCCCTGGTATATAGCAATACACTAGTATGTAAATCAGGATTTGTTCAGTGTGCCTGTCAGTGCCATGTTTAATGTATAGTGGCATGAAAGAGTTTGTCTAAACATACCTAGTTTTGAGATGGAGTACGGCATGTTGAAATATTCCTCAAAGTAGTCAAAGATGACCTTGGTTGTGTTGGCTGCATACTCTGCAGTTGCCAACTGACTTGGCTGGGCATAGATTCTCAGCTGCAAGGGCAGACAAAGCACATGTGAGTCTGTGTGTACTGCAATGTGCCTGACCTAAGTCTATCAATATAAATTAATTTCATATTCTCTAAGAGTGTTTTTACAAAGTGCTGGCACTGATAGTGACAAAATGAGAAACTCACAGGAATTCCTTGGGCGGAGGTTTTTTCCACATGGTGAAACTGGTGCACAGCAAAACATACCAAATAGGTGCTCATTGGAATGGACTTCTGGAAGGAGGTCTTCACTTTATTGCCAAGCATTTGTTGAGGGGTGCCCTGCAAAAACAGTGCAAAAGGCTAGGAGATTAATTTGGATGTCTCAACCTATAGAGCTGGTGACAAATAATGCATCCCCTGGTCTACAGACAGAAGCACGGGACCGAATCCTCTGATTTTACTACTGTATGCACTTTGACTTGACAAATGTACAGAGACTTGAGAAAAACTGGAGCATTTGGGGTCAAATAAACACAGACTGAAAAAGTACTCCAGCAGTTGAAGTATGCAAATAACACAAAAGCAACATTTCCTTTGGGTTCAGTAGTTTCAGGGTGGTGGTGACAGAACCATACACTGCAAAACACCATGTTTAGGTAAATGGCATTTGTACTTTTGGATTAAAAATCTATATTACTGGTCTGCAAAAATCCTAATCACAGTTATTTTGGTCAATATTGAAATCACACTTGTTTAACAGGATTATTCCTTGATTTAGAAAACATCACACCATTACTGGACTTTAAAAACATCTTGACAGTGGGTTTTGGGGTATTTCATATAGCTAATAGTTACTGACAGTTCAGAGGAAATTACCTACCACTTCAAGTTAACAGTATTGCCTGTCATAACCTAAAAAAATCACTCAGTCTGCTGGGCACACAGCGAGCCACAGCCATCTCTCTCTCTGGTTTAACAGTAAGGCATTTTGTCTTGTTCATGACAAGCTTAACAAGCTGGCTTTTGTTAACACAAACTGGCGGTGGATGACAAACTCCAGGCAAAGCTGAAATTATTGTTTCTCTGCACATTTATGGTGAGGTACTTTGGAGAGTTATTAATTACAGCTATGCTTCTCCTGCTAAGACCAGTTAAATTTTAAATAACTGAAGGAACTGCTTATCACTTATTTAATTAATATATTATTAATTTTAGATAATAGTCTATCAAAATGTACATTATTACAAGCTGCCTGTGGTGGTAAATAGGTTTCAGCTACATCTGGTGTGAATTTTGGAGTTGTTAGGGGTGTCTTTGTTATTGTTTTACTTTTTTCTTTTTTAAATTTGATAGAATTGAACAAGCAGTATGTAGTCATATTAAGCAGGACAATTTTTGATGCCTTCTTTGGTTATGTATTATTTGAAAATGAAACACAGCATGTATATACACTCACCGGCCACTTTATTAGGAACACTTGTACATTTGTATGCAATTCAAAGCAAAACTTTGACCTTAACATTTGTGTTCATGAAGCTCAAGTGTTGAAATTTTTGGTGAAATTGTCATAAATGTATAAATTCAATTGTATGTTTATTATTGAGGTCATAGTTAAAGGTGGTGTTTTACTGGACTATGTTATATTCAGAGGTGTTGCTAATATTCTGACCCTCTCATGTATGTAGCTCGGGGGGACACATATAGAGAGACACCTCTGAATATAATGTAAGGTGGAAGTGTTGCACTGAATTGCATCCAACTGTAAAGGTATACCGAATACAGTGGCCGGTGAGTATTTACCATTGCTGACTTAAGTCCTACCTCAGGTGGCATGTTGGACAGAGCTTTATAGGCAGCATCATGAGTGATGGAGATGTTATAGGTGGCCTTCTTGTTGGGTTCATCAAAGCAGGGAAACGACCGGCGGGCGTCGGTTGGCTCGTGATCAGTTGCAGCAATCTTTCTGGTGAAAGGAACAAATTATAGAAAGTGTGTGAGACCAGATGCAAGTTTGTTATTAGTGATTATGCCTCTGGTATTTTGCATCAGTTAGCTCCCCTGGCAAAGTCTGGCCATTGAAGCCTGTTATCTGTTTATCAAAATAAAAGAATCTTTTTGTCATCAGGTATGAAACAATGCACACTGAGCAGTCTCAACAAGGGCAGTGTTTAGTGTTAAAGTCAAAGGAGCTTCACCAGCCTACTCAGCCCAAAATCTGCCTTTTGACTAACTGTAACACTTATTCCTTTAAGATTAGAAGGGTGGCTTGAATTTATGTCATTTAAGATTAAATTATGGAAAACATTAAAGAACCTTCTGTGAGCTCTGAGGCAGTGACTCAGCCAGCGAAACCCTGACTGTTTGGACCATACTGAGCATAAGGACTGAAGCTGATTATATCTCTGGAATGAAGTCAAAACTTTGGGTTGATGTTCAGATTTTTTTTTCTGTAAGATCCAGCTGCACACTATGAAGCAAAATACAAACATTTTCAGCCTACTGCTGATGAATGTTTGTTACTCCAAAGCTAGAGTATGAATGGCCAGCTATAGTATACAGTAACTCAGCAATTTTTGTTGTTTGATTTAAATTGAATTTTATACTGTGACAATCCCCACTCAAGCTCCACTTACTACTTTTTCTGCCTAGCTTTCCACTTTATAGCACAGATTTTCTCTTGGAGTTGAATCATTTAACAGCTCAGCAGTCGTTATGATTTCACACACAGCACTTCCACATCATCTCCATGACAACTGAACAAATTCCATTCACTGATGGTGACTATATGTTACACTTAACCCTCCAGAAAAAATCTTCGCAGCGGACTTTGTGCTGGGAGTGATTTGTCAGAATGAATTTTTAAGCTTAGGTATCAGTGAAAATCTAGTCTGTCACATTTTGGTCAGTGTTATGGAAATGTGTGGTTTTGTCTATAAACTGAACTTCATGGCCATTAAAATGATTCATTAATATGCTGATTGGGAGGCTGCAGTTATGTAGTACATTCACACAGCAACCAATTTTCCATATTTGGTCCTGAGTATAGCTAGAAAAATGGATGCCTTGCATTTATCACTCTTATATACACATATAACCATGTATTTCCTACTTCAGCCTCCAAGTGCATAGCAGGGACCCCAGGGGAACCCTTGGGGAAGCACATTTTGTTGTTTTATTAAATTGAATTTTATAAATAGTACCATACATGAAAGACTGCGCTGAGGTATGGGAAAGTATTTATTAAACAAAGACTAACTAATTATGGTGGAATATTAAAAAACTGTAAAACAAACGTAGATAACGATGGAAATTTAAACAAAGATGTTTGATGTAGTGACTGAAGCTAATATGTGGAGGATGTAAGGCAGTTCCAAGGTGGAGCTTCAGCCTGTGCTCTTTTGGTCTGCTATTTGGAAAATAACCTTTCTTGTTTCTTTTCTTTAATGTTTTTATGAAATCTTTATATATGTAATGTAAGTTCTTTTGTTTTTGTATTCTTATATGATCTTAAGAAAGTTATTGGAACATACTGTATGTTGTGCAACACAATCCCCCTGACTTCTGTTCCAGGGCTGAAGCTGTCTTTTATTTTGGGCTCAGACAGAATGTAGTATGTAAAAAAGTATTTTTAGAAACATATTTCATGAAGCATTACAGACCTTCAGTGGATATAGCTTCAGCACAGCAGTCACACAATATGACATTTTTCTGTAGCTTGAAATATAGTTAAGGAAAAATATTCAATTTTTAAACATTATATTAAACATTCGATTTTCCTACAGCATTTTCAAGTCTATTATTTTTACATTATTAGACTATAATTATAATATATGAGGACATTTTAAATGTTTATACATTTTTCAACAAATATAACGCCTCCATTTTAACAATTGTAACTCCTCCATAACCTGTATAAGAACTTACCTAATGACCCCATTCTCAGTGTAAACAACGCTGTAGAATCCCACCAGAGAGCCATTGAGCCAGCCCTGGAAGTCCAGGCTGAGCACATATACCTCTCCTAGGTTGGTGGCAGGCAGTTCCTCTGTAGCTTCCACCACCACATACTGCTGAGGTTTGTATTCAAAACAACTTTTTATCGGCATCTCCCTACTGCCTCCGTCATGGTTTAGCTTCGTCAGCCTGGGCAGGGCACTGACAAATGTATCCCTGATGTGGAGCCACAGATGACGTGTGGGCCTACTGATTTCCACATGGATGCTCACGGTGCCGGTGTAGGTGTCCTCAACTAAGTCAGGCTCCAGATGCAGGTCATAGTGGACCGGATTCACGTAGCTGGGCAGACGGAAACCTGTCCATTCCCCGCTAGAATCAGTGGAAGGCATGCAGGGCCCTCTGCCAGGTGGAAGGGACTCAGTAGGTTCTGTGGTCGTGGTGGTGCCTGACCTGGAGAGGCCCACCCCAAGGCCCACTGCCAAAGAGCACACCACCATCATCACACAGATGACAAGTACATGCGTACGCCGGATGCAGTAACGCGTCTGTGGTTTCTCCATGTCCATGCTGTCAACCACGTCGACTTCCAAGCCTGAAAACTTCACTTAAACTAAAACCAGACTTTCTCTGTGCAAACTGCTGTTAATCTGACTTGACCTCAGAGCTGTAGTCGCCGGCTCATACAGTATTTGGATAGCAGTGTGAACTGATCCAAAGCATGCCTCTGTGGTGTAGAGGGGTGGAGAGAAGAAAGAGGAGGAGAAGTGAGAAGAGGAAATCTGTCAGGCACCAAAGAGAATCTCACACACTGAGCGAGAGATTTATGTATGTGCCCTCAGTGCTGTTAACACACCTCCTCCTGTTAAACATCAACAATCTGCCTGCAAATCAACTGTTAAAATTTAACTTAAAGTGTTGTGGTGCAAAATGTTGCATGCTATTCTGTGTGTATGTAAGAAGAGCAAGAACACATTGCCTACTTTAGCTTTAAAAATAAGTGAATCATTGTGTGTATGTGTGTGTGTGCTGCTATCAGAATGATTTAAATTTTAGTGTGAGCTGGATGCAGTAGAATCTAGCCTGTATGCAGTGGATACACAAAGAGGAATGATGTATAGTCTGAACATGAGCCTGCTATTGCTCTCTCACCAAAATAAGAGGGATAACAACATGTACTGTTGTACTGTGTTGCACCACAGTCTTAGGATTCACTATGTAGAAACATTAATTTTTCTTCTTGCTGAAGATGATAATGGATGTTTAGTCACTTGTTCAGTTTTTTATCAAACAAGTTGCTACCAGAAAATGTAATTCAACACGTCTTGGCAAAGATGACCATGGTGCTGATACTCTGGAAAGAAGAAAACTGTGTAAAAAAAGTCACCAATACAGCAGTTGCATAACTCTTGTGTATATAAAACATGAGAAGTCAGCTACAACTACCAAGATGATTTTAATAAGAAACATTCCACCACAGATTCTGTTAGGAGCATTGCTAATGAGC
Organism: Monopterus albus; assembly: GCF_001952655.1. Classification (NCBI taxonomy): domain Eukaryota; kingdom Metazoa; phylum Chordata; class Actinopteri; order Synbranchiformes; family Synbranchidae; genus Monopterus; species Monopterus albus. Next base: position 5,310,316 of record NW_018127920.1, on the reverse strand, counting down.
TAAAGCCAAATAACACCCTACATTGTTGAGAAAACTGGAAACAATCTGCAGCTTAAAGGATTTCCCTTTTATTGTCATGATCCTGCCCCGTCTGCTTCCGGGATCCTACTTTTATTTTGGTACCACTTCCTGTCACCAGCTCATCCACAACCCTGGTAACTTCATCTCATCATGCACATTGGTTTCACCTGCCACTAATCACCCACACCTGTTCAACACAGCATATAGCAGCTCCTCATAGTGTGGGGAGCTGCCAGATTGTTCTATGCCCTGTCTAGACTCTCCAGTGTTTTTCCCTGACTGCTTTCCTGGTACCAGCCCCTTGCCTGCTCTAATGACCTGTGATCCAGCCTGCTCCCTCTTGTCTGACTTCCAACCTGAGATCGACATCCTGCCTGTTCAACTAACCTGTGATTCTGCCTTGCCTTCTCTGCTGCCCTGCTGGAGACTTCGACCCTGGACCGTATTAAGTACCACTCTTCTGCCTGATCCCCCAGGTCTGTGTGTGTTTCTGCTGAGATCACAAAAGGACATTAAAATCTGTTCTACTGCCTCAGTGGACTGGCTCTTTAATTGGGTTCACTCCTCTTTATTCACGAGAGCGCCACTCGCCTCCCTGACAGTACAATCTGGCCAAAATGAACCCAGCCAGCAGTGAGCTCCGTGAATGGCAGGAGTGCATTGAATGGGCTCTGGCCACTCATGAGGCTGCGCTGGGGACGGTACAAACCACAGTACATGGTCTGGCTCACGAGGACGTACCGTGAGGCGCTGCTGCCGGGGCTCCAGTCACCATGCCAAGTGTCCACGAACCCAGGATCCCACCCCCGGAGCAGTACGGCGGACAGAGTGGGGACAGCTGTTCTTTTTTGACGCAGTGAGAGATACAGTTTGAGTCCCAGCCCTCGGGTTTCCCCACGGAGCGGTCAAAGGTCACTTACACACTATCGTTACTGACGGGCCGAGCTCGCCAGTGGGGTACAGCCGAGTGGGCCAACTGATCGGACTGCTGCGCTATGTTTCAGAGGTTCGGGGCAGAACTAACGAGGATCTTCGATCCACCCAGCCATGCTACAGCCACTTCTCCCTCTCTACACACCTTGGTACAAGGGAACCGATCAGCAGTGGATTACATAATCTACTTCTGCACCGCGGCTGCCTGTACAGAATGGAACGAACCTGCTTTGATCGACGCCTTCTATGGAGGGTTATGAGACGGACTGAAAGACGCACTCACAGCATATGACCGGCCCAGACACCTTTGGCCGCTAATGGATCTGGTGACCAGAATAGACGGCCGATACAGAGAAAGACAATCAGAACGAAGACAACAGCAGACGCGCCCCCCAGGAATACGTCCGGACAGCTACACAAAACCCTAAACCCATGCAACTGGGCCGCGCCCGATTAAAACCAGAAGACAGAACGCAGATTCAGGCTGAACTTAAGCCTATACTGTGGGGGGCCTAGCCATCGGGCGTTTTTTTGTCCAGTAAAAGGGCAGAGGCTCAGCAGGACTGGGAGGACGTTGCTGAGCCACGAAACGGTGAATACACAGGCCTCCCGTCCCATAATCACAGCTCAGCTCTCCTATGACACCAAGACCATCCCCGTCTCTGTTTTCATCGACTCCAGTTCTGACACCAGCTTCATCGATCCAGCGTTTCTCCGTCAGCACCAAATCCCCAGCAACCCCGTGAGTAACCCACTCCTGGTTCATTCTTTTAACAACAAGATCCTGCAACGTGTTACCAGCCACACACCACCACTAACCCTTTCTATCGATAATCACAGGGAAACCTCTGACTTTCTTGTAATGCAGTCCTCACATCACCTTGTAGTCTTGGGCTTTCCTTGGCTGGTGAGGCACGGTGCCAAGATCTTGTGGGCCAAAGGGAAAATAACTGAATGGTCGCCACAATGCGCCACCCAGTGTCTGCAAGCAGCTACCAGCCGGGGGCAGAGACAGAGCCAGACTTGTACCCCGACATATCCAAGGTCCCACCTGAGTACCTGGACCTCAAGCAGGTGTTCAACAAGGCTCGAGATACAGAGCTACCACCCCATCGACCATATGATTGTTCTATTGAACTACAGCCTGGAACCACACCCCCTAGGGGCCGGATATTTTCACTCCCCCCTCCTGAACGCAAGGCCATGACGTCCTACATCACAGAAGTCCTGAAGGCTGGACTGATTCGACCGTCTTCATCACCTGCAGGGGCAGGGTTTTTCTTTCTTGGCAAAAAAGATGGAGGACTACGTCCGTGTATTGATTATCGTGGTCTCAACAGGTTCACCGTCAAGAACCGTTACCCGCAACCACTATATCCACCGCCTTTGAACTGCTACATGGGGCACAGATCTTCACCAAATTGGACTTCAGAAATGTCTATCATCTGGTGTGTATGAGGGAGGGGGATGAGTGGAAAACAGCATTCAACACCCCATCAGGCCATTTTGAGTATCTGGTCATGCCCTTCGGACTCACTAATGCCCCTGCTGTGTTCCAGAACCTGGTCAATAATGTTTTAGGGGATATGCTGAACAAATTCGTCTTTGTATACCTAGACGATATTTTCATATTTTCCCCGTCTGAGACCGAGCACAGGACTCATGTTCGAGCCGTGTTGCAACGCCGCCTCCAGAACAACTTGTTTGTAAAAGCAGAGAAGAGCTGCTTCCACGCCAGAACTGTCTCCTTCCTGGGCTTTGTCATTTCCCCAGAGCACATTGAAATGGATCCTGCCAAGGTTTAGGCCATGTCCTCTTGGCCAACAGCAGACACAACGTTTCCTGGGGTTTGCCAATTTCTACCGCAAGTTCATCAAGGATTTCAGTACCATCGCCGCCCCCCTACATCGACTCACGTCCAGCACCAGCCATTTCGCCTGGACTGATCAAGCCACAGCAGCCTTTCACGCACTTCAGCGCCAGTTCACGGCAGCCCCCATTCTCTCCTTGCCCAACCCACCAAACAATTCATTGTGGAAGTGGATGCCTCTGAGACCGGGGTGGGGGCGGTGCTGTCCCAACGCCTAAGTTCTGACCTGAAACTGCATCCTTGTGCTTTCTATTCCAGGTGTCTCACTCCGGCCGAAAGCCGTTACAGCATCAGAGAGAGGGAGCTACTGGCAGTGAAACTGGCCCTGGAGGAGTGGAGACACTGGCTGGAGGGGGCTCAACTGCCGTCCTTGGTCTGGACCAACCACAAGAACCTGGAGTACCTGCGGACGGCAAAGAGGCTCAACCCCCGGCAGGCAAGGTGGGCACTCTTCCTTTTTTTTAAATCGCTTTGACTTCTCCCTTATCGCCCAGGGCATAAGAATGGCAAGGCAGACGCACTGTCCAGACAACACAACAGGGAAGAGGAAAAAGACCCGGAACCTGCCTACATCCTGCCACAAGCTGCTTACCTTGGAGCCGTACAACTCGGCATTGAGCAGGAGGTACTGACCGCCCAGGCAAATGACCCCAGCCCGTCCACATGCCCACCAGGTCGGTTGTTCGTACCTGCATCCATCAGAGCTCGAGTGCTCCAATGGTGTCACACATCCCGGTTCTCTTGCCACCCGGGCGTGGCCCGGACCTGCTATGTCGTCCAGCGACGTTTCTGGTGGCAAACGCTACAGGACGACGTCAGAGAATTCGTGAACGCCTGCCAGGACTGTGCCAAGAACAAGACCTCATCCAGCAAACTTTCTGGACTACTGCACCCGCTTCCTATCCCCTCACGACCTTGGTCCCATCTCGCCCTAGATTTCGTCACCAGCCTGCCACTCTCTAAAGGTAAAACCACCATACTTGCATTCGTTGATCATTTCTCGAAAATGGTTCACGTCATTCCTCTGCCCAAATTACCTTCTGCTAAAGAGACTGCACAGCTCCTGCTCCAGCATGTTTTCTGCCTACATGGCCTGCCCAGGGATGTGGTGTCAGACCGGGGACCCCAGTTTATAGCATGCTTCTGGGCTGAATTTTGTCGCCTCCTGGGCATAACCGTGAGCCTGTCATTGGGTTTCCACCCCCAGACCAACGGCCAGGCAGAGAGACTCAACCAGCAATTGTAGACGGGCTTATGGCTCCTGTGTAGCCGGGACCAATCCCTGTGGGTGGACAACCTGGTGTGGGTGGAGTACGCCCACAATTCGCTCCCCTCATCCACCACGAGGATGACCCCGTTCGAGTGTACTCACGGTTATTGTTCCCCAGCCTAGACCCAGAGATCCGGGTACCTGCTGCCTCGGCGCTGGTGCGTCGCTGTCATCGAGCTTGGAGGAGAGCCCGCATGGTTTTACTCCGGACGGTCCAGAACTATGCCAAGTGGGCCAATATACACCGTTCCAGGGCCCCTACATACAGACCGGGACAAAAGGTGTGGCTCTCCACCCAAGACCTTCCCCTGAAAACGGAGTGTCGAAAGCTGGCGCCGCGCTTCATGGGGCCGTTTCCTGTAACCAAGCAACTCAGCCCTGGGGCAGTAAGACTTCAATTACCTCGTACACTTCGTGCTCACCCGTCCTTCCATGTGTCCAGGGTCAAGCCTGTCCGGTCTAGCCCGTTGGCTCCCCCACCTGTACCACCTCCTCCACCCCGGCTCTTTGACCGTGGTCCGGTCTACACGGTGCGCCGCCTCCTGCAGTCCAGGCGTCATGGCCGGGGTGTCCAATACCTGGTGGACTGGGAAGGTTATGGCCCTGAGGAGCAGTCCTGGGTCCCCTCACGCCACATCATAGACCCTTCTCTCATCCGGGACTTCCATCGGGCCCACCCGGACCAGCCTGGGGCCATCCGTGGGGCCTGGGGTACTGTCATGATCCTGCCCCGTCTGCTTCTGGGATCCTGCTTTTATTTTGGTACCACTTCCTGTCACCAGCTCATCCACAACCCCGGTAACTTCATCTCATCATGCACATTGGTTTCACCTGCCACTAATCACCCACACCTGTTCACCACAGCATATAGCAGGTCCTCATACTGTGAGGAGCTGCCAGATTGTTCTATGCCCTGTCTAGACTCTCCAGTGTTTTCCTCTGACTGCTTTCCTGGTACCTGCCTGCTCTAACGACCTGTGACCCAGCCTGCTCCCTCTTGTCTGACTGCCAACCTGAGATCAACACCCTGCCTGTTCAACTAACCTGTGATTCTGCCTTGCCTTCTCTGCTGCCCTGCTGGAGACTTCGACCCTGGACCGTATTAAGTACCACTCTTCTGCCTGATCCCCCAAGACTGTGTGTGTTTCTGCTGAGATCACAAAAGGACATTAAAATCTGTTCTACTGCCTCAGCGGACTGGCTCTTTAATTGGGTTCACCCCTCTATATTCACGGGAGTGCCACTCACCTCCCTGACATTTATATTTTGAATCAAGTGACATGGTGGAGCAATGGTTAACACTGTTTCCTCAAAGCAAAATTGTTCTGTATTCGAGCTAGTGCCTTTTTATGTGGAGTTTGTATGTTCTTTGTGCCTGTGTGGGTTCTCTCTGGGTACTCCAGCTTCCTCCCACAGTCCAAAAGTCATGCAGCATAGGTTGACTGTAGACTCTAAATTGCCCGTAGGAGTGAGTGTTGTCTGTCTCTCTAAACAATGGTGTATGTACCATTTAAAAGCAAATTCTAACACTCATCACATGGAGTAATTTAGAATCCCCCATTTATGTAAACAATGGTTTTGTTAACAGGCACGCAGTTTTAACAAAAGACTTTCCAGCACATCCTCCAGAGCAGTGAGATTAAATCCATCAGTCCCTCTGTGTCTTCATAAATTCCTTGCATCGTAAGGGACCACAAACATTCCCAAAGTAGTGCATTAATTCCAACAGGTAGTATAGGTCCAACAAAGCCAGCTATCTTCTAACTCGTGTTCCTTGCAGCACACAAATGGCGAGATTATATCCACAAAACACAGTGATTCTATATATGTATGTTGTGGTTCTATCTGTACACATACAGTATTATAACAGTTTTATGGTGCAATACATTATTGTATCAAATAGTGATTTTAATGCTTAATACTCTGTACAATATCTGATGCCATGGTGCCATCGTGTGCTCTCTCATGTTACACTACAACACATGGTGTTTCATGCTTAACCGTTTCACATATTTTGACCTCAAAAAGAACTTCTTCGTATATCAGATTCAGTAGGTACTTTTTCAGATTATTATTTCATTAGACTTTAGTAAACCCAGATAGGAATATCAATCTACACAATAGCATGTAAAGTACATACATACCTCTTCCGGCCTCCTTAAAAACATAGAAGGCATCTTTCACTAGGGCATTTGTATGGCTGTTTTAATTAGTTTTATGTTACTGAATACAGATGGATTCATCTGCTATAATGAGGGAACCCTTGTCTCACTTAGATGAAGCTACATTCCATATAACTCACAGAGAAACAGTGTCTACAAAAACACTGTACAGATGTGACCACTAGGGCCACTGATGAGTAAGGTGAATGAGTGATGAGGGTGAGCACAGAGGGAAGAAGAGACATAGTAGTACATAAGCATTCGAGTGGAGCAGGAGAGACAGTATTTCTACTCAAGTAATCAGAGTATTTCTGATTTTTGTTACGGTTTGGTCCTGTACTCCCTGGGTTTCCTGTTTTTTCCCTCTGCCTGTCATTATCCCGGCCAGCATAATTAATCACTATCACATTCACCTGCCACTTATTACCGCCCGGTCCAGCTCCCCATAAATATGCGCCATTTCCCGCAATTTCCCCCCATTTCCCTGCTGGTCCGTAATCCATAGTGTTCTTGAGCTCGCTGCAGCACCTCCCTCCACCCCATTTATCTCCCCCCTTCAGTTGCCTGGTCGGTATTGTCTGGACTAATCTGTTGAGCCTGCTGTCTAACCACCTATATCTCTGTAAATAAATAGCTTCTTTATCCCAGACTTTGTGTGGTGCATTGTGAGTCCTCGCTCTTGTGGATTTCAAACCATAACAGTATGGACCAGCCACAGTGAACTCAGCCCACACAAATGCTGGAGACATAAATCACTAGCCAAAAATGAACCTAGTCAACTCCTCCTGAGAGATGGAAGTACTGATTAACTTAGTCAGAGGATTCTCACATAGCATTGAATTGACCAAGAACTCAGAACAGAAGCTGAACATCCTGAGAAGGATAGAATGGAGCTGCCCATTGTCAGCAAGGCTGTATATGGGCCTCAAAGAGCACCGAGATACAGAGAAGGCAGAGGAGAAAGAAGAAGTTCCAGGGGAGGGTGGAGAAGACAAAGGAATTATTATTAAAATGCTGTGGCAGAATGCTTAGAAAAGTTAAGTAAAGATAATCATAAAATGATTTATGTGTGTGTTTGTTGAAATAATCATTAGTACATGTGTAAGAATAAAATGTGAAATGATTGTATTAAAAGTGGGGAAAAGTGATTTACATCTCACAAGGTGAAAAATGTAAGAATCACAGAAAAGAGGAAATGGACACACATGAGCACGCCACTCAGAGAAGAGACACACAGCATACTGAGGAAGTAACAAAAATGATGGTTTCAAGCACAAAAGTAAAGATTTGACTGATAATTGTTTGATCAATGTCTAATCACTGATAATCCATGTTTAGTCAAAGTAAAGTATTCAAAATATAAAGATTTATGTTTTGATTTTAAGGCATTGATAGTTTTGTGTGAAATCAGTGTGTAATTCTGATTGTTTAAAAAGCAATGATGGAATTTTGATATTTCAGTCAGATGTGAGTTTTTTGTATTTTTGTTATGTATTCAAATGGTTTAGTTTTCTAGAAAAGAGGAAGTAAAATTCAAGGCTGGATCACAGTGGGGCAGAGGCCGGTTACGGGCAGTAGGCTTGGACTGAGTAAAAAATATACAATACTTCAGTTCAATATGATTTTGCACGCCAAATAAGGTATTAACTGCAAACTGTGGCATCTGGTTGGATGAGAGGATGGAGGCTACTGACCAGGATCCTTTAAAAACTGAGGCAAAAAGAGGAACGGAGAGTCTTTTCACGGCTGCGGCCGGAGGCTCGGTCCGGTTGACCATCCGACTTCCAGGAGACTGAGGACTGCGGGAGGCAGCCCGGGAAGAGGAGCCCCCCTGGGGGTGCTCCCCTGCAGGCTCGGCCTGTGAGGAGGGATGGATGTCGTCGTGGGAGAAAGAGCACCCTTTTCTGGATGCTTGGACACAGCCGTTTGGCCTGTCAGAGGAGGAGGATGCATGCCGACGAGGGACGATGAAACTGTGGCAGAGCCTCATAGTTCAGTGGGGAAACTAAATTCCTGCTTCAAAGATGACTGATGAAGAAATGAAGAATTTTAACAAAAAGCCAAAACCCACCTGGCCTGGTGGGGAAAGGATGGCTTGAAAAGAAGACAGTTTTAGACACTTTCATGTCTTTATGAAGATTTGGACCAAAAGGAGACTGTTTATAGACATTTTCATGTCTTTTATGTTTTCCTGAGTCACAGAAGATTTGACCAAGAAAAACATTGTTTATCTGAATTTGTCCTATTCCTTTCTTTGAGGGTTTTGGGGATTGAGCTTTGATATTTCTGTTTATAAATTCTTTTCCCCTTGTGAAAGCTTGGCACTGCTTTAGTGACCTCTGCCCCTTCATTACTTCTTTCCTGGGCCTTTTCTAAACTCTCTCCAGGACCCGTTTTTACAGTTCCACTGACACCGGCACTATGGCTTTTTGTCAGCCTGGCTACAATACTAAACAAACACCTGGATTTTTTTTTTTCAGTGATGAATAATATGTGGTTTTCCTTTCCAGGCTAGGAAAACTCTTCTGACTTACTGGAATGCCACCTCCTTTCCAGTTTTCATAATGCCTGCTTGAGGGAGCGGAGCTGTGAGCTGTACCACATGACCTCCTCTGTTTCCCTGCCTTCTTTTTCAGAGGGGCAACCCTCCCAAATTCAAATTCTATTTTATTTGAGTAGCGCCAAATCACAACAAATGTAATCTCAGGACACTTTACAAAATGAGGTCTAGACCTTCTTATTAGCAAATCCCCCTTGAGCAAGCACTTGGTGACAGTGGGAAGCAAAAACTCCCTTTAACTGAAGAAACCTCCAATAGACCCCGGCTCTTGGTGGGCAGTGTTCTGCCTTGACTGGTTGGGGTAAGTGGATAGAGGAGAGAGAAAAGAAAAGAAAAACAACAAGACACAACAAACAATCAAACACTCAGCAAGCTGATGCAGCCGATGACTGCTCATCAGAAACATAGAGCTCCAGATCCAGGGCAACCTGCAGAAAGGTACAGGGAGAGAGAGAGGACACACTATGGGAGAGAGGAGACACACAGTTAGTGATGGGTAGTGGTGGCATATACTGTAGATGCATGGAGAGAGAGGAAAGAAACTCTGAGCATCATGGGGGCCCCCTTGAAGTCTAGGCCTGTAGCAGCATAACTAAGGGCCTTCCCTTAGTTATGCTGCTATAGGTGGCTCAGGGTCACCTGATCAAGCCCTAACTATAAGCTTTATCAAAAATGAAAGTCTCAAGTCTAATTTTAAAGGTCGAGAGGGCAACTGCCTCCTGAACTGAGACTGGGAGCTGGTTCCACAGGAGAGGAGCTTGATAGTGTAACCAGTGGGTTGGCTATGCCTATACCACCAGGTGAGCAATTTGCCGGGTTGATTATGGATATAAATACCACCCCTGGAGAAGCTGTTGGGATAAGCAATTGCTGTGCTGGTCGCCGCTGTGATTGTTTTTGAAGTGAATCGCCCTCCGTTGATCTGCGTCCTGCTTTCCCTTTGAGATTGTTTATGGGATTACCGCATGCTCTGCACAGGTGATAATTGATGTAAGCATGATCCTGCAGAAGTTGCCGTCCATCGCACATGTTGTGCTAGGGTGACATGCAGCCAAGAAGTGATAGCCACTGCTGCTTTGCCTGCTTTGCTTACCCTTGTTTCGAGTGCTTTTATGTTAAGAAGCTTAATTAGCATTATATTTCCTATTGTATTGTACCCAAGTTTTATGGTGTATGAGCCGCATGTAAATGGTTTGAGGTGCAGGGAGGCAAGACCCTCTTATTTGGATTGATTGTTGTTGTTGTTTATTTATGGGTCTTTTCTAACTTGTAGACCTCTGACCACTTTTTATTCCTGTTCTGTACTGTATTTATTGAGTGGAGAGTAACTTCTGCTTAAGCATAGTATTTTAGCTTCTGGGGTTAGGCCTTTTTAAACATTGTTTCACTGTTAACGTATTTAGTGACACAAATAAATCCTTATTTTTGTGGACAAAACCAACATCTCTGTGTGTTTGTGGACTTATCTGGGTGTGGTAACCCAGTGCTTGTGGGTATGGAAGAATTTGACCTCTTGAAACAGGAGAGACAATATTGTTTGAGAGCTACTAAGGTTCCTCACAGCAGTACTGGAGGCCAGAGCTGTGTCATCTAGAGTAATTATATGGTTAGACAGCAGATTTCTAAGGTTTCTAAGTATAATAACTTCAGTTTTGTCAGAGTTTAGAAGTAAAAAATTACAGGTCATCCAGGCCTTTAACCAACTGATCTGATTCATCTGGGTTCATAGATAAATATAACTATCATCTACATAGCATTGAAAACAAGATTATCAAATTGTGTGGGAGTAAAGTTAAGGTGGCCTCCATTGTGTTGGCACATGGCACTGAAGTAAATAGTGATGGAATTATTTCCTTAAATTTGGTAACATAATTGTCAGACAGACATCTACTGTACTGGAATTGTTTCCCACATTGTGTATAATCCATTAATGTAAATTCAAAAGTTATTAGGAAATGGCCAGACAGAAGAGGATTTTGGGGAAAAACTATTAAGTGTTCAGTTTCGATGGCAAATATCAGAACAAGATCAAGTATGTAATTAAAACAGTGAGTGGGTTTACTTGCAGTTTTACAAAAGCCAATTGAGTCTAATAATGAACTGAATGCACTGTTGAGGCTGTCACTGTCAGCATCTACATGAATATTAAACCCACTATGATTATTTTATCTGTACTAACCTCTAAATCAGACAAAGTCTGAGAATTCAGTTAAAAACTCAGTGTTCCAGTTTGGTTGTGAGAGACTCAGAGTGAGGCATTTTGTCTCTAGAACACAAGCGGTAGTTCAGAAAACAATACGACTTGGAAAACATACATACAATACTGTAATCCAATTGGAAGAGAAACGGTTATCAGATATATGGGGAATGATCAGGAAAATGAATGGTATATGAACAGTTATGATATTCCAGAGTTACATATACAGTAGGTGGCGGTTATGCACTTGAAAGTTGGTTTTTCACCCGCCTTTTAAACAAATAAGATAATATGTTAAAAGAAGAAGAAGTAGAAGAAGTAGAAGCAGAAGTAGTAGAAGAAGAAGAAGCAGAAGTAGTAGTAGAAGAAGAAGAAGCAGAAGTAGTAGTAGAAGAAGAAGAAGAAGAAGAAGAAGAAGAAGAAGAAGAGTAGTAGGTAGAAGAAGAAGAAGAAGAAGAAGTAGTAGTAGAAGAAGAAGAAGCAGAAGTAGTAGTAGTAGAAGAAGAAGAAGCAGAAGTAGTAGTAGAAGAAGCAGAGGCAGAGGCAGCAAGTAAATAACTTCACTCGCATGTTTTTATTACTGAAAGTTGTTGTCAGCGGTCTAGCTGTAAAATGTCCGCTGTAAATGATCAGTATACTTCTCATCGACCTGAATTTGAAGAGCTGCCATCAGACGATCACAGATGGCTTAACGTTAGGGTTACTCCTCAACCTGTCCACAGTGCCAGGCAGACCGTGCTAAACCACCAGCGACACCGGGTAAGTAAAAGTAATGTGACATTAACAAGGTAGCAGCCGGCGTTTATTAGCTTTAGTCACGGGACGCTCATGGACCAAGGGTTAGCAGCGGTTCCACTGTGTCGGGGCTTTTCAGTTTCATTTAACGTTATGGCGACCTCGGCTTTAACGGTTATATACACTGGGTTTCCCAGTCTATTTTGTAACGTACTGCACCGTGACAAGCCCAGGGATACCAGCGCGTGAGCCAAACTTCAAACCAGGCACGCGATAAGACAGCAATATGTCTTATGAATATGAATAATTAACAGAAGCAAATCTTCAGTTGGGACATGACCCCGAGAGATGAGTAGCCGTGTGGTTTATATCAATAGAACCAGTAGTTCGGAGCTACGTAACGAACAGTATGATACAGTAACTTGTACACACCGACGGGGAGCATCTGGAGCAGTAGCTTGGTGTGTATTTAGCATATGTTTGTTTTGTGTCAAGTAGCACAGCAACTTCAAATTGGACGCTTTTTAGTGCTAGCTCGGTGACTCGGCCATCTTCACAAGAGACAACACCTCGTGAGACGACTAATATGTCTTAATGTTAAGTTTGGTAATAATTAGTCAGTTTTAACAAAGTACTAAGGTGCTTTTTTCCCCAAATGATCGAACTGTTTATCCACAAAGGAATAACTAGTCAACACACCTACAGGAGCAGGGCTTAACCCATTTGGAGGCCAATAGAAATGTTTGCATTGTAATCACAATGGGTATTCACACAGACACAATACTGCATGGAAGTATTGGTAAATGTCTTCCTATTGTTTTACAACTAAACTATAAAAGACAACTGACTTGCAATAGCTTTACACTGTACCTAAAGACAGAAACTTATTACACCTTCAGACTAACAAGTAAAACCAAATTTCTAAACACTCAGTCATTGTTTGATATGTTTATGAAGTTTAAATCACTGACTATTGTTCTGGCTAATTAATGATGGTAATGCCTTTCTGGGGTGAAGGGCCTAAGTTTTAGTTTATGACTTGACCTTTCTTCATTGTTTGTCATTTCCAAATCTGGTTGAAGCCCATGTGTGGTACTTGTGGCAATTTCTTTAAGGAATGAACAGAGTCATAGCAGCTGTAGTGTGTACCATTGCAGACATGATGGGGTTTCTCATTTCTGTCTGCATCATACTTGTCAATGCCATTCATATTTCACGGAGGTTAAATAAGTTAATTAGAACAATTGTGGGTTAGATAAGGCTCATTATAATGGATGGTTCTTGATAACTGGCCCACCAAAATCTGAACTGTAGTGATGTCACTTTTGGTCATTGTACATAGTGAGGAACAGGTACACTTCTTTGTAACAGGGCATTCTGGGAACTGTGTAGAGAGAGAATGCCCTGATGCTGAAGTCACCGTAATTACTGTTGTTTAACTAAGGCTGGGTGATGAATCAGATTTCATTTTCAATTACGATTCTAATGATAATGAAAACTAAATAAAGTGCCCATGGCATTTCCAGCCATTTAATGTTTAAAGAGCCCATGGCACTTTTCCTTGTTTTCTGTCTACAATGTTACAACGGTGAATTATCATCTTAGATGTGACCTAAAGCTCAAAAAATAAGGTGTATGTATGTGCTAGTATTTCTATGCAGAAGTAACTTGGTTTATACACGTCTTGCAAACTCTTTTTTTTTTTTTTTTTTTCCCTAACAACATAAAGTATGGGCATAAAATCCAGGCAGTTGCACATTCATGTGAGCTTGCCTGACATCCACCACATTGGTAAAATGTTATAGTGCCTTGTTATTATGTATACTTTCAGTAAAGCTTTTTTTTTTTAAAAAGACATCCACCCATGCCATGGTGAAAGTGGAATTTTTCGACTACACGTGGTTTTGTGGATATATTTTCCATCCTGCTGCTGCACTGTGACCAGAGCATGTGGAGAAATATATAGGGCCTGAGGTTACTGCATGTCTGGGAATGTTCCTGTACAGGGACTCGCTGTTTTACCTGACTAGGTCTAATGTGGCGTGAATGAATCCTACAATCAGCTGGCCAGTGAAGCACCCTGAACAACACTGGATTACCCCAGAGTACAGTACCTTTTTGTTTTAACAACCTAAGGCCAGTGTCTATGCTACATGTGATGTGTTGCGGGTTAGCAAGAAAATTGTAACAATCTATGATGTTGAAGCTGAGAAATTTGACCAGTTTTGTGTGTTTACATTAGACAGCATTCAAAAATCCTGTTCTGAACTACCATATAGTGTTAATAGTTGTTGGACTGCACTTGTTTTGGTGTTTATATTTTGCTGTTGATTTTTTTTAATTAGTGATGTCTGTGTTGCTGCAGCCACAGTGTCTATAGAGCTTGGCAACGGACATCACTGTGCAGTGCATTGTGGGGAGGAACCACCATATTGTGATGCCACAGGCAACCACAACATCAACAACAACAACTAGGATACTGCTATGCTGCTTTCATTAAATTTGTTTAAAGTAGTTTACATATGCTCAAACGTAGTTTAAAAGAAAATGGTTTGTACAGACACAAGCTTCTACCAGGTGAAAGGAAATACTACATGTAAAAGGTGTTTATTTGTCATATGCACAGTTAGGAAACATGTTTCCCGGTACAATGAAATTCTTACTTTGCCGTCCACATGAATGCCACAAAATACAAATGAAATATAAAGTAGATAAATAAGTAACACAAAATCGAGAAAGTTTTTCAGTCTGGAGGTCCTGCATTTCACACTTCTGAACCTCCAGCTTTCCTATGCACCCTGCGGTGGTAAATGCTCTGCAGAGAGGGAGGTGGAGTCCTGGTGATCTTCTCCACAGTCTTTACCACTCTCTGCAGGCGCTTGCAGTCCATAGCAGTAGTGCTGCCATACCAGACAGTGATGCAGCTGGTCAAGATGCTCTCAATGATGCAGCTGTAGAAGTTGCAAAGGATCCTAGGAGCCATGCCAAACCTCCTCAGGAAGTACAGCTGTTGTTGGGCCTTCTTGACCAGCTGTGTGGTGTTAAGTGTCCAGGTGAGGTCCTCACCGATGTGGATGCCCTGGTATTTCAAGCTGCTCACCCTCTCCACTTTGAGCCCCCGGATGAACAGTGGCCGATGACGTCTCCTCTCCTCCCTCATGTCCAGAGACATGCACCCATGTAGGTGCTCTGTTATTCAAAGTGAAGGCTACTGTTTGGATTTGTGGCACGAAGACTGTCACCGTTGAGCCAGCATACTGGGTTTTGTTGAGCAAGATTACTGTTGAAGTTGGATACAGGATCAGCTACATAGAAGCAAGTGCTTGACCAGCGCATTATTGTACCCACCACCATGTCAGGCATAAGGCATCATGCCAATAAAAGCAAAACTTCACTCGTTAAACTTGAAGAGCTATCACCACTACTTGAAATGCTGCTGAAGCATAGCAAGGCTGTTGGTTTGTCAGGAATGGAAGACTATTAAACACTATACACAGAAACAGTGCAGCTCCCACCAGTACCTGAGTCTCTTGCAGCATCTTTGCGTGATGAAAGCATAGATTCACATGGCCTGTCAGCCATCCTGCTGCACTGTGAGAAATATAGTCATGTTGCCAAGGTGACTGATGCACAGGTGGCAGCTACTGAGAAGTCTTCTGCTTGGTATGCAGGTTGGACTGGAAGAATTACTGCCTCAGACATGCATGCAATATTTGCCACCAGTTTGGAAAGGCCAGCCCTGACAGTGGTGAAACAGGTGTGCAACACACAGCAGACAGTGTCTACCAAACATACCAGGTGGAGTGTGGAGCACGAGACGGATGCTCGAAAAGCCTACCTTCAGTGTGGTTTCATCGTTAATACCAGCTGACCTGAATTCAGTTTCTCCTGATGGACTTACAATGTGTGATTGTTGTGGAGGCTGCCTTGAAATAAAGTGTCCTTTCAAGTATAGCTCATGCAGCATCTAGTAGGCCTTAGAAATAAAGCTTACAGTGGGGAAAAGAATTATTCGATCCCCTGCTGATTTTGTCGGTTTGCCCACATACAAAGAAATGAAGGGTCTATAATTTTTATCATAGGTTTATTCTAAGGGATAGAGACAGAATATCAATAAAAAAATCCTGAAAAGGCACATGATACAAATGTTATAAATTGAGTTGCCTTTCAGTGAGTAAAATAAGTATTTGATCTCCTACCAACCAACAATAATTCTGGCTCCCACAGACTGGGTATGTATTCATGTGGTGCACAGATTAGTCCTGTCAATTTAAGAAGGGTGGGCAGCACGGTGGCGCAGTGGTTAGCGCCATTGCCTCACAGCGAGAAGGTTCTGGGTTCGGGCCCCACCTGGGACCTTTCTGTGTGGAGTTTCCATGTTCTCCCCATGCCTGCGTGGGTTCTCTCCGGGTACTCCGGCTTCCTCCCACAGTCCAAAGACATGCAGCTTAGGTCGATTGCCCATAGGAGTGCGTGTGTGTGGTTGTTCGTCTATGTGTTAGCCCTGCGATGGATTGGCGACCTGTCCAGGGTGTACCCTGCCTTCGCCCGATTGCTGGCCGGGATTGGCTGCAATGACAGTGCAATGACAGTATTGTAAAGACTTTTCTATAGTGAGAGCAGTTTTGTGCATAACCTGTTTATTTTGCAGTCACACCCAGTTCAACCTTTGAAAAAAGTCAGTTGCACCTTAAATAAATTTGATTGCAAAATGCAACTGATCACTTTGCAGTCTGGAGCTCTGCCATTTCCCTCATCAGTGTTGGTAAATATGCAGATAAACTGAAAAGTTGCAGTGCAGTAATGTTTTGCATATTCCATGGTAATTTCCGGTAAATATCCCCCTGGATCCTCACTGTTACTGTGTTCATATGTTTGAGCTGTTTTGACTTTTATCTTCACAGACCAATGGCAGCCAAACCCAGCTTCGAGCTCCAAGTGATCCTAGCACCACACAGCTCTATGAGGATGGCTCAGCCACAACAGAACCTCAGCTGGATGACTGTGACCGCATGGGGACTTTGTTTGGAATGCTCAACAAGTGTCTGCGAGGAATGGGCTTCAGCCAGATGTACCTTGGGGACAAGATAGTGGAGCCAGTGGTTGTCGTCTTCTTCTGGCTGCTGCTCTGGTTCCTGGGTATTCAAGCTCTGGGACTGGTGGGAACTTTGTGCATTGTCATCATCTACATCCAAAAGTAATGAGAGCCGATGATTAATGAAGCCTGGTGTTTTCTTTGCTTAATACTCTCTGTAGAAATGTGGGACTAATTTCATTCTAAAGCATGTTTGAATCAAAATATACAGTGGATTTGTGCTTTCGAGGGGCATGTGTGGAGAGTGCTATATTGCTCTGTAGTTACAGTGGCTGATGGATGCTTAGTATTAGGGGTGTGACAAGATGCCACAATATTAAAAAATGCAAGGCAAAAGCTCTCTCGTGATATCAGTACATAACAGAACCACGCCAGGATGATGGAGTGTGACGATATGTGACAGTACGTTTACATTAGTCTGGAAAAAATGCAAGTCCCTGCTGTGTTGGTCCTGGGGTGAGGTGTTGAAAGGGGAGTCTTGTAGGCGTGCATGGCCATGTTGTGACGAGTCGACACGTGTCTGGCATTCACATTTCCAGCCTGTGAGTTTCCGTTGTGTTTTGGTTAGCCATGCTGCTAATGAGGTCTACTCTACCTTAGCACCAGTTCTGTCACCGGTGTGTCAGCACTGATTAAAAAAGACTAACATCTGCTTCTAATGGAAACACATGGCATGTTGTTTATGGTGCAGTAATTGTGGCCCAGATTTGACAGTGAACAGCAGTGAATGCTCATGTTAACAAGGTAAACAAGAGTCTCATTTCAAAATGCCCTGTACTGTTTTGCATTCTGTGACTTTGAGTCAAATAATAGAGTGGTTTTCCAGTCATACATTTCATTATTGAAGATTTCTTCTAAATATATCGATAAAATCTCTTCTCGTTCTCATGAAACCAATATTGTGCATCATCTCGTGAGCTAAGTGTACCGTCACACCCCTACTTAGCATTTAGTTCCTGGAAAATGGTCTGAGGTTTGTTGAGTCAGGATTGTCTGGTCAGCAGCTTCTCCTGCCTCAGCAAAGAGAGTGGAGCTGTTCTGCTGCCTCTGCTGGTATCTTGACATTATGGTATAGATCAGCTAATTTAAAGGAACAGAAGACCCTCTCGAAATGGTTGGTTTTTGTTTGAATCGAAGGCTACAGAAGGAAGAACAAGACTCCCAGCACTCAGGAAACAGAACTGCACACATCTGTGTGTGGAGATATCTTTCCTAACATCCAGTTGGTTGATGGTGTGTAAAAGCATCAACCGAGTAACACGATACCAACAGTCATTTTTAAAAAAAGTGTTTAAATGTAAGGTAGTGTGTGCCATGTTCTTGGGAAGCTTTTTTGCCACAAAATGTTTACCTGTATGGTGGCGCCGTGGTTAGCGCTGTCGCTGCAGCAACAAGGAGGTTCTGGGTTTGAGCCCCAGCTGACCCGGTGCCTTTCTGTGTGGAGTTTGTATGTTTCTCCCTCTGCCTGCGTGGGTTCACTCCAGCTTCCTCCCACAGTCCAAAGACACGCAGCTTAGGTTGACTGGTAACTCTGGATTGCCCATAGGAGTGAGTGTGTGTGGTTGTTTGTCTACATGTCAGCCCTGTGATAGTCTGGTGACCTCTTTGGGGTGGACTCTGCCTCTCACCCAGTGTCAGCTGGGATTGGCTCCAGCCCCCCGTGACCCTCTTCGGGATAAATAGTATAGATAATGGGTGGATATTTATTTTGTAATATACTAGGGGTGATATGAGGTATTCTGATACAAATGTGAAAATGTAATTATTGTTAATTGTCCTGAAATTGCACATTGGTGCACCTCAAATAGATAAAAGTGGAACTCGTCTACTTAAAAATACAGTATGTAATTAATAATTCCTAAAATTCATGGAAAGATAAGAAAATGATAATGGGATAAAACTCCCATTTTGTGTTGGAAATTAAATGTGTTCAACAGTTTTAAACAGTATCTACGAGTCATGGCCAAAAATATTGGCACCCTTGCATTTCTGTCGGATAAGGCACCACTTCTCCCAGAAAGTAGTTGCAGTCACAAATTCTTTGTTATTCTTTCTTTGGTTTGCACTGGAACAACACAAAAAAGCATTTGTTGCATTACATTTCTGTGTCAGCAGTGGTACCCCCCTGGGTCTCCTACCATAGTATCCCTTGTTATTCAGATGGTGACAGATAGTGCGAGCTGACACTGTTGCACCATCAGACAACCCTTCATTACAATCTGTCATCTATTTTTCTCTTTTGTCCACATCCAGGGAGATTAGCTACAGCGCCATGGGCTGTAAACTTGACAATGTTGTACACAGTGGACACAGGAACAGCCAGATCTCTGGAGATGGACTTGGAGCCTTGACATTGTTCAGGCTTTTCCACTATTGTGATTCTCAGACCCTCAGACAATTCTTTGCTCTTCCTTTTCTCCATGCTCAGTGTGGTCCACATGACACAAAGGTTGAGTCACCTTAATTCCATTTCAACTGACTGTAAGTGTGATTTCTATGTTGCCAGCACCTGTTGCTTGCTACAGGTGTTTCATTACAAATTAAAGGAGCATCACAGGCTTGAAGTTCAACTATTTTTTTGATGATTTTGAAAATGTGCCTAATTCTGTCCAGTCCATTTTTAGAGTTCTGTGTGAAATGTGTCAGATTTGGCTTTTTTCTCTGCTTTATCTGGCTATAAACAACCCCTGGAGCATCCCCTTCCCATGCTAGTGGTCTCAGTGGTGGCCCTGCGTCCCAAAATCCTTGGTGCCACAGCAAAAAAAAAAAAAAAAAAAAAAAAAAAAATCAGTCCAACCAAATACTAGAGTGACTTTCCTGGGACGCCTGTAAAACAACGCTGTGTCATATTCACAGGTACAGTTAAGACCAATTCACCCAGAGGGTGTTTTTAGGGTTCACCACAGAGGATTACTGCAACCTGCATAAGTGATTTGACACAGGTTTTATATCAGGTGGCTTCACTTTCTTTTTTAGAGGCAACAGCAAACCTTTGTGAGCGTGTGTTCACACTTGACACATTGAAAATAATGTAACACAAAGTGCTGACAACCTACTTGATTGTATTTACACAAACAAAATAATCCATTATTCCAACAAGCAGATTTACTAGTTCCCTGGTTGCCACTGCTGAAGACAACCCTTTTGACTTTGGAAACATGGACTGATGGACCACACCAGTCCAGGTTTTCACGCAGCAAGGTGAACCACAGAACTGGTAAAGCTGCTTAAGGGAACAGGGTCCTGGTGAGGCTGTGTTCTCTGTGGAGTGTTGGATGAAGGTGGATTTGCATGTCTGCAGTAACAACCACATGCTCTTTACCTCAGACTCTGAGACTCATAAAGGTGATGTAATGGAAATAAGAATACTCACGCTGTCTATTTGTACTGCTTGTTTCTTTTTCAGTCTTCCAGACATTCCACACAGGTTGTCTCTACACACACAACCAGTCCACCCAGTTTTAGCTGCCACACACAAACACACAGCCAGTCTGAAAGATGCCTATGAAGGCCACATACCTAAGACACGTTTTGGATTGGTTCCAGCCAGTGGGGTGACAGCTGACCAGTGCTACACAAAACCTGTTGCATCTTTTCTTTTGTTACTCACGCTGCATGACCTCTTCATCAAGATATTTGTGCTTATGCTATTTGTCTGATTGCTTTAAAAAAAAAGCACACAGAGACAACTTGGAAGTCTCTTTACTGATTTCCACAACAGGTGGCTTATAAATACTTGAGGTATGAGCTCATGCTGACAGGGTTCAGAGAGCACATGAAGCAACAACAGTTACATGAAATCATAGTTTGGTACACTGAACATAGTGCTACTTGTGAACACTACTTTACAATTTGAACTTGTGTGCATGTACAGCAGCAAATCCCACAACTAACAACTAAATCCGACAACACAAAAAAATATTTGCAAGCATTAAAATATTTACAGTAATACACATTATGGTACCTTAAGCAGATTCAACTCAGCAAACCATTTAAGGCCATGTCACTGATTACAGCACATAAACAGTGAAACAGATGTTCTATTTCAGTAGAGTCATTTATCTTTAGGTTAAGGTTTGGTTAAATTCACCAAAATATACAGCAGTGACACTAGTTAGGTGAGGGGAAAATGTAAATAAAGTTTCTGCCTGTTATTAGGAATTTTCACAATCCTAGTATGACCCTTCTAAAAATATGAAGAAATATACCGTCCCCTGTAGCATAAATGTTTTATTTATAACACAAACATACATGACAAAGCTTGGTCATGTGTCACTTCCAGCTCCCACCTTGATTTAGAATAAGAAACAAATTCACAGCATAACAGTCTCTTTTAACCTCCACTGAACAATTTTTCATCCACATGCTTAGAAAATTCTAGTAGGACACCGGCACTGGATTTTTCACAGACTGCCGAGGATTTTGCTTTTAGAAAAGTGGATGTCGGTTCTGTAATGTAACGTAACGGTAACATACTAGACAGCTAGATGAAGGTGATGTAATATTAGAAAATGCATCGGTAACTAATTCCTCGTTCAGCTCATTTACCAGTTTCAAATTAAAATACCAAACACTGTCTGGTTGCAGCTTGTCCAGTTTACTGCTGACATCACTCCCACCTGTTTGTGGATTTTTGGACAGTTTGTAAAACTAAATGAGACATTTAGAGACGTCACTTTGGACTTGACACCGGTCATTATTTTCTGGACTACGAGAAAATTTTTTTACAAACATGTTGATCTACACAGAATAAGTAGAATCACTGGCTGCAGCCCTGCTAACAGGTAGGAGCACTGAATTAGCAGTTCTCTACTTGGATTGTGCAAAGAATCAGGAATGTTGTCATGCTGTTATACTCGAATGGGAACAGATGTTTCTTAAACCAATAAGACGCCATTCAGCCATGTAAACACCTGATGATGATGACTCGGACAAATCATCTGTCCTCTTCAGACACCACAGGTGGAAATACATCCATAATGAAACACCTGGACTGGTCATTACTTGTTGTCCAACTTAGCTGCTAATGCACTTGTACAGCATTTACATTTGATCTTGATCATGAAGTTGTTTCCCAGTGTTGAATGACTAACCCAGCCATACTGAAAACTGCATGGCACTATCGCTGGCTGAGCAGGTTTGATCACACTCAAGTCCAGAAACAAACCCATCAGCTGTGTGTTACTCAGTAACACACAGCTGATGACTCAGCACTACAAGCTGAAAGTTTGACTGATTGAATGAGTGAAATTTAATTTTTGCTTTGCTCCTAATGAGACCAGCTCAGTGTCCGTTGGCACCCTCAGACAGGATGCGGCTGGGCTCGGTGAACTTGGCTGTGGCGATGTAGAACAGTGCAGGACCAGGCACAAGCGCCAACAGCGGTAGGTCCTGCTCAAACTTGTCCAGTCGGGAAATTGAGATGATGCCGTACGCATGGAGCAGCCAGTGGCTGAACAGGACAACCAGACGCTTCTTCTTAGCAACCAGGTTTTTAAAGGACTGTAGTGGTGATGGGAGAGCACGCACACGCACACACACACACACAGAGGAAACAGGTTAAAATTCATAATAGTGGGAGATAAACTTCCATTAAACACATCAAATGCTCCATGATTCTGAAATGCTTATTAAACTTTGAAGAGTTTTTGGTGCCAGTGGTACAAAAACAATCTTTACTGCAGCAACACAGAGACAAATACTGCCAGAGAAAGCAACACAGGGGGAAAGAATGACTTCGACAGTGGCTATGTGCAGCAGTTTCACTTAGCTAATGCAACTGTGTTCAAGTTTCTTAAAAGCTCGGGTATTAATACAAGCTAAACTCTCAAAACCGGGGGGGCTGAACACATACAGTATATCTCCGTTCTCCAGACCGTGCTACTTTGGCCATCTCACAGTGCTTTGGGTTAAAACAGGTTATAATGAATATACTTGTGTAATACAATGTAAGAGATGACAGATCTTCATAAGCATTTGCGTGTGCACAGAATGTGCTCACTCAGGTCGACTGATCGTTTCACCGGTGAAGACGTCTCATTCTGGTCGAGTTGTCGGAACTACAAACTCTCAGTTCACTCCGATTACTCAGTGGCGTCACAGAGTGATGCCTGTTTACCTCAAATGATCTTCGGCCAACAGCAGACAGCGGGTTGTCTGTGTCCACCGAGTGCAGCCAAGCAGCCACTTTCACTTTGTCCTGTCATTAATTTAAGTAACAGAGTTAACTTTAGTTAGCGATAGTTGGTACAACCCCACTGTTTGTTAACCAGAAACTGCTAGCTGAATGATTTCCACACAGAGCTTTGCCAACAAGACTGTAGGCATCACTAGCACCATTGTGCGGTGGGGGGACGATGACCTCAAATGTTAATACTTAAATTGAACAAATATCCAAATAGTTGAATATTCGGCTCCAGCCCTAGTTAATCTCTAACCAAAGACACACAGTGCAGTGAATGTCCTTACCTGGATCTCAGAGGCAGACATGTAAACAGCCAGCGTGACCAGAGACAGGACCAGTATGATGTAGGTATATGCATAATCTGAAACACACAAGCAGTTACTCACAGCTGCACACATCTTCGTATGTAGTTCAGCAGTATTATTTTAACCAAAAGGCCTATTAGCTGTGTAACTCATTTGCACTCAGCCCACAGCTTCTCCTTCTGCTGCCACTCATTGCTACTCACACAGCAGTCCTCCTCCCACAGCCTGCAGCACAGTGAGGATGGGGAAGAAGTACAGAGCAGCATAGATGCTCTTGAAGCGGTCAGATTTGCCCAGACCACAAGCTATTTTCTTCACCAACAGAGGGCGCAGTAGCATCATGAGTACCAAGCAGAACGCATAGTAGATTAACACAATGGTGTAGCTGGGGAAGACAAAAAAAAAAGCAATAAGGACAAATACACAGCAAATCACAAGTGCACATGATGGACTCAAAATCATCAGAAACGGTCACATCTGTGGTAGACATAAGTTTCTGTTTAAGAGTACACCACCACTATTTCAGTGTATTTAAATGTTGACAGTAAAAGTTAAATGACATAATACAAGACAAAGGCGTCACATTATTTTAAGGAAAGCTAATGAAATGTTAAAAATAATATAACGGCCCACAGTCCCTCACATACTGTTATGTTCAGACTACATGCTGAGTCAAATCCAATTTATTTCCCTCCAGTTGACTTGAATCTAATCGTTTCATGGCTGTACGGACAAACCAAATCAATGTCTCCCTCCTCTGCACGTATCGCACGTCATTATCATTCAGAATCGGCTTTCACAGATCGGTAAAAACAACTCTGAGCGGAGCAACAGCGGCAGGTGTCGGCAGAGAGGCCAGGACGTCGCGCATCGGGTGGACATTTATGGAGAAGTTTCTGATCACACTGAGCTGGAAGGAACACACTGTAACTGAGGAAATTGTCTAATTTGACCATCGCACAAATGACGCTGTTATTATTCTGTGCATGTGGTTCACATTCTGTTTAGTCTGTGCATGTATGGCTGTTTAGAAGCTCAGTGATGTTCAGACCAAAGATGGATACATGTAACGTACAAACATGAATGTGAGCCGTGAACAGAAAAAGATCAGAATGTAATGTGAATGTAGTATTTGGCGTTCGCACTGCCAGGAACACACTAATTACACTAACTGTAGAATAAACTCGGGCAGGTTTTCCAGACCTCCTGCTGTCAGTACTTACAGTGGGTAGACAGCCTCCTGGGTGCAGTGTAATGTGTTGACGTAGTCCGGGCTGGGGTTGTACAGCATGGTGTACCAGTCCGACAGCATCTGGACTCGACAGGAGCGGATACTGAACATCCCCACGGGCTCCGTGACCAGCAGCGTGACCACAGCTGAAACACTGCACTCCAACATGGCTGTGATGTGCTGCAGCAGAGCACTGGAGCTGAACACACAACATCAGAACCACACAACTGGATTTTCAGATATCAACACATATCAAAGACACAATACTACAGCTAAAACAGTGCCACAAACTAGGCAACTAGGTGTTGGCAGCATGTCATACAGCAGAAGGACACAAGCAGAGATCCCTCACTGAGCTCCTGTTAGCTCAGCCTGTAGTTATCTCATCGTGTCATGTCAATGTGAACTTTGTGTTGCAAGTGCTGAAAATAGCTGTACAAGATGCAACATGAGTGACGTTAAACAACTTAGAGAGTGTGTTTATGGCCAAGACTGGTCCTGAAATGTGGAAAAAGCCAGAGGTACTATTCAGGAAGGCATAAAAGAGGAACATATATACATATACAGGTGCTGGTCATATAATTAGAATATCATCAAAAAGTTGATTTATTTCACTAATTCCATTCAAAAAGTGAAACTTGTATATTATGTCCATTCATTACACACAGACTGATATATTTCAAATGTTTATTTCTTTTAATTTTGATGATTATAACTGACAACTAACGAAAACCCCAAATTCGGTATCTCAGAAAATTTGAATATTGTGAAAAGGTTCAATATTGAAGACACCTGGTGCCACACTCTAATCAGCTATTTGACTCAAAACACCTGCAAAGGCCTTTAAATGGTCTCTGTCTAGTTCTGTAGGCTACACAATCATGGGGAAGACTGCTGACCTGACAGTTGTCCAAAAGATGACCATTGACACCTTGCACAAGGAGGGCAAGACACAAAAGGTCATTGCAGAAGAGGCTGGCTGTTCACAGAGCTCTGTGTCCAAGCACATTAATAGAGAGGTGAAGGGAAGGAAAAGATGTGGTAGAAAAAAGTGTACAAGCAAAAGGGATAACAGCACCCTGGAGAATGTTTTCATTAATCTATCTATCTATCTATCTAGATATATCTAGATATATATATATATATACATATCACGGTGAGAGCAGGGGCCGTGCACAGACCTGTCACGGATCGGTCCTACCAGCCAGCCAGCAATGTAAGATGGCAGCATCTGTAACCACCGGCAGCTCTCAAATGTACTATGACCTCTTACAGTATACAGCTGAAGTGAGTACATCCCTGTGCAGTATCACTTAAATGTCAAATGATTCTAATAATCACTTCATCTCTGAGCTGTCCTCTTATGAGCAATCAACACCAAGTCCTATATAGAAAATACAAGTTCCCAAGTATAAGTTCAGTGCAGCAGAAGTGAATACACCTGTGATCACTGACACACAACTGGGTGTACATCTCCATTAGTTGCATCAACATGCTTAAATGATCTGTGAATTTTTACTATGTTTCAGCATTCTTTTTCTTGTTCTCTCATTTTCCTTCCTCGCTGCCTCATTGGAGCACACTGCACATACACATTGTACTGGAGTCCAATTCCTCGTGTTTTCAACACACCTGACCAACAAAGCTAATTCTGATGTTTGTGAAGAACCTGGCCAGGACGACTGCTGCTACATAGTCTCAACAGTGAAGCCTGGTGAAGGTGTACCTTCTGGGGGGCCTGTAAATCTAAACTGTTTTTAATTTTACAGAAGACCAAATACTCTACTGTACTATACTAACTTGGAAGTAATGCAGTTTTCAAATCACTATTGCAGAAGAATGTACTCACCTTGGTTGTATACTGTATTTTACCCTGTTGAGGCTAATTTTGTGAAAACAGAGAAAGACAGAGAGGGTGTGTGTGTGTGTGTGTGTGTGTGTGTGTGTGTGTGTGTGTGTGTGTGTGTGTGTGTGTGTGTGTGTGTGTGTGTGTGTGTGTGTGTGTGTGTGTGTGTAAGGCAAGACAATATAATGCAATCTGGGAAGTCCAGTTGATGGAACAAATTTACACTTATGAGTTATTAGAGTTAACATTTTTAGCCTCATAACGCTGCATCACTTTGACAGAACCCCAGGTACTGGCCCCCACAGTGTAACACAGCTCAGCCATTGAAACAAATGAGGACTGCATTTTTCTCATGCAGGTCAAATGTCTGTGTGAATCCAACCTAAGCCAAAAAATGTCCTCACCTCTTCTTTCCAGAGTACCACTCAATGAAGAACCAGTGTAGCACTAGCGGTAACATGGCCATGAATCCCAGATAGAGCCAGTCGTAGAGCTCAGGGGACTCAGTACAGCGCTCACACACCTTCTGGAGGTTGGCCCGCTCTCCACGAGGACAAACCTGGCAAGCCAGACAGAGAAATTATCCAAAAAACTACCACTGCAAGGTCAGCAACCACACTTCAAATTCTCCCCCTTCCCTTTTTTGTTTCCCTAATGGAAACCAGAATTTAACTTATACCATTACAACACATTTCACTGTGAGAACAGTGATTCAGAATTCATTATTAGGTACACAAATAAATGCAATCCACTACAAATTCCTGCCATTAAATCCACTTTGATGAAGCTTATTTTTTGCTCACGCTGATGGAAAGCCGATAGTTCTAACTGAGGTTGTAGTGGTGGTGTTGCTGCATCAACATTACAGGCTTTTAGGTTTCTTTCAAACTAGCTACAGTGAGCTACAGAACCTTAAATCTTAATGTAGCCCACATACTGTGGCACCCGGATAACCATCTAGAAAGGGTTTTATTGCGTGATGGCACAGTCCCACCCCTACCCGCCAGCAGTCAAACAGAAACCTGATGTTTAGCACTCACCCCACAGTCTCCGTCCATTGATCCGTTGACCATCATTCTGCCACAGTACAGGCCTGGACACGTTGAGCTCATGGCCACTGCTGCAACATTACACAAACAGCCCATACAGCAGTCAAAACAGTTTGGCAGCCGAGGAACACTTTAACATTAGCTTAACAGCTAGCCCCATCGCGTGGCTCTCATGTATTGCATACACTCGAGTGTGTGCAATAACAATGTTACACGACAGTCACAAACCGGGGCTAGCTTAACACCGAGACTATCACTAGCCAGGTGCAAAGAAAACAGAACACATTTCCGATGCTGTCACACAATGTTACATTCACTGGTTGCTGTTTAAGCTACTACAAACGCAGTCGTCTGATGTCCTAAGTAGTACAGCGGGATGTTGTTTAACGTTAGCTAGTTCACAGCTGACTAAAAAAACCACACGTGTGCGGCGGACAAACCATGTTTACGAGCCAATTATCATAAGTTGAAAAGAAAATACTTACTCACTTATTTTAACTTACCCATTTTCCAATGATTAAAAACAAGGGTTTTCACCTCAGTGCTATAATATTTTCATTTGACAACAAACGTCTTTTTTTTCCTGCTTCTTCTTCTTCGTCGTCTTTTTCTTCTTCTCCTGTGGTTTATTGACGGTTGCCAAAACAAATTAGCGCACTACCGCCACCAAATGGTAAGGAGTGTGGGTCAAGAGTCTAGTTTTAACAGAGGAAATATGAATGAATTGCGTTGCATATACTAACATAATTTGAGTAAATCCAAAGACCTGGTGAGTCCTTTTTTAGTGCATGTTGGCCTTCTGAAAAGTGTGTTAATGTATCGTATTATGTCCTCAGTACTTTATTGAGTCATCTGCTTCTGTTTTACTATGTATAGGTATCTCAGCTGCGACACGACCTGTCTGTGAAAGATGAGCTGTTACAATTCTATACCATTGCTGCAGAGGAAAGTGAGGGGGTGTCTAACACCTCCACACCGTGAGTATGCTATTCTCTCACCTTTACTCACCTCTCCTCCTCGCTCCTTCTTGAAAAATATTGTGCAGTGCACTTACTGTTTTGTAAGTGATGATGCACTGGCTGACTGACTCATTCTCTCTCACGTGTGTGTGTGTGTGTGTGTGTGTGTGTGTGTTTACAGTGTGCGTCCCACTGAAACCAGTGCATCAACTCCAACGTTTTTCCCCCTGGACTGCTTACAGAAGAAACTCAAAGATCTGGAGGAAGAAAACAAGTCATTGCGATCTGAGGTGCACATTCTGTAGATGACGTCTTGCACACCCACATGCACAATATTTTTATAAGTGGTAATACAGTTCAGCTAACATAGTGTATTCTGCTTTGTTTTCTAATGAAATCTATATTACTGCATGCATTATTCATCCCAGTACAATGACATGTATGCTAAACATTGTTTGTAAAACGATAAAACTCATGTAATAAACAATCTCAAAGGTCAAAGCCCAGCACAGACGCTTCTGACGTTGATTTTAGTTCAGGAGTGGCTTGACACATGGAATTCTACAGCTTTTGCCCATGTCATGCAGACGTCTGTATGTGGTGGT
>NW_018127920.1:5280947-5281142 GCF_001952655.1 Monopterus albus | reverse complement strand
CCTTTTGGTGGGTGTCAATGAGGGTCGTCTGCTCAACCGTCAAGTCAGCAGTCTTCCCCATGATTCTGAAGCCTACTAAGTGAGACTGAGACAATTTCAGGGCAGGTGTTTTGCATTAATTAGCTGACTAGATTGGGACACAGGGAGCCTACAATGTTGAACTTTGTCATGATATTCTAATTTTGTGAAATACTG
>NW_018127920.1:5262601-5278766 GCF_001952655.1 Monopterus albus | reverse complement strand
GTCATGCTGGAGGATGTTGCAGGCAGCGGAACGTTCTCCACGGCGTCTCCAGACCCTGTCACGTCTGTCACCTGTGCTCATTGTGAATCTGCTTTCATCTGTGAAGAGCACAGGGCGCCAGTGGCGGATTTGCCAATCTTGGTCTTCTCTGGCAAATGCCAAACGTGCTGCACGGTGTTGGGCTGTAAGCACAACCCCCACCTGGGGACGTCGGGCCCTCATACCACCCTCATGGAGTCTGTTTCTGCCCGTTTGAGCAGACACATGCAGATTTGTGGCCCGCTGGAGGTCATTTTGCAGGGCTCTGGCAGTGCTCCTCCTATCCCTCCTTGCACAAAGGCGGAGGAAGCGGTCCTGATACTGGGTTGTTGCCCTCCTACGGCCTCCTCCACATCTCCTGATGTACTGGCCTGTCTCCTGGTAGCGCCTCCATGCTCTGGACACTACACTGACAGACACAGCAAACCTTCTTGCCACAGCTCGCATTGATGTGCCATCCTGGATGAGCTGCACTACCTGAGCCACTTGTGTGGGTTGTAGACTCCGTCTCATGCTACCACTAGAGTGAAAGCACCGCCAGCATTCAAAAGTGACCAAACCATCAGCCAGAAAGCATAGGAACTGAGAAGTGGTCTGTGGTCACCACCTGCAGAACCACTCCTTTATTGGGGATGTCTTGCTAACTGCCTATGCTTTCCACCTGTTGTCTATTCCATTTGCACAACAGCATGTGGAATTGATTGTCAGTCAGTGTTGCTACCTAAGTGGACAGTTTGATTTTACAGAAGTGTGATTGACTTGGAGTTACATTGTGTTGTTTAAGTGTTCCCTTTATTTTTTTGAGCGGTGTATAAAGCAGATAAATAAGTAACACAAAATCTAAGGCACTTTAAGCAGCAAATGCAGCAATAGAATAAAAATATATATGAATATAATAAATGTATGCTGCATGGGAGCAGCATGTGCAGCAGTCAACAGTCAATGTGCAATTATGCATGTGCAAACTGAGAATGTAAACAGTACATCATGTATTTCCTGGTAATAAACTCCTCAGCTGTTTAGGAGTCTGATGGCAGAAGGAAAGAAAGAGTTTTTCAGTCTAGATGTTCTGCATTTCACACTTCTGAACCTCCGGCCAGAGGGTAGGGAGGGGGGTGCTGGGGGTGAGTGGGATCTTTGAGGATAGAGGCAGCCTTCCTGCGCACACTGCGGTGGTAAATGCTCTGCAGAGAGGGCAGTGGAGTCCTGGTGATCTTCTCCGCAGTCTTTACCACTTTCTCTCTCTCTCTCTCTCTCTCTCTCCTTCAGTCTCATTGCTCAGCTCTGGCACAGAGCTCTCATGGGCAGGTTAGGTCCTTGGGCAGTCAAGATGTTGCAGGAAGTCATTTTCAATGGCTGCGGGGGGGTGTCACTGTTGACTGCTGCACATGCTGCTCCCATGCAGCATACGTACATTTCATTGTACAGGGAAACACGTTTCCTAACTGTGCATATGACAAATAAACACTTTGAACTTTGAACTTTGCAGGGGCTTGCGGTCCATAGCAGTAGTGCTGCCACATCAGACAGGGATGCTCCTTTTATATCCAATCATGACGTTCACCTGTTTCCAATAAACTTGTTCACCTGTGGAATGTTCCAAACAGGTGGGTTTTTCTTTTTTAGCATTCCTCAACGTTCCCAGTCTTTTGTTGCCCCTGTACCAGCTCTTTTGGAACATGTTGAAGGCATCACATTCAAAATGAGTGAATATTTGCAAAAACAATAAAGTTGACCAGTTTAAACATTAATATCTTGTCTTTGTGGTGTATTCAATTAAATATGGGTCAAAAAGGATTCGCTAAAGTCATTGTATTCTGTTTTTATTTACATTTTACACAATATCCCAACTTCATTGGAATTGGGGTTTGTAATGGAATTTATACATTTATGACAATTTCACACCAATAACTGAAACATTTTGAGTTTCATAAACACAAATGTTAAGGAGGAAAGAGGAGCTACTCTGAAAGGCTGAAAATACATTGTCTGACTAATGGCCCACCATCAGTGTGGAGGAAAGTACAGAACATCATTGGCTACAGCGCCCCCTGCAGTTTGCCTCCTGAGCAAATAGGTCAGATGAGGCTGCATGCCATCCTGCAACATCTTGACTGCCCAGGGACCTAACCTGCCCATGAGAGCTCTGTGCCAGAGCTGAGCAGTGAGACTGAAGGAGAGAGAGAGAGCGGGGGGATGCGCTCGCGCTCGTGCTCGTGCTGAATCCCATTCACGCCTGAGATTCTCCACCGGTTACTGAGCGCTAATGAACAGAGATGTTCAGAAGCAGAAGCGAGGCTAGCTTTCTTCCTGACACAAATCACCAGGGTGGGAGCCGCAGCCTCGGTTGTATTTTTCTCTGCCAACGTCGCTGGCCACAGCAGAGGATAAGGGGGGTGGTCTGACTCCCCACACACACTTACAAGGGATTTCAAAGGTCTAAACGTAAAGCACTGGCGTGGTGTTGTGACTAGCTGTGGGCTACTGTGGCTTTCCTGGATGTGCAGCCTGCTCGGTGCTCCCAGAAACCCCGAGAGGAAAACGCTCACCGGGCTCCACGGAACAAAGCTGAAGGAGAAGAAGCTTTGTGTGGACGCACCGTGACAGAAGGCAGCACGAAGATAAGTGGCATTAATGGTCCTTTCACTGGACGTAGGCCAACTGAGCTGCTCTAATAAATTGTCAACAATGTAACTTCTTGGTAAGTTACCTAACTGCAAGTGTCTTCGACATTAAATACATTGTTTATAATATTCATCTGGGTTACGATTTTACAAGGCTTGTTGGCCTTAGTTATGGTAACATTATAAGCCACTCATAAAACAACAGCATTTTCTAACCTTAATAGAGCTAATATAGCAAAATGCTATAGGCCTACAGCTATTTTTCCAGATTAAGAATTTTATGATGTGCAGACGTGTCTTTATTTCATACTGTATTTGGCTAAATGTTGTAGACTGTAGTTTCCACTGTATTACTGCAGTGGCACTTAAACGTAGGCTATCATAATGTGAATGCAATGAAATCTAGTTCTGCAAACACATATTTTAATCAAATATGCCATAAAATTGGAAAATGTATATGTAAATGGAATTACAGTTCACCTGGAGAACTAAGGTTAATCTAGCAAAAACAGGCAACAAGTGGTTCGACCTGAACATCTTGAAGTGCTGATAGACAAACACTAACATCCTATCAAAGTAGTGAATTCTATTCTATTCTATTCTATTCTATTCTATTCTATTTTGAAGTAGGAATTTTGACACAGTTGCTAAATTACTGACTTTTCAGAAGTGCCGTAAAAACACTTGTCACATATAAACGTGTTATATTAAACACTTTTGTTTTACTTTGCTATTAAAAACTTACAGACATATAGGTAGGTAGACAGATAAATAAATATTGTACTATTAATTCAGCCCAGCCTAATAAGTCAGTGTTTACTCATGAACACAGACTTGACTTCCCTATGTCTTTTCCTTCCTTCTGTTGATGGATTTGAAGATGATGAGAATACATGGACGTGAAGGAGTTATCGGCTGCTGTATCTGAAGAAGCCAGCAGTGACTGACTCTAATCTGAATGGATGTGTGTGAGACAAGGGATACGTTTTATTGTGTTGTTTTTGTGCTTCATTGATGGATTCACCCGGTAGCACAGCCGTGCATGGCAGAAGTGGCAGCAGCTACACAGGTGCCAGCTCTGGGCCAAGCCTCACCAACCAGCTGGGCACAGCCTCACCTGTTGTGCCAAGGTAATTCACTTGGCCCCTCCACCTCTCAGTCTGTCTTTTCTGCTTTGAAATTAGAGCTGCACTGTTAGAGCAACATTACCATCTTTCCTGGACCATCAAAGTAGAAGAACTAGCTAATTTTAATAGAGATTAGAAATTCATTTCATATCTCAGGTGTAACGTAGACTGATACCAAAAGTCAGAGATCAGCCCCTCAGCATCAGTGATGTGATTACAAATTCTGGGCTTCCCTCAGGACAATATCTACCATTTCTGTAATGTTCCAGAAGCTCTGGAACATTGAATTGATCACAGTGTCATGGTGCTGTAAGATACCAAGCTGTCAGTGAGAAAATTTAATGTAACCTAGTAAAAAATCTGCTGCACAATTCCCAGTAAGAGTGGTGTGATATTGAAGCCTCTATTTATGCTATGGGATGACACAGTAACCTTCATTTTTAATATTTTATTTTGAAACAACCTCATTAAAAAATTAATGCTATAATTTCTGAGAACATAGACAAAAACAACATTGAAACTGGTAAATCCGAAGTCGTTACGACAGCTAACATTAACACTAGTGTTAGCAACAGCACCACAGCAGAGCCAGTCACTGTAAGAGAGAAGCAGTAGCGGGGTCTGCAGGAAACAACAGGCTGGTGCCTCTGCCTGTGTTCGAGCTACTCTGGCTTTGGCTGGCAGACAAAACCCTTACCTGGTATCTGGACAGGAGGCACAGACTGTCACTGAAACATGATTAAAAAATAAAACTTACTGTTGAACTGCTGCAAGGATATGATAAATTAAAGCTAATATAAAGATGGGTATGCCATAGCCACAGCAAAATGAGTTAGTAGGTGATATTAATGTTATTCATATCATAAATTAGATACTGAATGTGGTATTTTAAGTAACACACTGTCATTTTAAGTTACTAAAGTGCACCATATATGTTATACACCCAGACTGTGATATTATAGTAATATTATACAAGGCTTAAAATAAACTGAACTGAGTTTCATTACTTATGATTCAGTAGACATACCTTTGGCAATCTGTTTATAAACTGTTATCGATTAAGCTATTTTAGCTGTTCAGTGACTGTTCACCTATGGAACGTTTCAGCTTTATTTAGCAGTTTAAAACATTTGTTAAGAAGACAAAAAAAAGTAATAAGTTACAAAAGTAATTAAAAAGTTACATTGTTGCATTTTTTTTAAACAGGTAACTAGTAATGTGTAACCATTACTAGTACATTTTGAAAGTAACCTTTCCAAACACTGTGCATAGTATATTGCTTTGATTGATGTGAACAGTCTTAGCTGTTCCTTGGATGGAATGTTACAGTATGGATGAATACATCACTTAACACTGATGGGTCAAACATATCTTTATCTAAAATTAAGAGAAGAAATACCCTAACACCAGCGGTTTACTGCCATCACCAGCTGTAAGTGTCAAAAAGGGCTGCTAGTTTTCATGATAGATCCATGAAAAATAGGACCCAATATCAAATCTTGATACTTTTTATGTGTGGCGTAAAAGTAACACCGCATTTCAGAAAAAGAACATCATACAAACAGTAAAATATTGGTGGTGGTAGTGTGATGGTCTGGGGCTGTTTTGCTGCTTCAGGCCCTGGAAGACTTGCTGTGATAAATGGAACCCTGAATTCTGCTGTGTACCAAAATATCCTGGAGGAGAATGTCCGGCCATCCGTTTGTGACCTCAAGCTGAAGCGAACTTGGGTTCTGCAGCAGGACAATGATCCAAAGCACACCAGCAAGTCCACTTCTGAATGGCTGAAGAAAAACAAAATGAAGACTTTGGAGTGGCCTAGTCAAAGTCCTGACCTGAATCCAATTGAGATGCTGTGGCATGACCTTAAAAAGGCGGTTCATGCCCGAAAACCCTCCAATGTGGCTGACTTACAACCATTCTGCCAAGATGAGTGGGCCAAAATTCCTCCACAGCGCTGTAAAAGACTCATGGCAAGTTATCGAAAACGCTTGATTGCAGTTGTTGCTGCTAAGGGTGGCCCAACCAGTTCTTAGGTTTAGGGGGCAAACACTTGTTCACCCAGGGCTATATAGTTTTGGATTTTGTTTTCCCTTAATAATAAAAACCTTCATTTAAAAACTGCATGATGTGTTTACTTGTGTTATCTTTGACTAATATATAAATTTGTTTGACGATCTGAAACATTACAGTGTGACAAACATGCAAAAAGATAAGAAATCAGTAAGGGGGCAAACACTTTTTCACACCACTGTATTCTCTGATGATTTATGATTTAAATAATTTTGCCTGATTTATTCTCTGTTTCATTTACCTGGTTACTATGCTGTATTTTAAACATTATGAATTTGAGATGTTTGATTTATTTATTTAGGAAAGTTTTTATTTAAAAATACATATATTACTCAAAATAAGACGCTGAAAACAGCATTGTTATGGTATTATACCAAAAGTCATGCTACCATCAAAACATTTGTGTGCAAGAAGCGCTGTAAGTAGCTATGAGATCATACTGTGTCCAGACTGTGCTGATTGTACAATAAGTTTTGTCTTTTTGTTTTTTCATTCTTCAGGGTTGTTTCCATGGTCACCAGCCTAGTGACCACCACCACGGAGGCCACAGTGGGAGCCATAGGGAACCTATCTGCATTTAGAGACCAAAGAGGGAGTGAGCTCAGTCAAAGCCATCAAGCATCGAGCCCATCTGTACTTAGTGCTGCTGATAGTAACTCTGTCCTGCATGGCATCACCGTGGCAGCTAAGGCCCTGGTACTTCTCTCCATCTTCCTCCTCTCAAGCCTTGGTAACTTGGCAGTTGTCATTGTCATCATTAAACACAGACAGCTTCGAACGGTGACCAATGCTTTCATCATGTCGCTGTCGCTGTCTGACTTCCTCACAGCTATCCTATGTCTGCCGTTCTCCTTCATAATGCTTTTTAGTAAGGACGGTATCTGGATGTTCGGGGATCCTTTCTGTGTGGCCAATGGCTTTTTCAACACCTGCTTTGGTATAATCTCCACGCTGACTATGACTTTGATCTCCTTTGACAGGTACTATGCCATAGTCAGACAGCCACAGGCTAAAATAGGGCGACAGGAAGCTACTCAGTTGTTGATAGCTGTATGGATAACTGCAGTTATTTTCTCTTTACCGTGGTATTTGCTCATCCGAACACCTACTGAAATCCATAAGCGAGGTTTCTACCACTGTATGTATGTGTTCCACTCTGGGACCTCGCACATGGGGACGGCTTATAGCATCTGCCTTATTGTTGTATGTTATTTATTGCCCTTTTCCCTCATGTGCTTTTGTCATTATAACATCTGTAAGACAGTACGGCTCTCTGAAATCCGAGTCAGGCCAGTGACCACATATGCATACTTGCTGCGATTTTACAGTGAAATGCGAACTGCCACCACAGTTCTGATTATGATTGTTTTCATTATTTTTTGTTGGGGGCCGTACTGTTTAATGGGATTGGTTACAGCAGTGGGAGACTATGCGTTCAACCCTGCAATGGACACAGCAGCTATCTGGCTAGCATGGGCAAACGGAGCCATCAACCCTCTGATTTATGCCCTGAGGAATCCCAATATATCTATGTTATTGGGGCGAAGTAGAGAGGAGGGTTATCGGACCAGAAATATTGCTGCGTACCTGTCCAGTCAAACACAGAACCGTGAGATTCGACTTAACCAAGCAGACAGGATAAGGGACCACTATGTGAGTCGCGCAGGGGTGAATCATAACAGTCGGCTGTCAAATTCAAGCCCAGGAAAAGGAGGAGGTGGAGGAGAGGTGGCAATGTGGGCCTGTAAAAACCCTGCTGTGTTCTTCTGCAGGGATGCGCAGCCTGACACTACAACACTACCCAGCTCTATCAGTGCTCCAAAGATGAAGACAGCTGACACCAGCCTATGACATTCTGCAAGAACTGTTTACCCCTATAATGAATGTTTACATCTTATAAGTACTAGTTGTTATGGATCTGGAGATGGCTATCACCGTTTTGTGACAGTTTAGAAATAAGTAGATATTTAGATCTTTTCAGATCACAGAATCTAAAAAATGATCCCGAAGGGCCTCTGGATTCTCTTCCAAGTGGATGCCAAGCATTTTTGTAGGGGGGCATGAAAGTTTGTGCTTGTGCTGCAAAGGTTTTCATGTCAAATATCATTTCATGTGTAAATGCAGCATGTGGATAAAGGATCTTGCATTTACTTAATCCTAAACCTTCCATGCATCCTGTACATGTACCTTTCAGACTGTATTTACCAGAAAACTGACATTTTTAAAAGTGTTTATAAAAACCTAAAATTAGTTTCCTAACAAGCAACATCTTGCTGTCATGTGAGTCATGACTGGAATGTCCTTTGTCAGAAACAATGACAAACTAGATGGAACCTCTGAGGACTGGCCAGCTTGTGATGTTAACACAGTTTACTCAAGACACATTTGTACTATTGACTCCTGTTTGATAATTGTACATTATATATTATAGTTTATACTCTGACAGAGCACGGTTGTAATAAAGTGGATGGTGCAATGTGTGTATGCTAGAGGGTGGATACCCCAACCGAGCCCAACAGGACCCACCAGTATCCGAGGATTTGGGTCGGGTTTGAACAGAAATTTATAAATGATGGTTGGGTTTGGCCATGCAGGTCAAACTTTAGGCTAAACAGGTATAATTTCACTTGTAAATTAAGCTGGGCTTTCTCTTTAGTGTAAGTTAATTTAAAGTGCTAGGCCGATTAAAAATTAAAATGATGAGCTGGATAAGGGCATGATGATGCTATCCATGATCACTAGTTGGGGAAGCAAGTGCTGCCAAGTCTTTGGCCCTGTGAATAGATCCATTGTGCTAATCTCACAGAAAAGAACTGATTTCACTCGTAGGTTTTGATGTGTTAAATGCTGGTGTAACCAGGGCAGCATGGTTGATTGTGTGTTGGATTAAGTGTCTTTCAGCGCTGGAGGGACTATGTCTCTCGGCTGGCCTGGGAACGCCTCCGCCTTTCCCCTTTTTTTAAGTGTCTGGAGAGAGGGAAGTCTGGGCATCTTTGCTTAGACTGCTGCCCCTGCGACCCGGTCCCGGATAAGCGGAGGAGAATGGATGGATGGATGGATGTATCAACTTGAACGTCTCAAGTTTTGGTTACATTCTCACAAATATAGTAACAGTGAAAATTGATTTAAAATGAAATGGCATAATACAAAACCAGTTTAGATATCAAAATGTATCATAAACACCTGGAACATGTTGGAATCAGACATACGAATTAGTTACTGGATTTGAAGTGCACTGTTTTCAGGACACGATGTTGAGCTTTCTAATAGGCAGAGTCATTCCTGTTTGTATAGTGTATATGCTGGCCATTCTCAAATCTCCCATTGTGCACTTTGTTTTAAAGAGCGGTATAATGGAAAACAAAAACAACAAAGAGGTCTGAGATGGATCAGGGTGATGGTGGAGGTCGGCCTCTGCTGTCAAATGACTAAAATTTATATTTGCAGTGTTTTTAGTTTTTTTATTATTATTATTTTTAATCTCCTGCCTCAAGAACAAGAGTGGATTAAACTGTGCCAGTTGTAATATGACACCTTAAAATTGAATATGCAGGAATAAGCCCTGCGCAGCACTACAGTTATGCTGCACTTGACTATACTTCCCTTAACCATCACCGAGCTTAGCCTCTGGGTCTGACACAGACCGTCCTGCTTTGTTTTTGCACTGTATTTTCTCTGCAGACACTTGAACCTGTCACAGGATGACATCTTAAAAATAGTAAACATTAAAATATTAAAGGCTCTTTCATTTCTCTCCTTCTCTGAGGTGCAACAGGTGTCCCATTGTCTCCATCCAGTCTGGGCAGCCGTCCAAGTAACAGACTGATAAGTTTTTTCTCTCTCTTACCTGTTTTAAGACTATTGGGGTCATCTCCCAGTCAACTTTTTCACCTGTGCCTGTACCACCCTTATCAGCCTCATTCATAACAAAACTGAGCAAATCTAACAAATACTGATAAATAAATTGAAGTAAAATAAACATTAAAATTGAAGTAAAAAAAATAAGTATGATGAATAAATGAGAATAAGACTAATGAAATACCTTAACTCTCTTGGTCTCCCACACCTGACTGTCCGCTGAAGTCTGTACTTGTTCTGTTTGGTTGCTGAACCAAACCAGACAGTGATGAAAGAGCAGAGAACAGACTTGATGATTCCTCTGTAGACCTGTATCAGCAGCTCCTGGGGCAGGTTGAACTGCCTACTGAACTGAACTGCCTAAACTGATAGTCCAGGTGCTGAATGTGGTTTTCCCCAGCCTCACCTGCTGCTTTCTCTCTGCCAGAAAGCTGGTGATCTACTGACAGGTGGGGGCAGGCACAGTGAGTTGGGTGGGTTTAGAGTGGAGGATGTCCTGGATGATGGTGTTGAACACCAAGTTGAGGTCCAAAACGAGGACCTGTGCATAGGTCCCTGGGAAGTCAAGATGCTGCAGGGTGTAATGCAGTGCCATGATGACTGCATCATCCACTGACCTGTTTGCCCAGTAGGCAAACTGCAGGGGGTCCAGCAGGGGGTGTACGATGTTCTTCAGGTGGGCCAACACCAGTCTCTCAAAGGGCCTTATAACTATAGTTGTATGGTGAGGTGGGTGAGGGGTTTGGAGTTCTGCTTCTCAAATCTACAGTAAAACACATTCACCTTGTCTGCCAGTCAATAGTCTTCTACAGCAGGGGGGTGGTTTCCTGTAGCCAGTGATAATTTTCAGGGTTCTCCACACAGATGAGGGGTTATTGGCTGAAAACTGTTTTTTCAGAGTAGCTCCTCTATGCTACTCTGATCTCCCTTGTCAGTGTGTTCCTGGCCTGGTTGTACAGGTTCTTGTCCCCAACTTCTGTAGGCCTCCTCTTAGGCACGATGAAGGTGCTTGAGTCTTACTGTGAACCAGGGCTTGTTGTTGTATGTGCAGAAGGTCTTGGTGGGCACACACACATATCCTTACAAATGCTGATGTATGATGTCACAAGGTCACTGAGTTCATCCAGGTCTGTAAATGCAGCCTCAAATACACTCCAATCTGTGCAGTCAAAGCAGGCCTGTACTTTTAATTTTGCCTGCTCGGCATCTCTTCACTGTTCTGACCACAGGCGTCACAGCTTTAAGTTTCTGCCTATAGGTTGGGATGTGATGGACCATGCAGTGATCAGAGTCCAAGGGCTGTACGTGAGACAGAGCAATAGGCGTCCTTTATTACCGTGTAGTAGTGGTACAATGTGTCGTAGTCCTTGGTGGGACAACTGACATGTTGTCTGTATTTGGGCCATTCATGGGTGAGATTTGCTCTGTTAAAATCCCCGAGGACAGTGAGTGGGGAGTCGGGATGTTTCAGCTCCACGCTAGTTACATGGTCAGTTTCTTCCCCCACACCAACATAATGAATAGAACTGTTGTATATAACAATCTGAGAGCTTTTCTGCCACACTGTATATGTGTATATATATTTATAAATAGATTTTCTTTTCTTTTTTAACTCCTATTTTCTTACCATTTTAATTTCACATACTTTCCTGTTTTCTAGCTGGCTTACAAGCAAATTCAGAGCCTCTGTACTGGAGATAAATGTATTGTGTGTTCAAACATACTTGGCCAGTAAAGGTTATTCTGATTCTGAATGGTCATAACTGATTCAGTCATTAGACTTTCCCTTTAACAGATTAACAGTGTATAATTAATTATTATATACAGTATAATGATGGCGGTGGGGTATAAGACACTTTAAGGTCATTGTTATAAATAATGATGCAATATCCAGTGTTAGCCTGAAAATGACTTATTGCACCTGTATGATATCATAGAATAATTATAGAATTTTATCATACATTTTTATTAAGCCTCATTTTAATTCTGTTCAACCATTAGTCAGGCTTGTTTTTCAATTGTTACCTAATTGTTTCTAGACATAGGACAGTTACAACACTGTGTGTAGTCAGTAATTACTGTTTCTTCAAAATGATGCTGGAGTGTCAAGGTCCAGTGAGAAGCAGCCCACAAGTGGAAGCATAATAAGCAGAATACACAGAAGCTTGGGTGCTGGAGTTGAGGCTCATCAGGCAAAATATGAATGACCAGGGTTGCATCTTAATTGCCTGATCTGCATCCACTTTTCCATAGCCTTTTTAGCATTGTGGTGCCTTCCACCGAAGGATCCAATAAAATTTAACTCTCATTTTCAAAATGTGTCAAAAAAAATAAAATAAACAGGAGAGCTGTGGACTTAAAAGGGAACAAATCAACAGCTGCTTTTGGACAGGGTACTTTAAAGCTGTCCTGACAAGATAATGCACACGCACGTGCAAGCGCTTGCCTTCACACACACATAGTAATGGGCGAGGTCCAGGCTTGACTACCTCCACCAGGAATGCAGTAGTGTGTGTTTTGAGTTCTCCACATACTGCACACTCTCACCCAGGCAGATCTGTCAGTTTCTCTGTGTCTGGCAGACGCAAAAACACCTGAGACGCTGATAAAGAAAGGGGAATACAGAAGAAGGAGCACAGAAACAGCCACTGTGTGGGCAAATTAAGCAAATGTAAGAGGATTTGTATTTTGTTGGACACCTGCAAGTTTCTGCCAAAATTTCAGGTTTATCCTAGTATGAGTCGGTGACTTTTCTTTCTCTTGTGGATTTTTCCAGTTGTCTACCTGAAAAAATGTTTTGTGGATTATGACTGCAGGTCCTATTTTAACAGTCCGAATTGAAATCTAGATCTCCTGACAGTGCCGAGGGCTGATGTTAGATTTTTATCTTTTTTATTTTGCTGAATTTGCAGTTTAAAGAGATTAAAGACACCTAGTCTGTGTCTTTGAAGTTTGGAGTTTCATATATTTCTATATTTTTCTTTGGAATATATAAAGCATGTAAAAATATTCTTAGGAGAAAGTCAAGCATATTTTGTAATAGCCAGCTGTTCTAACATTGGAGTGAAATTGGAGTTTGAACTACGGTGACAGTGGAATGAATGATATTCATCTGACACCTGACTGAGGCTACACACACTGCTAAGGCTGAACATGGAGTCTCACTGCATCACATAGAAGTGGATCCCAAAGGTAAGAAACCCAAGATGATCTGCACACTGTATGAAGAAGATGATGATATCCTAAGTCCACAGGCTTTGTCTCTAACAACTACCTGTATAACAGTTTTTGTCAGACTGGCACCAGATGTTTTTTTTGTTTTTTGTTGTTAGTTTTGCTGTTCAGGCAACCTTATCAAATGAGTGCCACGAGAAAAGGGCAAAAGCATTAGTTTTTATTTTGTGTCATCCATTCAATAATAACCTCAATGCTATCATTTCAAAGAACACAAGTTAAATCACCTGGACTGGAATGGCGTTAAGCTCCCTGTTCTGTAAGTTTGTTGCTGTACTCCATGAATTATTAAGTTACTCATTAACCCATGATTTGTACCCATGTCTGTACTTATAGGATTTTGTAACTATTTTATTGGTACCTGATTCATACAGTAAATTACACAGTAATTAGTATCGTAATATTCTAATATGTTACCAAAAATTATTTTAAACAAAGTTTTAAAACCTGATGACATGACAGTAACTAAATACTCCTGGCAGATTGTCTATCTGGGGCAACAATGT
The DNA here is from genome assembly GCF_001952655.1 of Monopterus albus. NCBI lineage: Eukaryota > Metazoa > Chordata > Actinopteri > Synbranchiformes > Synbranchidae > Monopterus > Monopterus albus. The sequence goes on along the minus strand of NW_018127920.1, from coordinate 5,265,305 downwards.
GAGGCTCAAATAAAATTTGCATAGTCTGGTAGTTGCAGGGTGGTTTATGATCTCTGAATAAACATCCATGTCATAGGATTGTTTTCAGCCACGCTCCATATGGCCCCTAGAAACTGCAAGTTTCATTATGTCCCACATTATGAAAGTGTACAACAGAACAAACTACAACAGACTAAAGATATCAGGGTTAAATGTTTGTTTTGAGAGTGGTGATAGTGGAAAGGTCACAAGATCATCAGAATGAAAAGCTTCATCCCCTTAGCAGCATGAAACATTTTTCAGCTTCACAGTTCAATTCAATTCAGTTTTATTTGCATAGTGCCAATGGTGAAGAAAAGAATCTGCCACTCAGTGTCTTGCTGGTAATGGATAATGCTCCAAAGGAACAAACCTTACCCTTTGAAAGATTTGGAAAAATCATTTCCACATCATGAACTGCCTCAAGATCATCGATAAAGCCTAGGATGGGGTCACCAAGAAAACCCTGAATTCTGTTTGGCGAAAACTGTGGTGTGATTGTGTTCTTGGACATGACTTTGAGGAGTTTGCTCAGGAACAGGAGCCGCCAATCAATCTAGCTCCTCTCACCCCCTTTAAAAAGTCGGGAGGAAACCCGACTGACTGATGTCACTAATGTCAGGCCATGGACATACAGTATATGAGCGGCAAGATTCTGTCCCTGTATGTTCTCCTCCTGCCAATTATGTTCATAAAATGTAACCAGCTTTTATGTGTGGAAGAAAGAAAGTCTCTCATCCTGTAACCAGCAGTAATTAACATAGTGTCACTGACTCACAACTGCATCCAGTGTGCAAAATTCACCAAGGTCTCACATGTAACTTTTTAAACATTTCACTGTTTTTAAAATAACGCACTGAAATTATACTGCAATCATTGTGTAGCCAGTGGCTGTGGCACCCACTTTATCTCCACCTACAGCTGCTTTCAGAGCTGATCAGATGTCATAAAATGCAAAAATCAACACAGTGAGGCCAGACTGACTTTACCTGCCGCCTAACAGGAATAATCAGGATGTCTGCAGGGTGGTTGTTATTCATCCATTTCCTGCTGCACTGTGAACATCGGTCAGTTTGCAATACATGTAAAACCAACGACATTTTGAAATGAGCTGCACGTACTGGGTACCTAAAATCTCAGCTCATATCTTTTTTCAGCATTTGCACATTATTCCTATTCTCATGCGAAGCTTTAAATCTCATTTTAAATGTTTCTTAAATAAAATTACAGGGAGAGACACCCATAAATCTGCCTGGTGAAAATACAAGAGGGGCAGAGGCTGTTATGTGACTTGTTCAAGCTAAGTAATATAATCCAGATGACAGAGAACTTGAATTTCTCTAAAATGATAACTATTTAACTATTTATCTTTCTTGCATTAAAATTAATTACTTGACATGACCTGTTAATTCTCAGCACATACTGTATGATACATAGAAAATTCACAGGTTTCACTTGTCTTGAACCCCCATTATGCAGTTGTTGCTTTATGAAACAAATCGGTCCTGCTTGTGTTTACTAGACTTATTCAACACAGGCATGTCACAGAAATAACACAGCTTTTCTGACCTATGACACACCCATTATAACGTAGACAAACGGAGTAAAGTATGTCTTACAAAAGTAAGCAACACTCACTACTATACCGCTGTAAAAAGGACTTTTACTGTATTGGTGGTGTTTTGTGGGACTGATGGTTAAATTGTGGTATTTCAGTAGCCAGCATGACTCTCTTCTGGACAAAATGTCATGCGCTTAATAAACACTCTTACTGGACATGACAACGAGATTAAAATCAGTGATTTGCATTTTTTTTTTATTTGCCAGTGTCCTCCTGTCACAAATACTAAAGCACCAAATGTGCTTTAACCTGTCACTGTGACAACAGTGACCAGCAAATTCATTGTTTCTTCCTGTTTGAGTTAACTTTGCTAAAAATAAATGGGAGAAGGCCACAAATTCATGCTGGGAAGGAACAAGTGCTGACTGAATTGTCCCGGAGTGAGACAATGAGTCTCTTCCCAATGGGGGAGTACTCCCTTAGGGTGGCTATGGCGCAGGAGGTAGAGTGGTTGTCCCCAAACCCGAAGGTCGACAGTTAAATTCTCATTCTCCCCAGTTGAAGTGTCCTTAAGCAAAACACTGAACCCTGAGTTGCTCCCAATGGCCAACTCAGCACCTTGTAGGGAGAGCACCACCACCGGTGTGTGTGTCTGTGTGTGTGTGTGTGTGTGTGAGTTGATGCTGCAGACGGTTTCCTTGGTTGTGTACCAGAGACAGATTCCTTGTGTGTGTATCATGGTTGGCCAATAAATATGATTCTCATTATATTTTCATTTGATGCAACTTTATACTTTGACTTCAATACATTTCAAAGAAAAAATGCATATTGCTCATCTACTCAGTTACCTGATTGTTGTAGTTACATATACATATACATATACGCACACATATATATATATATATATACATATATACAGTGAGGAACAGAAGTATTTGAACACCCTGTGATTTTGCAAGTTCTCCCTCTTAGAAATCATGAAGGGGTCTGAAATACACATTGTAGGTGCATTCCCACTCTGAGAGACAGAATTAAGAAAAAAATTTCAGGAAATCACATTGTATGATTTTTAAAGAATTTATTTGTCTAGCACTGCTGAACATAAGTATTTGAACACCTGAGAAA
>NW_018127920.1:5244202-5261371 GCF_001952655.1 Monopterus albus | reverse complement strand
AGTTACAGTATTGTTCAAAATAATAGCAGTACAATGTGACTAACCAGAATAATCCAGGTTTTTAGTATATTTTTTATTGCTACATGGCAAACAAGTTACCAGTAGGTGCAGTAGATTCTCAGAAAGCAAACAAGACCCAGCATTCATGATATGCACGCTCTTAAGGCTGTGCAATTGGGCAATTAGTTGAAAGGGGTGTGTTAAAAAAATAGCAGTGTGGCATTCAATCAGTGAGGTCATCAATTTTGTGAAATAACAGGTGTGAATCAGGTGGCCCCTATTTAAGGATGAAGCCAGCACTTGTTGAACATGCATTTGAAAGCCTGAGGAAAATGGGTCGTTCAAGACATTGTTCAGAAGAACAGCGTACTTTGATTAAAAAGTTGATTGGAGAGGGGAAAACCTATAAAGAGGTGCAAAAAATTATAGGCTGTTCAGCTAAAATGATCTCCAATGCCTTAAAATGGAGAGCAAAACCAGAGAGACGTGGAAGAAAACGGAAGACAACCATCAAAATGGATCGAAGAATAACCAGAATGGCAAAGGCCCAGCCAATGATCAGCTCCAGGATGATCAAAGACAGTCTGGAGTTACCTGTAAGTACTGTGACAGTTAGAAGACGTCTGTGTGAAGCTAATCTATTTTCAAGAATCCCCCGCAAAGTCCCTCTGTTAAAAAAAAGGCATGTGCAGAAGAGGTTACAATTTGCCAAAGAACACATCAACTGGCCTAAAGAGAAATGGAGGAACATTTTGTGGACTGATGAGAGTAAAATTGTTCTTTTTGGGTCCAAGGGCCACAGACAGTTTGTGAGACGACCCCCAAACTCTGAATTCAAGCCACAGTACACAGTGAAGACAGTGAAGCATGGTGGTGCAAGCATCATGATATGGGCATGTTTCTCCTACTATGGTGTTGGGCCTATTTATCGCATACCAGGGATCATGGATCAGTTTGCATATGTCAAAATACTTGAAGAGGTCATGTTGCCTTATGCTGAAGAGGACATGCCCTTGAAATGGTTGTTTCAACAAGACAATGACCCCAAACACACTAGTAAACGAGCAAAGTGTTGGTTCCAAACCAACAAAATTAATGTTATGGAGTGGCCAGCCCAATCCCCGGACCTTAATCCAATCGAGAACTTGTGGGGTGATATCAAAAATGCTGTTTCTGAAGCAAAACCAAGAAATGTAAATGAATTGTGGAATGTTGTTAAAGAATCATGGAGTGGAATAACAGCTGAAAGGTGCCACAAGTTGGTTGACTCCATGCCACACAGATGTGAAGCAGTTATAAAAAACTGTGGTCATACAACTAAATATTAGTTTAGTGATTCACAGGATTGCTAAATCCTAGAAACAAAAACGTTTGTACAACATAGTTTTGTGTTTGTACAGTCAACGGCAGACACTGCTATTTTTTTTAACACACCCCTTTCAACTAATTGCCCAATTTCACAGCCTTAAGAGCGTGCATATCATGAATGCTGGGTCTTGTTTGCTTTCTGAGAATCTACTGCACCTACTGGTAACTTGTTTGCCATGTAGCAATAAAAAATATACTAAAAACCTGGATTATTCTGGTTAGTCACATTGTACTGCTATTATTTTGAACAATACTGTATATGCGCTGGACCAGCAGGGTTCAGTGGGACACAGCAGTTTTATAAAGCTCAAGAATGAATTTACTTATGCAATGTCATTGAAATTCACTCCCCTCAGACCAGTTACACAACTGAAATGTTGCTTGCACATTTACATGACCTTATCTTAATTATTTTAGTTACAATACCATAATTAAAAAGCAGAATATATGAACAAATATTAAACAACAATATTAACCAAGTCACTCATGGTGATGGACCCACAGAGAATTCTCACAAACTCTGCAGCTCCCCTCAGATCTCCAGAGGTTTCCAGCCTCTTTTAGTTTTTATTTTATAGCCCACAACTTGTTCAGTGGCAGCAGCTATTTTCAGATTAAACATTGTGATAAATCACACTGCTTACGGCCTCCTCGGCAGACAGGCACAGTAAGACGCTAGCCGTAGAGCAGAGCAGAGCATTCGCCAGCTGAAGCCAAGCCATACCAATAAATGTTAATAGTGGTTGTTTACCAACATTTCAGCTGTATCAACTTCATCAGGTCATGTGTGATTTTCAGGCTGTTGTGGAGTTTTGGCCCTAATTGGACCAAAATTTTAAATGGGTCATGTTGCTTTTGGGGTTGATACAGAAGACCTCTACACGTTATACGTGATAGTGTCAAACAGTGGACTAAGATTACAATCTTGAGGCTATGAAAAGGAGAAAATCTAGGATTGAAACCATCTAGAAAGAAATGATTAAGCATACAGGCACACATATACAGTATACTGTAGTTTGTTGTTGCACTTTATTTATTTATTTGTTTTAGGAGTTTGTCTTAGCTTTTGTGAATAATGCTATCACCTCTAGCTACATCTCCACAGGCTGCTATAAATTCAAAGGTGTGTTACTGATGTAATACAACAGGGAACCATTTACAGACATTTTTCCTGAGTCAAAATTAACCATCAACATCCACAAGTTAATTGTTTGTTTTTTTTTATTGCTATTTTTACCCTGATAACACTGTTAGGTGTATTGTATGCTTCAGCCCTAGTTCCATCTCGTGAGCAACTGTGCTCTGTTGTCTAGGTTATAATGGGTGTGTCAGTGGACTTGACTGTTGTTGATTCATTACGGACTAGTGACTTCCTCCTGCTGAGGGTGTGTATCCGTCTGCCTGCCTGTCAGGTCAGCATACTTAACATAACAGTCTTGCCACACCTGAATCACCTGTCAGCTGAGCCTGGCCTAACAATAACCAGTCTGTACTGTTGCCAGCTTTTACTTACTGACAGGGCAGCCAGTCATAAATCAGCACTGCCTGTATAAACCAGACTGGTATCAGTATCAAGAGCAGAAGCAGTAGTTGTCAAAACCCTGTTTAGAGAACACACAATGACTGTCAGTCCCAGTCTCTGCTCCATGGTTTCTTGGACCTGTTGCTTTCTGGCATGTGATGTATAAAAAAAACTCTGCGTGGATTAATGACAAAAACTGTGTGTAAATACAAAGACATACAGTAGGTGAGCGTACAGAATGTTTTCATCAGATTTATAGAGCCACACATACACAAGAAATTCTGAAAAGAGAATATGACATCAAAAGTAAAAAAATAAAATAGAATAAGAAGAAGAGTCCTGAAAAGTCCAACATAAACACTTGAAAAGACTCCTTATGAATTGAAATCTAGGTAATCAGGTAACAAATAATGCAAGTTGTTTAAAACTGGCTGTCTCGCCTTTGTCATTTCACCATATCACAGCCACGCCGACTATGTGTACGCATGGCCTGAGATATGCACAAGGTCACACATTCCTCTCACTCGCTCTGCATAACCATTGTGAGCGGTGTCTTTCCCTCTGAACCTGCTCTGCACACCTGCCTTGCCTTCTCTCACAGCCCAGTCGTGACTCTCACACCCACCTCACTGTCTCCACGGCACTCCATTAACTCTGTCAGTATACGTGTCATTATTGCTAGACTGTCTTTTGTGTTCCCCACAACTTCTGTGCTTTTCAGCCTCTGCATTCTTTCACTTGTTTGTTCCTGTTTTCCCTGAGTTTACCTGTTTGATTTGGATTCACCTGTGCTTAGACTTTGCTTGGCTGCGCAATAGCCTCTTGAACCTACTCCCTTGGATTAATTGCTTTGCTCAGACTGTTTGTCTCTTTGACCTCCACTCAAACTCTGGCTCTGCCTCTGGTTATTTGTGCTTGGTTTTCTGTTGCTGGACTCTCAGTAAGTTTTGTTGGGACTTACATATTGTTCAATAAAGCTGTTAAACAGTACCTTCCAGCCTGCCTGTCTTTGTGTGAATTTTGAGTCCTCCCTTTCTGAATGTTCCAGAGTTTGCTTTCAGTGTTGTTTTCCACAGTCCCATTGAGTTCTTGATGGAGGTCCTTAATGTCCTGTTGACTTTGTATAGTGCCAGGCATTCCTAGATCCATATCTGTGTCATTGAGTCATATGCCTTCTTGTAGTCAATCCAGGCTGTACTCAGGTTGGTCTGTCTAGATCTTGAATTACTGGTGACTGCTCCCTCTATCAGCAAATAGTGCTTTGAACCCTTGGTGTTGTTTCCCGTGCCCTTCTGAGCTGCAACTATGTATTGTAACTTGGCAGCAACGATGCCTGATTGGACTTTCCATGTTCTGGAGAGGCAGGTTATTGGTTGGTAGCTGGATGGTGCTGTTTCCTTGGGGGGACTGTATGCCAGTTGGGGGGCTGGTGCTGGTTAGCCATATCTATATCTATATCTATATCTATATCTACATCTACATCTACATCTATATCTATATCCATCTATATAGATAGATAGATGGTGTCTCTACAGTTAGTAACACACAATTACCTGTACCAAAGAATGGGAGAGTATTGAGGCCATGTCATCATATGTCTTCAAAGACCCACAATAAGCAACACAATTAACCTGTCCTTAACACAAAGCATCTGTGGTAGTTGAGGTCTGATGTGAACTAAATTAATTCAGGCAAATCATCCCAATCATTATTTATTATTACAATAATTCTAAGCAGTTCAATAATTTGAAATATAATTCAGCAGTCTGAAAGATAGGGAACAGAATCATCATCCCTGCAGAGAAATAAACAAAAGTATTGGATAAGAGAATTGTCAAAGAGTCAGTCAGTCATTTTTGGTCATACTGTCGAGTCAGTGGGTCGGTTCCCCCCATCCAGCCGGGTCCAAATGCATACTCACTCCACTATCGCAGCAGCATCCTCTTGCACCACTCAATCTAGCTCTTTTTATTCACAGCTCCTTTCGGGTCTTATGTCAATTCCCAAACTTAGCTTCCTGTCTTCACTTTTAAGAGGAAACACCCTGAGATGTACGGGAAATGGGAAACAGATGGGTCACCTCCCTAAAGTTCTCATTTCTGCACACAGACAATTCTCAGGACAAAAAGGTCAAAGCCTGCCAAATTATGCAAGCATTGTTCCGCTCACCCCAAGGCCTGTACTCTCTGGCATATTACATCCCTGAACCCTGTCCTCACCCAAGCAAAGAGCAGATACAGTATGTGGCTTGACATACAGCATCTGCATTGTATCTGCTCAGGTTAAACAGTGGCTGGTCCAACTGGCTTGTAATGGCAGTCACCTCTGAGAGCTCAGTTGTCCAACCACTGACACTATTCTACCAAGATTGTCTAACAAAAGAAGACTATCAACAATTCCAATGAGTCTATAACTATATTATCACCAACACCAATACATGTCCTGCAGGTGCCAGAGTGAAGGTGAGTCTACAGGATCATCAGGTTGGCATCCTCTTACTAACTGGTGCTTTGTTGAGCTGGGCCCATGACACCGAGAAGGCTCAACAATGTGTTCCAGCATCCCCCAACCACACCTCTCTTTGCCTGCACCCACATACTCAACACAACCCTTCATCTACTCAGGCTAATTCAGGCTTCCTCTCATAAGATAAAATCATAAAATAAACAGTCCACTGTCCTTCTGGCCACAGCACAAGGTCTGGTCTGAGGTTAGTGCTGACTCCTCAGGAACTATGAGCTGATTCCCTAAATCTGCTTTCATTTGACAATCAATACCTGCCTTTTGCTGGCCTGTTCAAAATGACTTGTTTCCTGCCTTTTTCACCCTCATGAACAAATAAAATCCCCTCTTGTTTCTTCTTTTCCTCCACTGAGCTGCTGCTAAACCTATCAACACTTGATTATGTCTCCAGGTGTATTGTCCTGGAGCCAGGCTTGTTTTTCACCCTGAGAGGATGTGCCAAAGTGATGATACACATGAACATAAGGGACATGTTGGGTCCCCACCTATCCATCTATGCAGATTTTGGGGAGACAGAAGCACATCATAAGTTGCGCCTAGAATGAATCTAATCCTTCCTGCCTCCATGTCTCATGTTTGCCTCCAACTAAGCTTCTTCCTTTCTACATCTTCCCATCTCATCCACTGTCCCCGCTGAGCCCTGGAGACTGTTTTGGCTTTTGTTATCACCAGCTACATATGTACATGAGAGGGTCAGAATATTAGCAACACTTCTGAATATAATGTAGTCCAGTACAACACTGCCTGTAAAGAATAAAAATATAATTGAATTTATACATTTATGACAATTTCACCAAAAACGAAAACATTTTGGACTTAATAAACACAGATGTTAAGGCAGAAGTGTTGCAGTGAAAGGCAATCAATTGTACAGATACTGTATGCTATTAAAAGTGGCCGGTCAGTGTATAATATGACTGACCTACAGTTTGGTGAAAAAGTCTGTATCTCCTTACTTTGAAATGGCAAAAAGAGTAAAACAAAAAAAAAAAATTTTTCATCAACATAATATTTAATGCTGTCAGTGGAGCTGTAAAAGTGGGTCCTGGAGAGAATCAGGATAAGGCCCAAGAAACACAGGGCACTAAAGCAGTGCCGACCTTTGACAATCCAGTATTAGAAATGACCTTACAGGAGGAGCTGCAGGAGGCCATTAAACAGAATGTCTCTTTACAATTAGAAGTCCTACAAGAATATTTAGGTATACTGGAATGGCCACTATTCAAGGAAGAGGAGTCCAAGGAGACAACAAACAAGCCAAAAGAAGATGGAAATGAGCTGCATGATTTAGAGGAGAATGCACCTGTGATGGAGATGATCCCAGTGCAGGAAGAGGAGTACATAGAGGAGTTGATGGTAAACCTGTATTTCCTTATCACACCTGGCCTGATGGAAGAAGAACCAGCAGGCTTCTGGGGGGATGGAGGGGAAGGAATGACAGAGAATGCAGAATATGTGGTGGTGGATGAGTGGGATGCAGAACTGGATTTCGAGGAGAAAGAGAAGAACAGCAAGAGAAGTTGGAAAAGAAAAAAGAATAATTAAAATGCTACAGCTAAAATGCATAAAGTAGAAAGTAAGATATTTAGTAAGTAAGGATAATCAGAGGATGATTTATGTGTGTTTTGTTTACAATAACTACTATTTAGATGTGTAAGGTAAAAATAAGAAATGGTTGTATTGAAAAATTTATGAAAGTGATTTTACATTTAAAGTGAAATGTGTAAGTAACTAAAAGAGAAGTGGATAAAGCTGAATCACAGTGGGAGGAAGTAAGTTCTGGGCAGTGTACTGAACCTTGATGGTAAAAGATATGAAATAGCTCTGAAAAACAGGACTGTGTCTGCCAAGAAATGTAATAGTGGAAAACAGTAGCATCTGGTTGGATGAAAGGACAAAGCCTAGATGACAAGAACCCTTTAAAAACCACAAGAAAAAGAGAAACAACACCCTGCTCAGCAGTTGCTGCCGGAGGCCCTGTCCAGTTGTTTTCTTACATCCTGAAGACCAAAAAACTACAGGGAGGCAGGCCGAGAGGGCATCTCAATTGTGGCTTCTTGCTGTGGGGGAGGAAGGGATGGAAAAGAAGACAGGGTCACTACCTAGGAAATCAATGAGGGACAATTTAACTCTAAACTCCACCTCACAGTAACCAATGTGTGAATCCCCACCTATAGGAAAATCTATGAGGGAAGGATAATTTTCAATAAAATCCCATAATCAACAACTTAAACCCACTGAGGACTAGAAATCAGCAAGAAACTCTTTGACTTTTATACAGTGATTGAGAGCTCAAATATAACTCAAATATAATTATGTTAATCAGTATAATAGTTTAAATTGATATTTAGAAATAGCTGTTGATTTATTTAGTTGTAAGCCAATCAAATAATAAATGTTGATGATCCTGATATTTTATCTTATTGCTTGCTGCTATGCTGTAAATCTTTTAAAATTTATATAAAATTTCTAAAAGGTTAAAACCCTCTCACTCTTTTTATTGAGTCGGCTTCATTATTATTACTATTTGTTAAGCTGGTCGGCTCTCAAGGCGTGGAGGACCCCAGAGGCAGGACAACAGATAACCAGCAATCACAGTAATTTACTTAGATTTTTAATGAACAAAGAGAAGTGTAAGGATGCCGAGACTCAGGACGTGGTGTGGGGGCAAAGGCTGAGGACTCAGGAGAATTCTTCAAATCAATTCACAGGTTTTCAGTGATATTAAAGTCTGGCGATTGGGAAGGGCATGGTAAAACTTTGACCTTATTCTTTTTAAATCATTCCTGAGTTGACTTTGCTCTGTTCTTTGGATGATTGTCTTGTTGACGGATTCACTGCCTCTTTATTTTTAGCTTTCTGAATGATGGTAGAAAGGTCTGCTTTAGAATCTTCTGATACTATGCATTTGGATCCTTTCAGGTGTAATTTTAGCCCATTCTTCATGGCATACGTGTTCTAAGTCGACCAGATTGCTTGGTTGTCTGCTATGTACAGCCTTCTCCAAATCAATTCACAGGTTTCCACTGATACTCTAACTGAGAGCCATTGGGAAACTTGCTCAAATGTAGCCTTAAGAGCTACATAAGAATCCAAAACACCAAAAAAAAAAGAAGAAACAAACAAAATAAAACTAACAAAATAACAAACAAACAGCAGGGGACCTGACAAAGTCCTTAGAGGTAACTGGAAGTCCACATCTCCACAGTCGAGCTTAGTCTGCACAAGCTCCTGAAGTTTGCGGACAACACAATGGTCATCAGTCTCATTTGAGATGGTTACGACTCTGCATGCACACAGGAGGTTGATCAGCTGGTCCTCTGGTGTGGTCACAACAACCTGGAGCTGAACACACTCATATTAGTGGAGATGACAGTGGACTTCAAGAAGAGATCCCTCCCCCAAACTCAGCAGCACTGTATCAGCAGTAAAGTCCTACAAGTTCCTGGGCTCCACTATCTCCCAGGACCTGAAGTGGTTGTCCAACATTAGCACCATCATCAAGAAGGCACAGCAGAGGATGTACTTCCTGACCTGGTGCAGGAGGTCCAACCTGCCCCAGGAGCTGCTGATACAGTTCTACAGAGGAATCATCGTCTGCTCTTTGCTCCTCCATCACTGTCTGGTTTGGCTCAGCAACCAAACAGGACAGGTACAGACTTCAGTGGACAGTCAGGACTGCAGAAAAGATCATCATAGCAAGCCTGGCCTCCAAGGAGGACCTGTACACCTCACGGGTCAAAAGGAGGGCAGAGGAGATTTCTGCAGACCCCTCACACCCTGGACACAAACGGTTTGAGCTCCTCCGCTCTGGGTGGAGCTACACATCACCGTACACCTAGACAACCAGACAACCAGACACCAGGACAGTTTCCTCCCCCAGGCTGTTGCTCTGATGCAATAGTACAATACCTTGTGACTATACTTTTGTATATATTGATCTGAAAAACCGCATCTGTATATATACTTTTATATTTATAAGTACTTTATTTTTGTTTTCCTAATGCAAATTTCTTTTTCTGGCATGCACATTATTTTTATTTCCTTGTTCTCTCTCTCTCTTTTTATCTACTTGTCTTACTCATTGCCTTACAAAAAAGCATTGTACATACACACTGCGAGCCGTTGTACCCAAGTCAACTTGTACAACACACCTGGCCAATAGAGCTAATTCTGATTTCTTTAATTAACAGTTGCATTATCAAAATATCTTGTGTTTAAAGCTGACTGATTTTGTCCTGTGGGTGGTGATACAGCAAAGATTATGGGATGTCACACAGAGGTGCAAAGGGTTCACACTCTAGGGAGCATGAGTATGAATACCTCAATCGATCATATGTAACATTTCCTGTTTAAAAGAACATTCATTTGTATACAGTATTGGGAGATTGCAGTACTAACAGAACATGATATAAATCACATGTCAACTAACTTTAGAAACTTAATATATAGGAAATGTTTTTCAAAGACTTAACACTTTCTGCCATTAGTTTCACCAGATGCCTCCTTAGCTTGGATACTGTTATGTTTTCTATGTTTGAGCAGCTCCTCAATAATGCACTCAGTAATACTCAATTCAAAACTGATATTTCATTTCAGCTGTCATCTCCCTAGCCAATACTTCTGGTAAAATCCTCGCTGCAACCATGGCAACTTGGGTGAAGCAGCCCCAGGGGCGTAGTTTATCCTCTCTCTTTTCTTGCTGCCTCAAAAGAAGTGACCAACCAGAGATCAGCTATGTCCATGATAATGTCACCACTGCACTGGAGCCCACCCTACCTATGCCCCCTCTTCAGGAGCTAGACTCTGTGTTCACAGAGCTAGTAGTGAGTACCAGATTAGAGTCAGTGTTCCTGTGTACTTCTTTTTGACTTCCAACATCCAGATATATTCAGCAGCTTTTTTTCTTATCTTCATCACCCTATCCAGGACGAGCTGGACCTTACAGAGGAGAACCGAGCGTCCATGTTTGCTTTACCAGCAGAGAAAAAATGGCAGATCTACTGTAGTAAGAAAATGGTAAGAAAATATAAGTTGAAATATTTACATCCTGCTGCGGTTTATAATTTAATAGTGGGCTTTTGGGCAACTACTTTTAGGTAAGAGTTGCTACCACTTAAATGTTCAGTATGGTTTAAATAAACTACATTGTCCAACATGTCTGAACATGGCTAAAGCTGTCAAGGATAAGGCCGGTCATTTTCTCAAACCCAGAACCTTCTTGCTGTGAGGTGACAGCGCTAACCACCACGTCACCTTGCCACCAACATACCACATATCCTCTATAATACATTCCTTTTTTAGAGTTGCTGCAGGTTCTCATTTTCTCTGTTTGGATTTTAAAAAAGGCAAATAGGAAGCAGATGGCATATTAATGTGACTAATATGTGCCTGTATATCTGTGTCTTTCAGGAGGCAGAGGAGAATAAAGGAGCAAGCAGCTGGCCAGAGTTTTATATTGATCAGCTCAGGTCAATGGCTGCTGTGAGTACTGCTACCCACCTGTTTTATTCACAGATTATTACAGACACATTTACTTTATTACCAGTAGGCCAATTCTGGTTTATTTGTATATCACCAAATTACAACAAAAGTTATCTCAGGACACATTACAAAGTATATGAGAAAAAAAAATACAATGAATATCAAAACATATTTCGCTGGAACAATTTTACACATGGAGGCTTTGTGTTTTATCATTTATTTAATAATAGATATTGTCAGATACAGTCATGGTAAAAAGACTACTTCAGTTCTACAGTATGTTTTATTTATCAGGGTCTAAAAACAATTGTGTGGACTTCATAAGCGTCTACAGTGGGTACGGAAAGTATTCAGACCTCCTTAAATTTTTCACTCTTTGTTATATTGCAGCCATATGCTAAAATCATTTAAGTTCATTTTTTCCTCATTAATGTACACACAGCACCCCATATTGACAGAAAAAACACAGAATTTTTGACATTTTTGCAGATTTATTAAAAAAGAAAAACTGAAATATCACACGGTCATAAGTATTCAGACCCTTTGCTCAGTATTTAGTAGAAGCCCCCTTCTGAATACCTTCCGTACCCACTGTATAAGCAAACAAATAAATATATAACCTCAGGTGACACACCCACACAAACACAAATCTGTATGTGGTTACTGTTTCCCAAAAAGTAAACCAATAAAATAAAATAAAAGTGCATCCTTCCTACTTCCACACTCATTAAGAGGGTAATAAGCACCCAGGAATTACTAATTAAACTCTCAAATCAGCGATGTTCTCTGGAGAGGATCTGGACTTCACTGTCCTCAAAAGAGTGTCCTTTCTCCTTCTGGTGGAGGTGGACTGCTGACTCTGGTCCACTGGAGTTGGCCCTCCTGTGTTGGGCCATGCGTTTGTGCAGCGGCTGCTTAGTTTCACCAATGTACAAGTTGTTACACTCCTGACTACACTTAATTTCATACACCACATCACTCTGTTTATGTCTGGGTGTTTTGTCCTTCGGGTGGACCAGTCTCTGCCGCAGGGTGTTCCCTGGTTTAAAGTTAACTGGGATATTGTGGTTGTGAAAGATCCTTTTTAACTTCTCTGATAAACCAGCCACATAAGGGATGACAGTGTTATCCCCTCTTGTTTCTGGTTTCTCCCTGTTGGTGTTGGGCCTCTTCCTTGCTTTGGTGAAGGCCCACTTAGGGTATCCAGAAGCCTTAAGTGAGTTCTGGATGTGTAGTTTCTCCTTCTTGATCCCTTCTGCAGTTGTGGGCACTTCCTCTGCCCTGTGATTTAAAGTTCTGATAACTCCCAGAACTGTTGAAGTCTCTTCGATGAGAAGTGAAATGTCTTCTACCTAAAACTACATCCAGATTTCTTCTTCTAAGCTTTTTCATCATTAAACTTTTAACTTCCATTTGTACTTTTCAAAAGATTAACATTTATTTGAATCTTTGTTAAAATGGTTGAAAATGAGAAATATTGTACATTGGTCTCTATGAAGAGAAAGAGTCAGGGGCTGTAGTGGTGATATCACACCTAGAGTGGGGAGGCTGTTGGATTTGTCTAAACAATTCTCTCTAACTCGTCCTCATGACCACAGTTTTCACTCCTTTTACATAAGTTTTTCACTGAATTGTAGACACATCTGTGCTCTTCCTGACAGTAGAACTGTGGAAGCAAATGGTTTCATAGAAGATGCAGTGAGCTGCAGAGTGACATGAGTGTCAACGAACTGTCACATTGTCTCCTATGTAAACAGTATTAGGCAGGTGGTCATAATGTTATGCTGATTGGTGTATCACCAGAATGATGTGAGAGACTCAAAGGGCCTCATTTTGAGGATCCATGGCATCTGATCAAGATGTACTGGTGCAAGCGGTGTTTTGGTGTGTCCATGTTTGACGATGAGGAAAAACGATTCAAGCACCCATGGGAGTAGTGCTGTGGAAATGCCACCACAGTAGCAAAAGGGCTGAACTTGATCTCCTCATTAAATCAGGGGTGTGTTTTGGGTGTAACATTCAATTATCCAGCCAGTGTGTGACCTCACGTCCATTTTAACTAGCAACAATGACTTGAATGTTTGCTGGTCAGTGGCGCAGTCACTTTGTGTACCCTCATATAACCAAAGCACCTGAAATTTACCTGGGCGCATCTCGTTTTCATCCGGACACACCTGCCAGCGTGAAGTCGACAGACGCTGCTTGGTAAAAAGGCAATGTGATGCACATGTTGTGAAAATGGTAACTGCGCAGGCAGGAAATTACGAACCACAGACCTGCCCAGCATGTCGTGAGTTTGGTGCAAGATAGGGCCCAAAAACTCCTACAGAAAATGTTTGCCTTCATGTTACTGTTGCTTTCCCACCTAGTTTCTGAATGTTGGTTTACTTTTGGGAAACAGTGACCACATATTGAAATCTGTTATGTTTTTTGTTTTAGATGAGGTTTAAAAAAAGAATAATAAGTTGGTGTGTAACACAATTGTTTTTAGGCCCTGATGAATAAAAACAGAAACTGAAGGAGGATGTGCTTTCTTTTTGCCATTACTGTACACAGTATTACTTATGGTGAATGGTCTTGTACTTGTATAGCGCTTTTCTATGCATTACAGTACAGTCAAAACGCTTTCACACTACTTGGTCATTCACCCATTTGCACTCACAAATGCTCACACACTGGTGTTATCACTGGGAGAAACTGGGGGTTCAGTGTCTTGCTCAAGGACACTTCAATATGTTGACTGGAAAGCTCTACCTCCTGAGCCACAGCAGTATGCAGTACGTGTAAACACTTTATGTAACATTTTGTTATAGTGAAGAGCCAAAGCAGCAGTTTGGCTAAATGCTCTCCTCTGACAGTTTGGCATTTTGAAAAGTTGTGAGGCACTATTTGTTTAACCCATTTCTTCCAGAGGAGAACTCTGCTGGCACTGGAGGATGAGGGAGAGCAGGAGAGACTGAAAATCGTAGATGGTTTAAAAACAGCATTGAGGACACAGCCAATGAGGTTCGATTCCAACACATACATTATTCTGACAATGTAGAGGTTTCACAGAGTCGTTGCACTTTCTCCCACACTGCAGTGACTGAAATGATCACTTTAACCTGTCAATCTGATCAATCTCCCTCAGGTTTGTGACACGATTCATTGAGTGGGATGGCCTGTCTTGTATCCTAAACTTCCTGATGTCAATGGACCATGAGACCACAGAGTCTCAGATCCACACCTCACTGATTGGCTGTATAAAAGCTCTGATGAACAACTCCCAGGGCAGAGCCCATGTCCTTGGCCACTGTGAAAGCATTAATATCATTGCACAAAGTCTCTCCTCTGAAAACATCAAAACCAAGGTAGGTAGGACACAAATTGTGCAGACAACACTTTCAAACCTTTGTATACTCAAAAAGTTACATGTTTTAAAAGTTGAGAGCAGTGTTTTGACTCAGACTGGCCTCACACTTTACAACAATCAGTACAGCTGAGAGACACTGGCCCTGTCCCATGTCAATGTGAGGTATCAGACAAAATGTAAAATCTTTGTTAATGCACCTTTATCAGGTTTCAACCTAAATATTTCTTTAAAATTATTTAACTGAAGACAAATCTGTACTTTCATCTTTAAAAAGATCATTCACTGGGTAAGTAATCATGAAATGTGTTCTCCTTGATTGTAACCAATCGTTTTTGTCTCTTTTCAGGTTGCGGTGTTAGAGATCCTTGGTGCAGTATGTTTGGTCCCTGGGGGCCATAAGAAAGTACTAGAAGCTATGATGCACTATCAGAAATTTGCCTCAGAGAGAACACGCTTTCAGGTCCAATTTTATTTTATTATTTTATTTAATTTATTGCAAATTAATCTGATTCCCTGACATGACCCATAGCATACCACCTTGCTCAAACAGCTCCTTAAGAACCCCCTAACCCTAACTTCCCTTAGACAACATAACTGCAAAACTAAAACAGTAAATTAAAATGACAAAATAATATGGTATTACATTGTTTTGGGTGGTTGATAATTAAACATTAACACTTGACTGGCCATACTGTCATTTGGTGGCTTTACCATGAGCTGCCAAACTATTTTATATCCACATTAAACTCACTGCTGAGGGTCCTCAGAAATGGATGAAAACCAATCTTTACTTTGCTTGTTAAGAACAATAAAAACTAATTAGCTTTTCAGCATGAGTGTATTCTGTATGTGCATGATCAATGATTACTACATCAGTAAACTAGACTGTAAAATATGACAGTATACGTTGTTTGTAGCAGCAGGTTCTTACAACACACTGTTACGTCTTGTAGTCTGGTAACACCTAGCCAGTGTCGTAATTATGAGATAAGGAAAGGAGTAAGTAACAGGACATATTATATTGGGGCCCAAAAGGAGAAGATTGGGGTGAACGACTAGGTGGATAAAATACGTGACTTTTGCTAAGAAGAGTCATTTTCAATTCCAATGTGTTTTTTGTGTGTGTGTTCCTAAACATAACAACAAAGCCACACACTGGAATTGAAGCTGGCTTTCCTTAACGAAAGTCCTGTGTTTTATCCATCTAGCTACTGTAAATGCAACCAAGTAGTTTTTGTGCCTAACCCTAACTAAGGAGTTTGTATGGCAAAACATAATGAAGCTGTGATGGTTTCATAATCGTAACATCATATTTATGACAGTTTCTAAGTAGCCCACTGCTTGTGTTTATGGCTGTTTCTATGATGACCAAAGTTTGTAAAAGTTGGTAATGTGACATACTGTAATGTCATTAATGTTGGCAGAATTGTTGCAAATCTTCCCACTACCATAGGAGTGCTATGGATCGTATGGGAGGGAAGGGACAAACGACCATGTAGGTTGTATAGGTTGGAGGAGTTGTTGCAATAAACTTACAATAAAAATCCAAAAAACAGAAGTCTTTAAAAATAAATATGGTACATTCCCCTAGCACTTGCAGACTT
Organism: Monopterus albus; assembly: GCF_001952655.1. NCBI lineage: Eukaryota > Metazoa > Chordata > Actinopteri > Synbranchiformes > Synbranchidae > Monopterus > Monopterus albus. The sequence continues at coordinate 5,245,518 of NW_018127920.1, read as the reverse complement.
CTGGGGAGTGCACCCATATGTCCGTGAATCTGCAGGAGTGTCATTGAAAACAGGTGGAATCAATTTTCTCAGTTAAACTGGCTGATATATCAACTTCCCATATCCAATGTGTAGCAGTTTTATATTAGACTTTCCAGTGATGTTTAATTCTTTAGTTAAACTGATGTCAACCAAATTTTAAAAAAGACCAAAAGCACTGTATACATACAAATGGTGTAACTTGAATATCCTCTATCTTGTGTGCAGACCCTGCTGACAGACTTGAGTAGATTCACAGGCCGCTACAGAGATGAAGTTAATCTGAAGACCACCATCATGTCCTTTATCAATGCTGTGCTCAGCCAGGGTGCAGGAGAGGTGGTGAAAAAACAAATCACTCTGCACACTCTTATAAGCACAATAGGTTCATTATATTAAATATCTTGGAAGATGCATGCAGGTGTTAATTCTATATTTTACATGAAAAGACCAAAACCATTGAGCATTACATTTCTCAGTAACTTCTGACTTTCCTATCATGTATGATTTTTATTTTTCTAACCAGCTGTTACTGAAATGGTATAAAATCTTGCATGAGTGGGGGACCTTTTCTTTGTGATGTTCTAGTGTGTATTTTTGGCAGCAGGACAGAGAATGTGAGACTAAACAAAAAGATAAACTGCAACCACTCACGCACAACCATCTGTTTTAGATTTTTCCTCTAGGATCAGTTTGTGTTTGTATAAATGTATCTACTGTAAAGCAATTTTTTTTAATAAGACAAGTGCCTTGGTATTTTTTGTTTGTTGACTTCTAACTAAAGCAACTTATTTTTATTACTACCTGGATTTACTTAACCTTTGTTCTCCTGTCCTCTGTTCAGGTAATATTTACTGAAAAGATCACTATGCATAATGTGACAATATTGTGTGCATGTGTCTGCTTTCAGACCAGCCTGGAGTTCCGTATCCATCTGCGCTATGAGTTTCTGATGTTGGGCATACAGCCAGTGATCGACAAATTACGTTCCCATGACAATGATACCCTGAACAGGTACATCAGGTGCACAAAACATCAGTAACAGTATCAAAGAACAAATAGTTTAGGGCATTGGTCAGCAACCGCTACTACCCAAAAAGCCATATTTGGCCAGGAAAAAAATATATAGTATGTATATATATATTTATATATACTGTATATACAGTGGGTACGAAAAATATTCAGACCCCCTTAAATTTTTCACTCTTTGTTATATTGCAGCCATATGCTAAAATCATTTAAGTTCATTTTTTTTCCTCATTAATGTACACACAGCACCCCATATTGACAGAAAAACA
>NW_018127920.1:5241267-5242589 GCF_001952655.1 Monopterus albus | reverse complement strand
TTTTTAATAAATCTGCAAAAATGTCAAATTCTGTGTTTTTCTGTCAATATGGGGTGCTGTGTGCACATTAATGAGGAAAAAAATGAACTTAAATGATTTTAGCATATGGCTGCAATATAACAAAGAGTGAAAAATTTAAGGGGGTCTGAATACTTTTTGTACCCACTGTATATACATACTGTAGTGCTCTAATATCTGCAAGAAGCACCTGCTATTACAACTAGAGATTGATGAGGTACAACATGAATGCTCCAGCAAGGGGGAGCCAGGACACCATGTGGGGGGGGAGATATTATCATCACCCCCACAATCAGAGACTGGGTACCAAGCCCCAGTAACAAGCCCAGATGACCTTAATTCAAGAGCAGCTGACTTGAGATTGAAGATCACGAGCCAGATGGACACCAGGAACCTCCATGGCTGGTTTCCAAGACTAAGTGAAGTGCCTTCTGAAATTCTACTAGAGGAGGTGAATTCAACACTAAGAACAATCCCTACTATGACCATCACTGAGACCAACAAGCTCATATACACCACAGCAACCATCATCCTTGAGATGCTTGGCTATAAGTTCAGCAAAGACCATAAGGAGCAGTATCCTCCATGGAGAAGGAGGTTGGAGACCAAGATCAAGGCAGCAAGGAGAGAAGTTAGCCAACTGTCGGAATTGCAGAAAGGCGTGATGAACAAAGGGGTACCTAAGAAGTACAACATACTGTCCATACCTGAGGCCTTAGAAACTGACAAGCAAAGGCTCACAGCCCTGGCCACCCAGTTGAAGAGGTACACCAAAGAAGCTGAAGCCAGGAGAATAAACTGAATGTTCTCAACTGAGCCATCCAAGGTGTACTCTCAGTGGCAGGGTATAACATAAGAGCAGACCCACCAAGGCTGGAGACTGAACAGTTCTGGAAGAGCATATGAGAGAAGGAGGCATCACATAACAACATTGCCCAAGTGGACTTGAACAAGTTCCAGTAACCATCATAATGGCAGACATCAAAGAGAGGATCTCAACAATAAAAGTGGCCCTAACATGATCCACGCCTACTGGTTGGCCCTGACATGATCCACGCCTACTGGTTAAAGAAGCTAACTTCACTCTATGAGTGCCCGGCGGGACAAATGAACCAGCTACTAATTGATGGAACCCACCCCGAGTGGTTAACTGAAGGCCAGATAGCCCTGATCCTGAAGGACCCTCAGAAGGGAGCAGTATCATCCAACTACCGCCCAATAACCTGCCTCTGCAGAACATGGAAGCTCCTGTCAGGCATCATAGCAGCTAAGATGAGTAGGCACATGGCTCAATACATGAGCAG
>NW_018127920.1:5236170-5240943 GCF_001952655.1 Monopterus albus | reverse complement strand
GGAACCCCCTCAGCCAAATCATCACCAAGAGTGGTTACGGATACCGACTACGGAACGGAGCAACCATCAGCCACCTGCTCTACATGGATGACATCAAGCTGTATGCCAGGAGTGAACGAGACATCAACTCACTGATCCACACCACTAGGATCTACAGTGTAGTCGAATGGTAACAAGGAGAGGGAAAGGTAGTCAGAACTGAGGGGATTGTACTACCAGAAGGCAACATAGCAGATGTTGAAGACATCTACAGTACCTTGGGATCCCACAAAAACAATAAAGAAGCCGCAAGGAAAGCAACAACTACCAAGTACCTGCAGAGAGTGAGGCAAGTCTAGAGAAGTCAGCTGAATGGAAAGAACAAAGTCCAGGCAATTAACACCTACGCCCTGCCAGTCATCAGGTACCCCGCTGGCATAATAAGCTGGCCGAAGGAGTAGACAGAGGCTACTGACATCAAGACAAGAAAGCTCCTTACAATGTACGGTAGGTTTCACCCCAAATCCAGCATCCTGAGACTGTACACTAAACAGAAGGAAGGAGGCCGAGGATTAGTGAGTGTCAGCGCCACTATCCAGGATGAAACAACAGAAATCCATGAATACATCAGGCCCTGAGTGATGATGTGCTTAGTGAATACCTCAGGCAACAGAAACCAGAGGAACAAGGGAAGGAAGAGCAGGAACCCTCATGGAAGGACAAACCTCTGCATGGTATGTACCACCGTCAAATAGTAGAAGTGGCTGATATCAAAAAATCCTACCAGTGGCTGGACAAAGCTGGACTGAAAGACAGCACAGAGGCACTAATCCTGGCAGCACAAGAACAGGCTCTAAGTACAAGATCAATAGAGGATGGGGTCTACCATACCAGGCAGGACCCCAGGTGCAGGCTGTGCAAAGATGTCCTTGAGACAATCCACGACATAAAAGTGGGGGGCAAGATGCTAGCAGGCAGGGCATACATGGAAACATAACAGTGGGGTGCAAGATGCTAGCAGGCAGGGTATACATGGAATGCCATAACCAAGTGTCTGGCATAGTGTACAGAAACATCTGTGCCGAGTACAAGCTGGAAGTCCCAAAGTCAAAATGAGATACACCTCCAAAGGTGGTTGAGAATGACCAAGTGGACCAACCAACCGCACATAGTGGTGGTGGACAAACAGAAAAAGAAGGCCGTAGTGATATATGTAGCAATCCCAAGCGATAGCAACATCAGGAAGAAGGAACACTAAGAAGCTCGAGAAATACCAAGGGCTGAAAGAAGAGCTAGAAAAGATGTGGAAGGTGAAGGCACAAGTGGTCCCCGTGGTAATAGGAACATTGGGGGCTGTGACCCCCAAACTGGGAGAGTGGCTCCAACAGATCCCAGGAACAACATCTGAGATCTCTGTCCAGAAGAGTGCAGTCCTAGGAACAGCTAGGCATAGCTGTAGGCACTGAGCCAGGAAGCCACTGGAGAGGGGCTACAGAGCCGCGGGTTACTGACCCCTGGGTTAGGGGGACTTGTACTTTATACATTTCTTACTGACTTCACTTATTATGGTTGTTCCTGTCTTCCAGACATCTGGACTTCTTTGAGATGTTGAGGAATGAAGATGAGCTGCTGATGTCCAAACGCTTTGGTGTTGTAAGTCATTTAGACAAACCTCTATCCTGTCCAAATGCCCCAATACTCAGTCTTAGTCTTATTCTTACACATTTCTGATTTTTAAGAAACGAATTACAGTAGAATTAGATTAGTACATTTGACCCATTACACACTACATTTTAAACTTTATGGGGAAATTTATGGATGTTTGGAAATAATAATATAATACCATTATTAATATTTTTTATTGCAAGTTTAAAATTAGTGAGAGATTCCAGTGTTACTTTATACAAGCAATTCCAATGAAGTTGGGACATTGTGTAAAACATGAATAAAAACAGAATACAATGACTTGCAAATCCTTCTTGACCCATATTTAATTGAATACACCACAAAGACAGGATACATATTTAATGTTCAAACTGATAAACTTTATTGTTTTTTGCAAATATTCACTCATTTTGAATTTGATGCCTGCAACACATTCTAAAAGAGCTGGGACAGGGGTATTTGTACCACTGTGTTACGTCACCTTTCCTTTTAACAACACTTAATAAGCGTTTTGGGAACTGAGGACACTAATTGTTGAAGCTTTGTAGGTGGAATTCTTTCCCATTCTTGCTTGATGTACGACTTCAATTGCTCAACAGTCCGGGGTCTGCATTGTCGTATTTTGCACTTCATAAGGTGCCACACATTTTCAGTGTGAGACAGGTCTGGACTGCAGGCAGGCCAGTCTAGTAACCACACTTTTTTATTATGAAGCCTGATATAACATGTGCAGAATGTGGCTTGGCATTGACTTGCTGAAATAAGCAGGGATGTCCCTGAAGAAGATGTCGCTTGGATGGCAGCATATTTTGCTCCAAAACCTGGATGTACTTTTCAGCATTAATGGTGTCTTCATAGATGTGCAAGTTACCCACGCCATGGGTACTAACACACCTTCATACCATCACAGATGCTGGCTTTTAAACTTTGCGCTGATAACAATCTGGATGGTCCAAGGATTTTATTGTGAATTCACCATATGTGCAGGACATACAGAAAATCAAAATACCATTTGTCTTTCACCTACTATTGGGTGCCATAACATTTAGGCACTAAAATAGAATAAATTAAAATAAAAAGGTAGTGAACAGCATTCAGCATCCTCACAGCCTGGTGGATGAAGCTGTTTGTAAGTCTGGTGGAGTGGGCCTGAAGACTCCGATACCTTCTCCCTGAAGGCAGGAGTCTGAAGTAGGAGTTTGCGAGATGGGAGGTGTCATTAGCAATGCTGATGGCTCTGCGGATGAGGCAGGTGTTGAAGATGTCCGTAAGGGAAGGCAGAGGTGCACTGATGATCATGCTGGCTGTTTTCACTATGCATTGCAGGGTCCTTCTGCAGGAGGCAGTACAGGCTCCGTACCACACAGTGATGCAGCCAGTGATGACTCTCTCAATGGTGCCCTGGTAGAAGGAGCACATGATGGGGGGTGGGGCACTTCCTCTCCTCAGTTTGCGCAGGAAGTAGAGGCGTGATTGAGCCTTCTTGGCCAGTGATGTGGTGTTGTTGGTCCAGGAGAGGTCCTCAGAAATGTGCACCCCTAGGAACATGGTGCTGCTCACTCTCTCCATTACAGCACCGCCGATGGTCAGTGGTGGATGCTTTAGAGGTTTTCTCCTGAAGTCCGCAACAATCTCTTTAGTCTTCCCCACATTGAGAAAGAGGTTGTTGTCCTTACACCACTGGACAAGTTGGCACACCTCACTCCTGTAGTTAGCCTCATTATTATTGGTAATAAGGCCAACTACAGTCGTGTCATCCGCAAACTTGACAATGTGGTTGGTGCTGTAGGTTGGCACGCAGGCGTGGGTCAGCAGTATGAAGAGCACACACCCCTGTGGAGCCCCTGTGCTCAGCGTGATGGTCTTGGAGATGTTGCCACCGACCTGCACATTTTGTGGTCTCCCTGTTAGAAAGTCCAGCACCCAGTTGCAGAGAGAGGTTTTGAGTCCCAAGTGTCCAAGTTTTTGTGTAAGCTGCGGGGAATTATTGTGTTGAATGCTGGACTGAAGTTTAGGAACAGCATTTGCAAGTAAAAGTGCTTTGAATCTAGGTGGGTGAGGGCTGGATGGAGAACAGCAGTAATGGCATCCTCGGTCAGGAACCAAAAAACAAAGAGAGGGAGGTGAGAGAGGCAGGTGCAGCCGAGAAAAAACCCACAGGACCCCCCCCCCCCAAGGATGGATCCCAGACAGTCAAACCATCCAACCCAGGGAGGGAGGCGGGGGCCACCAGAAGGAGGGCATCACCGGGGCCCCCCCAGGTTTGTCTGAATGGGCCTTGTAGAAAGAGGTCAAAAGGTCGGGGTCGAGGGTCTGGGCCCTAACAGCTTGGGGGATGAATAATCCATCTGGTAGCCCAACCCCTGGGTCAGATTCCTGTTGTTGAGCCTCCTGTATGGTGTCCTCTATCTCACAGGTAATGGAAGCAACCATACAGGAGGCTGGTAGAATGTTGTCTGGAGGGGCATCCAAAGCAGAAGGATGGAACTGCTGAGAGAGAGCATCCGGCTTTTGATTTCGGGACCCCGGCTGGTAGGAGAGAGTAAACCGGAACTGATCAAAGACCAAGGCCCATCTCACTTGTCTCGGGTTCAGTCTTTTGGCTGACTGGAGGTAGGCCAAGTTTTTTTGATCGGTCCAAACTAAAAAAGGCTGGTTGGTACCCTCAAGGAGGTGCCGCTATTCCTCTAAAGCCAACTTGACTGTGAGGAGTTCTCAGTTTCCCACATCATAATTTCATTTGGCCGGGGTCAACCACCGGGAAAAGAAGGTACACAGGTGCAAGGCGTGGTCTCCCTCGGACCGCTGAGAAAGAACCGCTCCTACCCCAGTGTTGGATGTGTCCACCCCACCCACGAACTGCTATGAGGGATCAGGTTGGAGGAGTACGAAGGCTGTGGTGAACCAGTGTTTGAGTTCCTTGAAGGCTTGCTCTGCTGTGCTGGGTCATGCAAACTTCAACTTGAAAGTGAGCTGTGTAAGGGGAGCAGCCACCGTGCTGTAGTTTTTAATAAAGCGGCGGTAGGAGTTTGCAAAGCCCAGGAAGCATTGCAGGTCCTTCACACAGGTGGGAGTGGTCCAATTGGTGGCTGCGGTGATTTTGGAAGGGTTGGCATGGAGTCTTCCCTG
>NW_018127920.1:5227723-5236155 GCF_001952655.1 Monopterus albus | reverse complement strand
CCACAGGAGGGGAGGGGAAGATGCACGTATACACTTTAATGTACAGGCGGTTTTCCAGGAGTCGAAGGAGGACTTGATGAACATGTTGTATGTGTTCTGTAAGGAAGGAAGAGTAAACATAAATGTCATCCAAGTAAACAACAAAACAGCCTAGGAAATTGCAGAAGATGTCATTGATCAACCCCTGGAAAACTGCCGGGGCATTGGTGAGGCCAAAAGGCATCACCAGATATTCAAAGTGCCCAAGCGGGGTCTTGAAGGCAGTCTTCTACTTGTTGCCCTCTCAGATACGTACTAGGTGATAGACATTCCTGAGCTCCAACTTCGTGAAGACTGCCCTGGAGAGACTCAAAAGCAGAAGAAAGGAGAGGTAATGGATATTTGTTCTTAATTGTAATAGCATTAAGACCACAGTAATCAATGCAAGGATGGAAGCCACCATCCTTCTTCCCCACAAAAAAAAGCCCTGCACCCAGGGGTGAGGAAGAAGGATGGATCATACCTGCGTGTCAGGCAGTTTCGATGTACTCCTGCAGAGCCTGTCGTTCAGGTTTGGAGATGTGGAAGAGCCGACTGTTGGGCAAGGTGGCTACTGGGTACAGGTTGATAGCACAGTCATATGGCCTATGAGGAGGAAGAGAGTCAATGGCAAGGTGCTTGCTAAACACCTGTAGAAGATCATGGTAATCTTGAGGTATGGAGGACAGATCAGGTGGTTCAGAAGGTGGGGAGGCAGGGTTCCATTGATGTAGGAATCCAGCGGAGAAGCCCTAGGGCTTGAAGTTACTCTGCAACATCCCGGTCCAAGTTGAAATGTTTTGACTTATATCCTATCTCCACAAGGCAGTGGCGACTGTATCTTGGGTGCAACATAGACCTTGAACTACGCACACCAGAACATAAACACAACAAACACGAGCACGCACTATAACACACATTTTTAGGCAGACAAAAAATGTACCACACAAAAAAGACAGAGATACATTCATTCACGCCGCCATTTTTTTCTTTTCTTTGGCTTGCGGCGAAATTTGAAATGCAACGCGTTCAACATGCTGCAGCTGTGGAAGGATGTGGACAAAGTTAGGACAAAGTGGTTGATAAAGAAGTGGCGAAATAAGGCTTTTGTAGTCCGATGTTTCTTCAGAAGCTTAACGGGTCTTGAGTTATAGAAAATCATGGAAACTGCTGTGCTGAGCCTCCAGAGCCTACATGATAAGCTGAGGATGCAAGTTGACCTTAATAAGAGTATTGAACCCAACTTCATTCAAATTGCACAATACTTTGATGACTGCCATCGCAAATGGCTGAGAGCAGAGCAGGGTTAGGGGTCTTGCAAAGAGCTTTTCACCAAAATAGAGACAGAGAAGGGGGCCTTGGAGGTTAAACTGAAACATGCTCGCAACTAAGTTGATGTGGAGATCTGGCATAGACAAAAGACAGAGGCTGACTGTGAGAAGTCCTGATCAGGAGGTCATGACTCAACTGAATTTGAGGGTTCCTCAAACAGCAGAGCAGCGCTCAGTTCTGGCCTTCCTGAACACAAACTGTCAGGGAGCAGCCAATCTGAATACCAGCTGAAGACTGACAACCATAGATGGGTCCGCCTCCATCTTGTCAGATATCAGCTATGATAATTGTGGGTAGCTGGCTGTGGCTCAGGAGGTAGAGCGGGTCATTTCCTAAACTGAGGATTAGCGGTTCAATTCCTGTCTTGTCCAGTCAACATGTTGTTGCTCCCGGTGATAACACTGGTGTGTGAATGTGTGAGCATTTGGGAGTGCGAATGGGTGAATGGCCAAATAGTGTGAAAGCGCTTTGAGTGTGCTGTAAAGAATACTGTAGAAAGGCGCTATACAAGTAAAAGACCATTTACCATAAAACGGATGATTAGCTTGACTGGGACTCCTACAACGTGAGGACAGTGCGACTCCAGAAATGAAAAAAGAGGTGTTCCTCGAGAAATCTTGTTGATGGTCCTCCAGTGGCCTCCAGAAAGTCTCGATCGACCGGCAGAACATCAGGGAGGGGAAATGAAACTATGGTGACAAAGACCACGGTGACTGTACCTGCAAATGGAGGACCTGTTGAGGCAGTTTCTACCATTGAGACAGTCCCTTACTGGACTCGCAGCAGGAGAAAGACTGCTGCCCTGGAGTGGGACTCTGAATCTGTCAAGCCTGAAGATGTCTTCAAGCAGCCCGCTAATCCTGAGGCAGAGATGAAAGCCAAACCCGGCACTCCACAGAGCAATGGAGGTGCCCATCTTCACGAGTTTGTCTCTAAAACTGTCATTAAGCCTGAATCCTGCATGCCCTGTGGAAAGAGGATCAAGTTTGGCAAGATTTCACTGAAGTGCTGTGACTGCAGAGTAGTCTCGCACCCCAAGTGTTGAGAGCGTTGTCCTCTGCAGTGCGTCCCCAACCTGGGTGGCACACCAGTCAAAATTGGCGAGGGCGTGCTTGCAGACTATGTCTCTGTCATGTCACCCATGATTCCCCCTCTTGTGGTCCATTGTATCAGTGAGACTGAGCAAAGCGGCCTGCATGAGGCTGGGCTGTACCATCTGTCTGGTGCAGATCGTACAGTGAAGGAGCTGAAGGAGAAGTTTCTCTGCAGCAAAATGGTTCTCATGCTCAGCAAGGTGGACGACATCCATGCCATCACTGGCCTCAAAATCAACCCCATTTTGCTTGTGAATGACTGAGCCTTTTGGGATGCTCATTTTATACACAATCATGATGCTCACCTGTTTTCAATAAACTTGTTCACCTGTGGGATGTTCCAAACAGGTGTTTTTTGAGCATTCCTCAACTTTCCCAGATTTTTGTTGCACCTGTCCCAGCTCTTTTGGAATGTGTTGCAGGCATCAAATTCAAAATGAGTGAACATTAAACATCTTGTCTTTGTGGTGTATTCAATTAAATAAGGTTAAAAAGGATTTGCAAGTCATTGTATTCTGTTTTTATTTACACTTTACACAATGTCCCAACTTCACTGAAATTGTTTGTAGTAAATCATGCATGTACCAGCTTATTTTTAGTATTACTCTCCTTGATGCCAAACCATTTGTGAAAATGAAAATCAGATGTTTAATGTTTGATAAACCTGATGATACATGGTTTTTGATACATTATTGCAGGTCCATATAGAAACTAAAAGTGCCAGCCAGATGTTTGAGCTGATCAAGAAGACTCTGATCCACACTGAGGCTTACCCACACCTCCTGTCTGCACTGCAGCATTGTCTCATGATGCCATGTAAGACCTTACTTTACTTACTGGCTTTTTGAATAACAATAATCAATGTCACTAGCAGCTTTGCTTGCTATTGACTCCTCTCTGTCTGTAGTTAAGCAGAATCGCACCACACTTCAGTACTGGGTATTGTTGGACCGGATAGTTCAGCAGCTGGTTCTGCAGACAGACAAAGGTGAAAACCCAGATGTTGCTCCACTGGAGAACTTCAACGTCAAAAATCTTTTACACATGTAAGTTTTCATTGTTCCTAACTTTGGGGCATGAGTATTACTACTGCAAACTGTAATGCCTTTAAAACGCTACTGTTATTAGGACAGATAGAGAATAGTGCTCCCTGTGGTAAACACAGACAGTTTATGGTTACATTTCAAGATCAGCCAAGACCTTTCAAGGTTGCCCAGTAGTCTTAATGCTAACCTTTACTGTTCTAAAGGTCTTTTCACATGCAGAGTGATGTAAATAAACAATACAAAATGAGTCTACAAAAGTCCACATCAGGTGCTGCACTTCTAAATCCAAGGAGTGCATCTTATATTGTATATAGTCGTTGATGTCCAAGGGTTCATTGACAGATTATTGGTTTGAAAATTATTATTGACATGAAAAAAAAATTTATGAAACATATACCTTCAGTATGAAAAGACCTTAAGAATGGAATAGAATAGTTTAAGAGTAAGAGAATAGTTTAATTGTTAAAGAGACAGTGTTTTACTTAAGCTATATAATTGAGTTCACCCTTGACATCATCAGCAGCTTTATGCGCCGATCCTGACAGTATGATCTGGCCACCATGAACTCAGCCAGGGAGGAATACTCACGTTTTGGCAGTGTGCCAGTATATAGGCATCTGAGGGAGAGCTTTCATGCCACTCATCAGCTCAACACACCTGTTCGCCTGCACCTCTGATCTGCCAGAGTCAGAAACCCACAGAGCTCCCACACCTCCATCAGGGTAAGGACGGTTTTTCACACTCCAGTAAACCAACCTTACTCTGAGGAGACCCCCTTGACCCCAGCTGAAGCACAAGCTGTCAGACAGGAACTGAAAGCCCAGATGACCGATCCTCTCTCCCTCCCTGCTCTGAAGTCCTTTTCTTGGCCTGTGATCAACCTGCAACCTGTGCCTGGTCCAGTCTCCCAGTGGGTCGGCTGGACCACCGCCGCCACCTTTGTCCTGAGTTCTCTGTTCAGCTGGGCACTTTTTTTCAGGTCCCCTGGCCCAGACCCTAAGAACTGCAAACCCTTTGAGGGAACCTGGTGGACCATTGATCCTGGGGGTCCAGGGAGAGGGAGGACCAGGAGGAAATCTCAGATCCAGCTTGTGTCCCAGCTGCAGCCTCCAGCACCCTTGCCCTTTGAGGGAACCCAGTGGGCCATCTGTCCTGGGGGTCCAGGGAGAGGGAGGGTCAGGAGAAAGCCACCAAATGGGGCCGCAGTTCCTGTTCCTGAGCGGGTTGGCCGGACTGCCGACGCTGTGTTTGTGTTCCCAAGTGGGTCGGCCCTCGCGCCAATGCCACCTCCAAGCCTATTTCTCTTCCTGCTCCCGAGTGGGTCAGCCGAACCGCTGGTACCGCCTCAGACCTTGTTCCTGTTCCCGAGCGGATAGGCTGGACCGCCAACGCTGCCTCACACTTTGTTTCTGTTCCCAGTGGGTCTATTTTCTCTGTATTGATTATCAGACTTCCCTCTCTGACCTCTCGTTTTGGATCCCTCAGCTGTGTAAGTTTGCTGGCTCTGCAATGGCGAACACTTGTTCTGAAGACATCTTCTATGTTTGAGTTTTCAAAGAAGCTCAAGTTAATTACTGTTGTTATGAGTCCAGTCTCGCTGCAGTCATGTTTAAATCATAAAAAATCATTAGTCGGTAAAAGTGTCATAACTGAAATATTTCAGATTTGGATAACCATCTTAAATTTATGTTAACATTAGTGTGGTTTTTCTAAGATAGTGGAAAAGTCTAGTCTCCAGTTAACTCTTAATACGTCTGTGTGTTTATAGGCTGGTCAATGAGGGCGAGGTCAAACAATGGAAAGAACAAGCTGATAAAATGAGAAAAGGTAAATAAACAAAATGTACAGCATTAACATGTACTAACATAAAAATACAAGTTGGAATAATTGTTCATTTTAAATAATTCACCTAAACCAGCACATAATTTTAAAAGATACTTTGACTGATTAGTTGAGAATAAATGTTCACTAAGTGTTTTGCTAAATTTCAAGATATAATTAAAAACAGGATCAAGCATCAATAAAGTCATGGTAAATAAAACAAGATGTAGGAAGTGAAAATGTTTATCTTTGGCTCAATTCCTCACCATATGGTCCAGCAGGTCTGCCTTTAAAATTTGCTTTGGATAACAACTCCAGTTTGTAGCTATCTTACATTCTGTTCTTTGCAGAACATCAGAACTTACAGCAGCGTTTTGAGAAGAAAGAGAGGGAGTGTGAGGCCAAGAATAAGGAGAAAGAAGATATAATGGAAATGCTGAACAAGATGAAGGACAAGTTGGAGCGAGAGAGCAATGACCACAAACAAGCCAAACTACAATTAGCAGCACTGTCTGCCCAGCTGCAACAGCTAAGCTCCGTATGTTCACCAACACAGGATCCATGTTTCCTTCAACTAAAAATCTGTTTCACTTTTTACTAACAAATTTTTTGACACTTACAAGATCCTAGCATCACAGTGATCATATGGGTCCTGGTCACATGTCTGGTAACGATTCATAATCCACATTTCAGTGAAAGATTTTCTCATCCTGTTAGAGCTCAACTGTTCCAGGAGGGCCTCCTGTGACCTCTGGTGGTCCTGTCCCATCCATTCCTTGTCCTACTTCTCCACTGCCACCACCTCCTCCTCCTCCTCCTCCTGGAGGTCCACCAGCTTTCAGCATGGTTCCATTTGCTCCACCTCCTCCTCCAGGAGCTCCACTAGAAGCTGCCAAGAAGAAGAATATTCCTCAGCCATCCAACCCACTGAAGTCATTCAACTGGAGCAAACTACCTGAGGTACATACTATATACTATAGGTGCTAATGAGGCACTGAGTTAACACAGCCTATGAACAATGATAGAGTTGCTTTGAGACACAAGGTTGAGTTATAGAGGTGTGTCTTTGTACCAGTATACCAGCCAGTGGTATCAAGAAACTCCACAGTTTAAGTTTTTGTGAGATCCACAGGTTTCATACAGACAAATCATGCCTGAACATGTTTCACTTTCGAAACACCCGGTGACTTCACGCACTGGTGACTTCACCGGGAGAAACTGGGGGTTCAGTGTCTTGCTCAAGGACACTTCGACATGTGGACTGAACAAGCCAGGAACTGAACCAATAATCCTCCGGTTAGGAAATCACCCGTTCTACCTCCAGAGACACAGCCGCCCCCCTGACCAAATGATGTGAAAGTTAAAGAGATTAACTAGCAGGCAGAGATGCTCGGGGGCTGACAGCAGCGAAAGTAGCCATGGGACTATCTGTGGCAATAGACACTGGTCTATAGGCAGTCTCCCACCGAGGTATCAAACAGGTCCAGTACTGCTTAGCTTTCAAGAGATCACACCAAACTGGCGAGCAAAGTTACAGGACAGAGGCTGAACAACACTTAGGTTAGTTACAGGCAGAGGTTGGCATCTTTTCACCTCAAGTGAACTGAGATCAATGCAAAAGCTACATGCTGCTCCAGGATGATGAGTATGGATGATGGCAGTGCACAGCAGTGCAGCAGCTTCTCTAGCTTCTCTAACTCCCAGTGTTTCTGAAACAAGAAAATGTTTAGGTAAGTACAGTTCATCGGAACTCAGGATACTCAACACCTTTGTTGTCCTGTTATCCCCTAAATTGAAGGCAGTGTTGGGCAGACTGCAGCTCCCCAGGATAATAAGTTGGAGCTGGAAGATAAAACTAAAGTGGAGGCAGTGTGCACGGAGGCAGAAGAGGGGTAAGCAGAGCAGTTTGTTAGCCAAGCTAAAGGCTATCAACAGGCCTGTAATATCTTCACTGTTTCTGGAAAACGTGTGCTTGTTGGACAGCAAGTTGGATCTGCTATGGCTATGTGTTCCCAGTTACAGGGAAATTAAGAACTGCTGTATATTTCTTCTGATAGAGAAATAGCTGATCAGTAGCATTCCTGATTTAGCCTACCAGGTTGATGGGGTGACACTCTTCTGAGCCGACCGTAACCATTTGTCAGGGAAGAAAAGAGGAGGTGGACTATGTGTTTACATCAGCTGTGGTTGGTGTTTGAACTGTTCTCTGGTAAGAAGTCACTGTTCAGAGGCAGTTGAACTTTTAATCATTCAATGCGTCTACATTATTTGCCTGGTGAGTTCACAGCAGTGTTTGTTGTGGCTGCTTACATCCCTCCAAGTGCTAATACTAGTGATGGCCATCTGACACCAAGGCTCCGATACAAGCTTCAGACTCGAAGAGGCATTTTCCGCGAACCACTGCTTTGAAGCCTGCTTTGTTGCGTACCTCAGCAAGTTCATAGGCGCATAAAAGCACTATATAGCCACCCAAAATGATGCACAACATGTGGGTTTGTCGTTGTAGTAGGTGTGTGTGTAATTGCTGTCCTTATTATCATTGCTGCCTTTGTTTGATCACCATCATGGGGCATTCACATAATTCAGACATTGTTTTGCTGTCTCCTATTTCACCACTAGAGGTCACTGAAACAAACCTTTGAATGAATGAACCGATGTTCGATACAATTGATGAAGTTGTTCAATATTGGTTCATTGCTTCATTTGGACATCACTAGGTAATGCCAATATAGCACTCAAGGAGCTTCATGATAGCATTAGCTTGCTTTAGAACAAGCACCTGGAGGCTTTTTATGTGATTGCTGGGGACTTTAATCATGTTAGGCCATTAGTCAGCCTGACCTCACTGTGCACTGATGTGCCTGTTAAGTTACCCATATAAGCATAAAAGAAAGGGAGGGAGGGGGGAGTATAACATAAAATAAACACCAAAGGTTAGTTTAAATAAAGTAAATGATTGACATTATGATTTATTTGGATTGTTTAAACTGGGTTTATGCAGTTCGGGGTCGGCCCCTGACCTTGACAGGAGAGGCTCCACCCCTGCATGATGTATCGGTGTGTTCCCCTCCTAAACTGCTCCCAGTCTCTGAGGAGGGAGCTCATCTAAGAGGGTTCAGCA
>NW_018127920.1:5219927-5227710 GCF_001952655.1 Monopterus albus | reverse complement strand
AGGAAAGGAAACAGTGACCAGGCGTCCCACCCACCACGCTGTCCACTCCAGAGTGTCAGGTCCACTCGGCGTGACCTGCCTCTTTTTTTCTTTTCTCTCTTCTGCTCTCTCTCTTCTTGAGGGATCAGCGTCTCAGCTGTTTCGCATCCTGCAATTAATGACTCGTGGGTAGCCACGCACGGCTGGGGCGCATTACTGTGACTAGTGTCCTTCCTTATTTAAACCTCTGGCAGATGCTCCATCGTCGCCAGAGCATTAACTTGCATACCCCATAATACCTATACCTATATTCGTGGTATGTATCGTACATCATCTTGTTTTCCACGCTGACAGTTCCTGTGCTTTGGATCTCTTTATATTTTGTCCATTAGGTTAGCTAGGCGTTATTTTTGATATCCACGCTGACAGTTCCTGTGCTGTGGATTTCCTTTTTCATTCGCCAATCCTCCTGGTTAGTTTGTCTATTCACCTGTCCGTCCTGATCCTCCTACGCTCCTGGTTCCTACTGTTAGTCTGCTCTACTCACCCGTTCATTCTGGTCTCCTCCACCAACTCCTTCAACTACAACTCCTTCTGGTTAACTGATGGGGAAGAAAGAAAAGTGAGATGGTTATGATCAGAGAGATAATAGTAATTGTAATAATGGAAAGCAAAAATAAATTGAAGTAACACAGAAAAGAGAGATATAAATCCAACTGGCAAATCTATAATAAACAATAATAATAAAAGAGAAAAAGGGCGGGGACGGGTTATATCCTATTATTGATAATAGTGAATACTATGATAATAATGAAAGCAGTAAGTAATATTCATAATACAGATATTACAGAGTAGTGATACAGCCTAACATTGGGTCATAATAATGTAATGGCAATTGATAATGGTTGATGAATATAATCCAAAAAAGTAATACGAATAATACTATATAGATAAGAGTGTAATTACATTATTAACAATTTGTGTATTTAGTTTTACATTTATAGAGGAGTTAATTAGGTAAGTGCTATAATAGTGTGAGTAATGTAAACACCAGTTATAAAATTTGTAGTAATATAATAATAAAAGTAGCAGCAATAATAATCATAATGATAATAACAACAATAATGGCAATAATAAAAGCAGTTTGTTGGATTTCTAGGAGTCTGCCGGAATGTGCGTGGCTTTGGCCCCTGGTGTCTGGTTTAAAGGTTACAAATTATGCTCATTTTCAGGCTTACATTACTATTTACATGCTTTACATTAGTTTCCTCATAGTGTCTGGCACTCCAGACCCTCTTTTCACACTTGTTTGAGATGCTCCGTTTTGGCTCCTGGCCAACAGTGCTGAACAGGAGCCGCCTACCACCTCCAAACCATTTTTCAGAATAGCTGCCATCTTCAGTGTTAGCTCTTCTAACATCATTAGCATTTCTACCATAAATTTCACCATAATAATACAGGCAGGATTTTTCACACCATTCCACAAAATCAGTGCTAACCAGGCCATGTTCAGTCTGATTATCCCAGAGCAGGCTAACAATCACAGTCATATCATTGGCATATTTTAAAATGGTCCTGTTACAGAAGCTTGGTGAACAACATTTTTGTTTATGAAGAGGTGAATGACCTCATCCTCAACATAAACAAGACAAAAGAAATACACAAGCCCACAAGTTCCTGGGCTTGCAGGTGACATCTGACCTGAGTTGGTCACTGAACACAGCTGCCACAGTGAAGAAAGCCCAGCAGCGGCTATACTTCATCGGGCAGCTCATGAAAGCTGGGCTGAACCGTCGCCCTCTCACCCAGGCTTATACAGGACTGATAGAAAGCATCCTCACTACTGGCATCACAGTCTGGTATGGTAACACCACACAGGCAGAGAGGAAGGCTCTTCAAAGGGTCATAAAGACTGCAGAGAGGATCAGTGGGACTAAGCTTCCTGTTATAGACACACTATACACACAGCGCTGTCATACAAGGGCAAAGAACATAATCAGGGATCCACACCACCCAGCTCACTCTGCTCAGACACAAAAACTGCTGTCTTACAGCTGTCTGTAAGTGGGCCTGAAGACTCCGATATTTTCTCCCTGAAGGCAGGAGTCTGAAGTGGGAATTTGCGGGGTGGGAGGTGTCATTAGCAATGCTGATGGCTCTCCGAATGAGGCAGGTGTTGAAGATGTCCGAAAGGGAAGGCAGAGGGGCACTGATGATATTGCTGGCTGTTTTCACTATGCGTTGCAGGGTCTCCTCAGTTTGCGCAGGAAGTAGAGGCGTGTTTGAGCTTTCTTGGCCAGTGATGTGGTGTTGTTGGTCCAGGAGAGGTCCTCAGAGATGTGCAGCCCCAGGAACATGGTGCTGCTCACTCTCTCCACTACAGCACCGTTAATGGTCAGTGGGGGATGCTTTAGAGGTTTTCTCCTGAAGTCCACAACGATCTCTTCAGTCTTCTCTACACTGAGAAAGAGGTTGTTGTCCTTACACCACTGGACAAGTTGGCACACCTCACTCCTGTAGTTGGTCTCATTACCAACAATGATGAGGCCAACTACAGTCGTGTTATCCGCAAACTTGACAATGTGGTTGGTGCTGTAGGTTGGCACACAGTCGTGGGTCAGCAGTGTGAAAAGCAATGGGCTGAGCACACAGCCCTGCGGAGCCCCTGTGCTCAGGGTGATGGTCTTGGTTGCTGCCGACCTGCATATTTTGTGGCTTCCCTGTTAGAAGATCCAGCACCCAGTTGCAGAGAGAGGTTTTGAGTCCCAGGTGTTCAAGTTTTTGTGTAAGCTGCATGGGGAATTATTGTGCTGAATGCTTTAGGAACAGCATTCGCATGTAAGAGTTCTTTGAATCTAGGTGGGTGAGGCCTGGATGGAGAACAGCAGTAATGGCATCCTCTGTGGACCTGTTTGACCTGTATGCAAACTGAAATGGGTCGTGAGAGGGAGGAAAGATGGACTTGATGTTTTGCATGACCAGCTGCTCGAAGCACTTCATAATAATTGAAGTCAGTGCTACAGGCTGATAGTCATTGTAACTGGTTTGGTGGGGCTTTATTGGAATTGGAATTGGTGGCCTTGAAACACGTGGGAACAACTGCTTGGCTCAGAGAGATGTTAAAGATATCCATGAGGACATCCCTGAGCTCCTCAGCACAGTCGTTTAAAACACAACCAGGTATGTTATCTGGTCCAGCTGCCTTGCGTGGGTTAATCCTGGAGAGGGTCTTCTTCACGCTGACTGTGGACAGATACACAGCCTGCTCACCTGGGGGAGGGGTGGTCCTCTGTGCTGGTATGTTGTTCTATGTTTCAAAGTGGCCGAAGAAGTCATTGAGGTTGTCCAGCAGAGAGATGTCACTGTCACAATTCCAAGGTGGGGGTTTATAGCCTGTGAGGGTTTGGATGCCCCGCCAGAGACTCTGTGCATCTCTGGTGTTGCTGAAGTATCCAGATATTTTCTTGCTGTATTGGCGTTTTGCCTCCCTGATTCCACGGGACAGGTTGGTGCTTGCTGTTGCTAGGCCTGCAGTGTCACCGGCCCTAAAGGCTGCATCCCTAGCCCTCAGGAGTCTGTGAACCTCACCTGTCATCCATGGCTTCTGGTTGGCACGAGCACTGATATTTTTGCAGTAAGTGCAGTAAGAGCACTGATATTTTTGCAGTAAGTGTCAAAACGGTCTTTCAGAGCATAAGAAGCCCTCTCCTGCCACACATGTACCCCCTTTTGTGTTGGTCTGATGGCTTTCGCTCTGGGTCTGTATGCAGGTCTCAGCATGATGGTGATGTGATCAGAGAGACCCAGGTGGGGGAGGGGGAGGCTTTGTATGCTCTCTTGCATGCAGTGTACACAAAGTCCAATGTGTTGTCTCCTTTTGTCGGAAAGTCTACATGTTGGTGCAGATTGGGCAGTAAAACCTTTAAATCCACGTGATTGAAGTCCCCAGCTATGATGAGGAATCGTCTGTCTGTTGTTCACTGATGGCCTGGTAGAGTTCATCTAGTGCCTCACTCCTATTGCTGGTGTTAGCGGTGGGGGGAATGTATGCAGTTTATGCTGTTTATGCAAAAATGGCAAAAATCTTGAATCCTTGATTCCTCTTACCTGTTTTTACACATCTTTGTATACAGGATGGATTCGTGTCATGATGGGGTAGAGGATTTTTGATTGTTTAATCACCCTGGAAATTGATTAAGTCCATAGTTTGTATCCTTCAGCTCCTTTCCTTTGCTTTAAATGAGTTCTTTGTGTTTGTAATGTTCCAGTTTGGCCTTTATGGGTTGGGTTGCTTTGTTTGAGTGTGATCCAAGATGGTGTACATGGTGGAGACCAATCTTGTTGATAGCGTCTGGTGAGATTTTGATTTGGTTTTCATAATGTCCTTATTATAGTCTTGCTGTTTCCATGTGGAATCTCTATCATTGCCCAATGTGTTTTTTGAGGAGGCACACATTAGCTGCAGTGTAGTGTACATTGCAACCTTGAAGCCTACATCTATAGGTATTTAAAAATGGTTCCGCTGACTTCTTGTTCTAACCCAGCTACTTTCAGTAGGCATCTTTTAAGAAGATCCTGAAAATCCATCCGTTATCTCTACCCATTATTCCTAAATAGGGTTGCAGGGGGGCTGGAGCCAATCCTAACTGACAGTGGGCGAGAGGCAGGGTCCACCCTGGACAGGTCGCCAGCCTATCACAGGGCTATGCTGAAAATCAATAGCCTGCAATGACAAGTAATATCAGACATTTTCATAAGAATAGCAAATGTGAATTCATCCACTGCAGAAAACAGCCCCCAACAAATTGATTATTTCATCCTGTCTAAATGTTTGCTGAAAACTACAGTGACAAACCAAAATTAAACAATATACAGTATTTGTAAGCCATATTTAAAGATTTATTTTTAGTAGGAACAAGTGGACTCTGAGAAGAAAGTGAGTTTGACTACCACCTGGTTAGTTTTGACATGCAAGAAAAAACACAGACTGATCCTTGAATCAGCAGATATCAAAAAGCTGCTGACAGTCTTCTATAGGATTACAACAGCTGGAAGATGCTGTCAAAATCAGAGTTACAACATATCAATTGGATGTTGATTTAGGATTATTTATACAAAACTGCATTATTGTTTGTTTCAGAACAAGACAGAAGGAACCATATGGAAAGAGATTGATGATCTTAAGGTGTTCAAAGTTCTGGATCTAGAAGAGTTCCAGCGGACCTTTTCGGCTTACCAGAGGCCACAAGTAACATACTGCACAATACACTGACACTAAACGTATAACATCATTCATACCTTCAGCAACACCATCATTTTTGTTTTGCCTTTTATTTTATGTTAATGAAATTTTTGTACCATTGGCTATGGTGGTGTTTCAGTGCCACACTAAATAAAATAAAATTAAAGAGATTAAAGAGATTAAATTAGGAATCTTAGCAGAATAAAGTCAAAATATTCTGGCAATAAAATAATATTATGAAAACAAAATTGCAATAATTTCTGAATAAATTCAGATTTCATAGAGATTGGCTTAGATCATGTATTGTATAAGCCTAGGCCAGTTTTCTCTCAGGAAGAACTTGTATCCTTCTAAAGAAAGAGAGCATACTCTGTGTTAGCCTAAAAATGGAAGTGTAGGATTTAGTAAAAGAATAGGATTATGTCTACATCATGCTCTTACAACAAAACTATACAGTCATGACTCATGATTAATACCATGCACAGGACTTGAAAGTTAGTCAGTAGGGTACTTAACAGGCACAACATATTGTACATTCTAAACAATTCCAAGATTTCAAAATAAATGTAATAAATGACTTAATGACTTTTTCCACTATCACTTTGTATGTTTAACAGGTGTGTTCAATGGAGACATGAAAGATCAGGACTGTTTGTGTTTTACGAGCTTAGAAATATTGTGTTTGTTGATATTTGTGACTTTGGTGAAGAGCAGATCACATTTCATGATCATTTTATATTATTTTATATATTATATTATTTTAAATACAGAAAGCCATTACTTTTCCTTGCAACTGTATGTTGCTGATGGCAGATAAAGATAGTCTGTGCACTGCTGTCACTCACTTAGGGAGTGGAGATGTTATGATCCCCTTTAAGGGTATCTGATGTTGTATTGGATGATTTTTCAGGTAATTAATGTCAAAACATGTTTAAATTTTTTGTTGAGGTTACAAAGAATATGTAAAATGTAATATGTAAAACATCAACTCCCCCAAAGAAGATAACACTAACATTTAAAACACATAACTTGTCACCGTAATTCACACCGTATCCATCAAAACCAAATTACTATGAGTATTCAGACAGTGACTGTGCAAGAAGTTGCATTTATAGTACAGAGGACAAATAAGACCACAGATATTTTTGAAATTGCTTCCTTTGTTGAATCAGAAATGGCAACCAGTGTTGGAATGAAGTCAGAATGTTTGACATTAAAGTTAAAATATTCTGACTGTATTCTTGGAGGATTCTAATTTTAATCTCACAGTTTTCATTAGTTTTGGAGTCTGGCACTAAAACGCTGTTGTATTGGCATATCTATCAATCCAGTTATGGATCATAAATGAAGCCACACTGTTCACATTCAGATGAATTTACAAGTAAATTTACTGTCTTTTCTAGTATGCCTATCAGTATACCTATTCTCCATTGTGACTGTCTCAAAAGCCAAGAGTAGCTGCAGTTGCTAATGACGTTTAAATGCTTTTCTTGAATTGATTAGCATTTTCTCAGTCTTTAGTGATAAATAATCTACTTCATGAATAGATTTTATTTTCTGTATCACTTTGTTGTACTAATGTTTATTGTTTTAAACAAAACACAAGATAATACTGTGTTGCTGTACTGTATTGTCTTTTCTTACATTCTGACCCTTTTTATATATCAACAGAAAGATGTTGAGGATGACCAACCTCTTGTTAAGAAAGTCAAAGAGCTGTCAGTAATCGATGGTCGTCGAGCGCAAAACTGTAACATTCTGCTCTCACGGTCAGTGTGTGTGTGTGTGTGTGAGAGGATTATGTTGATAATGGCAATTAGACATTAAAGGATAAGGCCAGCTATCTTCTATAATGCCATCATTTCAGACACTCCCCATACTAAAACCAGACTGAAGCCAACACTGCTCACATCTGTCAGTCTGTCAGTCCTGGATTATTTTATTCATCTGTGCCATACACCTCCACTGTTGTTCAAAAACATTTAAAAACACATTGGGGAGACACACCACCGAACTAGTTGACATATTTCTTCATTATAAAACACAAATATTTTATTAAAATGTCACCCCAACATTTTACAGCATCTGAAGTAACCAAGAGTCAAGGGCACATGCACAAGATCTCTGGATATTTTGGGGTTTTGCATTACACAAGATCTCTGGATATTTTGGGGTTTTGTGTTAATTTAAAAAAATGGCTGGCCTTATCTTTTAACTCTCTTTGATGCTGTTAGCAGCCTGGATATGCTCTTCACCTCCACTCCAGGATCCCACATAATGCCTCACTGGGTGGGATGTACAGTCAGGGAAAAAATTATTTGAACCCCAGCTGATTTTGTAAATTTGCCCACTAACAAAGAAATGATCAGTTTACAATGTCAATGGTAGGTTTATGTGAACAGTGAGAGACACAACAATAACAAAAAAATCCAGAAAAATGCATTACAAAAAAAGTTATAAAGTAATTTGCATTTTCATGAATGAAATAAGTATTTGATCCCTTTGCAAAACGTGCTTTAGTACTTGGTGGCAAAACCTTTGTTGGCAATCACAGAGGTCAGA
>NW_018127920.1:5213649-5219160 GCF_001952655.1 Monopterus albus | reverse complement strand
ATTGATTGCTTCTGTGGACAGGTCTCTTTTATACAGGTAACGAGCTGAGAGGGCTCCCAATGTCAGCTCGTTACCTGTATAAAATACACCTGGGAGCCAGAGATCTTGCTGACTGATAGAGGATCAAATACTTATTTCATTCATGAAAATGCAAATTAATGTACAACTTTTTTATAATGCATTTTTCTGGATTTTTTTGTTATTGTTGTGTCTCTCACTGTTCACATAAACCTACCACTGAAATTGTTAACTGATCATTTCTTTGTTAGTGGGCAAACTTACAAAATCAGCTGGGGTTCAAATAATTTTTCCCTGACTGTATATAGTTCAGGGATTGTGGATGTGTGCTCTGTGTTGCTGTGTTTCCTAGCTGATTTATAATAAAATAGTGGCTTCCAGAGAGTGCAGCAAAGGCAGTCTGTCCTCTGGCTACTTATTCCAGTTGGCATCTGTTACATTGTTGTCAGATGTGGAATCTCCAAAGAGATGACATCACTTCAGGAGATCCACGGACTCATTGCCCCACTGGAAAAGGAGGTCATGCTTCCAACCAGAGCAAAATGCCTGACAGCCACATTGAGCTCACTGGGTGCCATGTCATTGCCAAGAGCCCACCAAAGAGAATCCTCTGATAGAGCCCGTGTTCCCCACCAGGCAAGCTGGAAAAGCCAGTCATCACCACCCTGGCTTTGCACAGGCCCAGAGCCAGCACCAGCCAACTTATCCAGAACCACAGGCAGGCCAGCCTGTGCCTGGGGAAACGGGACCAACCCCCACTTTGCTGACAACTTGACCAAGAGGCCCACCATTGGTGCCATGATGGCCAGCAGTCCCGGACAACTCATCTACCCTCAACCTGTCACAGCTGTGGGTCGGCTGCCTGGGCCAGACACATGGGTTGTACCTGGACTGATACTGTGCCTTAGTAGACACAGGGTCCACCATCTCCCTGGTGTGTGTGGGAAGACTGCTGGGATCACAGAAGGGCCAATACCTCAAAAGTCAAGGGCCACCAAGTGTTGTATCACCACAGTCACTGGCAAAAGTGTAAAAGATGCAGGGAGAGAGGACGCTCAAAGAGACTGTTGCTGGCTGCGCAATTAAGCATCGGTTCAGGCTGCCCAGCATCCAAGATCCATGCATCATCAGCATTGATCTGCTGGTGGGGGCCCATCCATCTGTGGTGGATGTGCCTGGGGCTTTGCCTGGGTGCGGATGCCATGGCTGCCCACACTGCCAGTAGGGAAGGGCTGCACCTACTCACTAAGCTGGAGCAGTGTCACATATACTGTATCACTAGGGTCAACCAGTGGCTCCTCTGTGCCTACACCACTTTCCTGGGTAGCATTCATCGAGGCCAGACAAGCCGATGATGGCTTGTGCACGATGAGCTGCAAATGGAACAATTGCTGGCGTGAGTGGTATGTTGAGGACCAGAACGCCTCCACACAACAGATGGCAGCCCCTCAGCACTTTATCCCCACCAGCAGAGGTGGGGACTCCCATGCAGCTCGAAGGGGGGCAACCCAGTGTGTGCACGCTCTCCTGAAACAGGACTAGGTGGCGGTCCCTTTGCCAGCTGCTCCAGGTCACTCAGATTTGAAGGGCTCCTTCTCTCTGCTGATACTGCTCCTTTAGCTGGTCCTGCTGTCACCCTCACACCTCCTTCTACAGCTGGATGCGATGACCCCCCCCCCATCTGTCCCTCGGACAGGCACAGATGCTCCCTTAGGCTGCCTCAGAGGAGAGTGTCACCACCCCCCTACCCCCATCCATCATAACAGCAGCTCAGGTTAGTGAAGAGCTGAGGAGACTCCGCCCCAGCAAAGCAGCCAGCCCAGATGGAGTTTGTCCTAGATTACTCAGGGTTTGTGCTGCTATGCTAGGAGAGCCCTTTCAGCATGTCTTTAACCTGAGCCTGCGACTAGGGAAGGTCCCTGTACTGCAGAAGACATCCTGCCTCATTTCTGTCCCCAAGAAGCCACACCCCTGGGAACTGAACAATTTCAGACTCGTCACCCTGATGTCACACATCATGAAGACCCTGGAGCGGCTGCTGCTACACCACCTCAGACCCCAATTCCACTCTCTCACTTGGACAGAAGGGATGGAGCTGTGGGGATCATGTTTTTTGACTTCTTCAGTGCCTCCCACACCATCTAGCCCCCGCTACTGAGAGACAAACTCAGAGATGGGAGTGGACTCACACCTGGGGTCCTGGATTACAGACTATCTCATGGGGAGACCTCAATATGTCAGGCTGAGGGGCTGCACCTCAGAGATGGTGGTCAGCCTCTGGAAACAGCCCTCTGGACAGTATCCATTCACATTTGAGGAGGAGCTGCTGATTCAGCCCACTGCCATATAGAAGTCCAAAGGATTTGGAGATTAGATCTGTAGAAAGTCTGCATTCAAATAGTTTGTTTGTATGTTTAGAATCTTTATCTGTTTATAGCAAATTTTGAATGAGTGTGGGTGTGTGTGTGGCTGTTTGTCTACATGTCAGCCCTGTGATAGGCTGGTGACCTGTCCAGGGTGGACCCCACCTCTCACCCAATGTCAGCTGGGATTGGCTCCACTGACCCTCTTCAGAATAAGTGGTATTTTTAATTAAATACTGGTTATAAAAGTTTTCCAAATAATTATAATTTCATTCAGTTTTTATTTACAATTTACACAACTTCCCAACTTTGCACTAACTGAAGATTCCGTTATTTCCCAAGCTCAAACACAGTAATGGGACATTGTGACATTTGAACAAGTTTCTTATGGTCAAACTAGAGGCCCCAGACCGAAATTTTTTTTTTTTTGCTTAATAACAGCAGAAACCCCATCCTCCCTCCTGCTTTAAGATATGAATTCATTGGCATGTAAAATTCATCAAGGTAAACATTTATTGTAGGGCCCCCACAGTGCATTGCATTAGGATATACAGTATATACACTATATGATATGAGTAAAAGTAATCTAAATGTATCTGACACAGGCTGAAGCTGACCAACGAAGAGATCCGCAAAGCCATCCTGACCATGGATGAACAAGAAGACTTACCTAAAGACATGCTGGAGCAGGTGCCCCAAAATACACATACACAAACTAATAACATACATGCTCTGCACTATGTCCTTTGTCATTTTTAACATACTGTGGGAAATACAATAGCAATGTGGGAGGGGTATGTCTGATGTCCAGGGTTAATATTGTATAAGTAAAAAACTTTTTTTGAATAACTTGTATCACAATATATATTGTTATAGCAATATAAAGGTACATATACCATGAGAGAAGATTTCAGCAGCTTAATTCAGTTTTGGATTTTAGGACAGTATTAGATCAACTATGACCTACTGTATGTTTCTAATGGAATCATGGAAAAGTCCCTGCGACACTTCAAATGCACTCTTTATGCATTTTTCCTGGGGTGCTTGTCTTATTTATGTATTGATTTTTATGGGGATTGGTGTAGTTTGGAGCATAAGAGAAGGCCCTTAATGCTGATGTGGGAGGAGAGGCACAATTGAAGTAATGTTTATACTAATTAGGCAGAACAGTGCAGTTGAGGTGCCAATTTTGCCCCAAAAGAGCGATAGCGATAACATCTGCTCAAACCAATTCTCTTTACAACCGCAGATGAATATGTATTTTCCTGACAAGTATGTAGGCTGAGAAGCATGACATCAATAACCCACATGTTTTTAATAGCCACACCAACTTGAAATGAACCCCTAAACCCACAACTGATCTTTTGGAATTCATTGTGAACTAGGGGTGTGACAAGATCTCATGCTATGAGATCTCAGTATTAATATTTGTCACTGAGGCAAAACCTGTCTCGCAATATCAGTACATAACAGAACCAGAGAAGCCAGCTTGTGGAGTGTGATGGCAAAGTGATGATACGAATTCACATTAGTCTGGCAAAATCGCAACTCGCTCCTCTGCTTTAATGTACAAGGCTGCATTGGAGTGGGGGTTGAGGCATTGCAGCAAGAGTGCTGTAGAATTGATGTGAGTGGCTCCATTTATGTTTCTAGCCTGAGTTTCCATTGTGTTTTCGTTAGACATGCTGCTAACATAGCTGACTCCACTTTAGCACCAATTCTACCACCAGTGTGTTGGCACTGATAAAAAAAAACACAGTTTAAAATCCATTACTAACGAAAATGCATGGTGTGTCATTATGGGGGGTTAACTGTAGCCCAAATTTGACAGTGAGCAACAGTGAACACTAATGAGGTATACAAAAGTCTTCCCGTGGGCATCTACATCCTGATCATCCCAAGTACGTGATTGGTCAACACAGTGCCTTTGCTGGGTGATGTTACTGTCCGGTGCGCTGCCATGAGGCTGAAAATAGCATAGAAGGTCACACACAGCTTCAATTAGAAATTAGAAGCTCATGCACAGTTCAAAGGTCTAAAGAGACTCATGAAATCCTACAGGAGAAGAAGCCGGTCAGGTAAGTTTGTGGCAAAACCTTTTACAGTGCTTGGATATGTTGTCTTTTACTGCATATGATAATTCACATTCAGTAGAACTGAAGTGAAAGTCACTACAAGATGATTAATTAAAACATTTCAAAATGCACCTGTATTGATTTGCATTTTGTGACTTTGAGTAAAAAAAAAAACGCTATTTTTCTAGTCGTATGTGACAGAAAATGCTCCTTGATGCACAGTGAGAGCTGAGCAGGCAAGGAGAAGTCAGCAAGGTGGAAAACAGGTCTGTCATTAACAAGAGGTAACAGGTGTGAGGATGGAGGGACCGTGTTGGCAGCTGGCAGGGTGGAGCAGGTTCAGGGAGAATAACCAGGTGAATGGCAGGCAGGAACTGGGCAGACGGAGAGTTGGCAGACACAAACCTGGACTGGCATCAGCAACAGGGTCAGAATGGCCAACAGGATTGCAACCAGGAAGATGGAGATATAGGCAGGCAGGTAACAAGTTAGGAAATCGAGGCACAAACAGGCAAGATACAGATCCAGACTACCAGGCACTGAAGAGGAAATGGAGACTGGTTAAGTAGAATAGCGAGCCCCAGAAGCCCCAAATCAGCCACTGATTGGCATAGCAAAGCTGGGGACAGTGTATAATATTAAGTCCCTTCTAAAATAAGTCTCTAGTAGGAAGCCAGGGGGGAACATGACAAAACATTACTTAACACAGTCATATGGGCCTGGAATTTAGATACGAGTTTACCACTGCCAGAGCTGCTCACAAGTCATTTTTTGAAAGCCCAAGTCAAGTCTCAAGTCCCTTAAGGTTGTAATGAGTGCCCTACCATCTGCTGCGTGTCATTCAGACCGCTTAGAACACTGCAATGCTATATCCAAGGAAGTCAAAGCATATACTGTACGTACTGCATTACCATCACTTCATTACCTATTAGCATACAGTATCAGCATTGATTAGTTAGTGTTTAGTACATCCCATCTATTTTCCTCCGCTTATCCAGAACCGGGTCGCGGGGGCAGCGCTCTAAGCAAAGATGCCCAGACTTCCCTCTCTCCAG
>NW_018127920.1:5213020-5213264 GCF_001952655.1 Monopterus albus | reverse complement strand
ACCGATCCACCTGTCAATCTCCTGTTCCATCCTTCCCTCACTCGTGAACAAGACCCCAAGATACTTGAACTCCTCCACTTGAGGCAGGAACTCTCCACCAACCGGAAGGGAAGAAGCCACCCTTTTCCGACTGAGAACCATGGCCTCGAATTTGGAGGCCGCTTCACACTTCACACTTGGCTGCAAACCACCCCAGTGCATGCTGGAGGTCCTGGTTTGATGGGGCCAACAGGACAACGTCGTC
>NW_018127920.1:5202043-5212986 GCF_001952655.1 Monopterus albus | reverse complement strand
TACAGGGACCGGGTGGCCCTTAGCAAAGGGCCCCGGACCCCGTACTCCCGGAGCACCCCCCACAGGGCGCTGCGAGGGACACGGTCGAATGCCTTCTCCAGATCCACGCAGCACATGTGGACTGGTTGGGCAAACTCCCATGAACCCTCTGCCACCCTGAAGAGGGTATAGAGCTGGTCCAGTGTTCCACGGCCAGGACAAAAACCGCATTGTTCCTCCTGAATCCGAGGTTCGACTATCGGTCGAATTCTCCTCTCCAGTACCCTGGCATAGACTTTCCCGGGGAGGCTGAGGAGTGTGATTCCCCCTATAGGTGGAACATACTCTCTGGTCCCCCTTCTTAAAAAGAGGGACCACCACCTCGGTCTGCCAGTCCAGAGGCACTGTCCCCGACCGCCATGCGACGTTGCAGAGGCGTGTCAACCAAGACAGCCCAACAACATCCAGAGACTTAAGGTACTCAGGGCAGATCTCATCCACTCCCAGTGCCTTGCCATCAAGAAGCTTCTTGACTACCTCAGTGACTTCAGCTTGGGTGATGGACGAGTCCACCTCTGAGCCCTCAGCCTCTGCTTCCTCATCGAAGACATGTTTAGTACATGGTGTATATAAAAAAAGGATGCTGATGGTTACTCAGGGTAACAGGGTAACAGGAAAATATTGCTAACTTTATAGGCATGGAAGAACAACCAAGCAACAACCTTCAAGATGGAGAAATTAAGCCAATGTGGAAGTGCCATAACCTGCAGTTCCTAAAATGGCCACTTGAGGCTGGGTCCAAAAAGGAAGTCAGTCCCCACAGACTCTATGTTAAAATGTCCAACTTTACACCAGAAATAAACATGTTTACAGCCTGGTACAAAAACGGTTTTGGTCCCTTTTAGCTTATTTCCTCTTCCATGACAACTGTATGTGAAGTGAATTTTTTAATAACTCATATAAATTCTATTGAGACTAAAATTTACACATTAATTAAGGGTGTGGCCACTTTGAGTGACAGGCAGGAAGGTCCCACACTGGTAGCAAACTGCTAGCTATTTAGTGAGCTCCACTCACACTCCGCCTCTTTGCTCATTTTTGGATTAGACCTAGCAGGTGGAGTGAGGTGCTACCAATATGTCGACAGTCAGACTTGAACTTAAAAACTGCTCTTCAGAAAACCAGTGGGTGATATCATGGCGGGTTTGTCCAGTTTTTATATACACAGTGCATCCAGAAAGTATTCACAGTGCTTAACTTTTTCCACATTTTATGTTACAGCCTTATTCCAAAATGGATTGCATTCATTACTGTCCTCAAAATTTTACCCACAGCCTTGTCACAAGCTTTCACCTCTGAGCAACATTACTGCATCACCACCACACTGTTGTCACATCAGCAACTTCAACATGTAGTATGACATTCAAGATTTTTGCCATTTATGCATAAACAGACAGTCTAGGAATTCTTGTGCAGCTCTCCTCTGGACTCAGGTAAGGAGTCAAAAGCCAGAAAAAACACTTAGTCTTAAAAGAAAAGTTACATAAGGGTGACAAAGTATTAAAACACAATACACAAAAATAGAGTAATAGTATTTCCCACAGTGAACTTCAAACATCACACTTAGTAATCCAAATGGTGGAGTTGGATATGGATGTCTGAGTATGTTCTCTGCACTTGTATGACAGCGCTGTGTGTACAGTGTGTCCATAGCAGGCAGTTCAGTCCCAATTATCCTCTCTGCAGTCTTTATGACCCTTTGAAGAGCCTTCCTCTCTGCCTGTGTGGTGTTACCATACCAGACTGTGATGCCAGTAGTGAGGATGCTCTCTACCAGTCTTCAATAAGTTGAAGATGTCTGTATACACACTAGTTAGTTGATCCCCACAGGCTTTCAAAACTCTAGGGGGGACACCATCTGGTTTCGCTGTCTTATGTTCACCTGTCTCAGGGCCTTCAGGACCTGTGTGTGCGTCACCATGAAAAGCAGTGTTCCCCGGGTCACGGTGAGATTTTTAGGGGGTGTTTGTGTTCATCCTGTCAAACCTTGCATACTGTACAAGTTGTTAAGGCTGTCCGGGAGGGTGGCGTTCCTGTAGTTTGTGACTGCCTGGATTCCCTGCTACATACTGCACATGTTGTTATTCATATATTATCTCTCCAATTTTTGGATGTATGCCTTCTTTTCAACTTTGATGGACTTCTGTAGCTCGTATCGGGCTTTCCTGTACTCTACTTGGTCCCCTGACTTATAAATCTCTTCCTGATTTTCTGTTTTATATCCCTATTAAACCATGGAGTAAATACTACAACAAGATTGATACAAAAATAACATAAGAATTGTTTAAAACAAATCAACAGTTTCATAATTTCTCTTAGATTACATCATACACTGACAATTTATACTTTATTCAATGGTATGGCTAATGCCGACAGGATAAATGAAATACATGAAACTATATGAAAACCCAACATAAGTAGTTCAAAGTATTGTTAAGAAGACTAAAAACTACCATAATAATGCAATCAAAGCCATCAACCTCATGAACACCTGTGATCTGAAACAATATCAAAAACAATTAGATTTCATCACTGGAAAACAGAAAATCAAAGAATTATATGTCAAAGATTAAATGTATGTATCAAAAGTAAACAAACTACCAAAATATAATGTAACGCATGAAATGATCATAACACAATAATGAAATATCAGTGATTATGCGTATATGCATTTGAAACTACTTCTGATTGTCTTCTCCACTATCATCTCCTTTGTCTTGTCCATGTTGAGGGTGAGATTATTGTCCTGGCACCATGAGCCGCCACGGGCTGCCTCAGTGAGCACCTAATGTCTCCGTGCACTGTTTAGAGCAGCTATGGAGAAAAGTGGCCAGCATGAGCCTGTTCTCACCAAAAGAAGGGTGGCTGGGTACTTTCTCTGGAGAAACCATAGTAATTTCCTTCCACCAATTGGGGATTATTAAACACCTGTCATGCCTCCTGGTTGAGAATTCACAACACGCCCTATTTTAGGAAAATTGAACTCCTTATTCTTTCTCTTATTTATTTTGGGCTCATATGTCTGATAAAAAAACTACATAAAGAACTTTTCAAATTATATTAACTTTTGATGGATTGTATGTATGTGTCTGTGTGTGAAGCTTCTGAAGTTTGTTCCTGAGAAGAATGACATTGAGCTGCTGGAAGAACACAAGCATGAGCTGGACCGTATGGCCAAAGCAGACCGCTTCCTGTATGAAATGAGCAGGTACACACAAAATACTCTACATCATAGCTGAATGTGATAAATCTGGCCATGGCCTTGTTCTAAAGTGCAATGCTACATCACAGCTGAATGAATTCCCTGTTATGTGACCAAGAACAAATATAACTGAAATATACAGTACAAACAAAAATGAAAATTTAAAATTGGGTTACATTTATTTATTTATTTATTTTCAGTTCAATTTGCCAACAGTGGTAGAAATATCATGTACAGTAGTAATAAGTTATCAGTGTGAGAGTAAACAGCTTAAACACTTATATTAGTAAATCAGTCTAATTATTTTCACCTAAAATGGCTTTGTGCTGGACCATATATCCAATATACAGTACTAGGCTACTCATCTTTAGACTGACCTTGTAATGCTTATTTAAATAATAAAAAAATACTTGGTCCAAAATCAAATCAATCAGACTGACAGATGTATAGGGGCAGCATCAGCAGTAATATGGACACTGTACCAGACTGTTGTAGTGAAGGAGGAGCTGAACCAAAAAGTAAAGCTCTCAATTTAGCAGTCTGTCTACGCTGCAACCCTCACCTGTGGTCAGGAGCTGTGGGTAGTGGGCGAAAGAATAAGATCGCAAATAGAAGCAGCCAAAATGAGTTTTCTTTTTAGGGTGGCCAGGCTCAGCCTTAGAGGTAGGGTGCGGAGCTTGGATATCTGGGAGGGACTCGAAGCAGAACCACTGTTCCCTCACATTGAAAGGAGCCAGTTGAGGTGGTTTGGGCATCTTATCAGGACTCCTCAAGGGCACCTCCCTTTGGAGGTCTTCTGGGCACATTCATGTGGTAGGAGACTACCATCTACTCTACTCTAGACTACCATACTTTATGGGTAAAAAAAAAAAGTATTTCTTGAACTGAAATATTTTGTTCAGAAAATGTTTATCTTAAAATGAGTGGTTTGGAAAATTATTTCCTCAGTTAAAATATCATCTACACTTAAAGTCCACTAAGTAAGTGACTGTAGCTAGGTAACTGTATCTTCACATGCCTTCTTACGTGTATTCACTTCATGTTTTTTGTTCAGAAAATGAGTTTCCTTGAATGAGAGTGTTGGCAAAACAGGTTTACAGGAAGCTTATTGGCTCACACATTTTGGTGCAATAAAGTGAGCAAACTAATTCTGCCTGGTGTGTTTTTGTAAGAAGAAATTACATGTAGAGCCTAATATTTCCCATTAACAAAGCACTCAAGGCATTTTTTAATTGCATGGTGTATGAAGGCCACGATATGCTAACCCCTGGGCATAGGAATAAAGCTTAACCTCTCACACTTAAGACTATGTTCACACTGCAGGTCTTAATGCTCAGATCGGATTTTTTGCCTAAATCCGAAATTTTTTTTTTTTTTTTTGCACTGTTGTTCACACTGTCATTTAAATGCGACTGCCATCTATCTCGTGTGAACGGTATACGGCCCTGAGGTGACCCGCATGCGCAGAAGAGGACGTGACGTCAGACGCAGCGTACTGTGTTTGTGAAAATAAAAATGGATGTGGCTCATGATAGCATGTGCGTAGTTATGTACCAGTTAATGTGCAATTGAAATAAAGAAATAATAATAAGAAGAATATCAAGAAGGAGAGCACAAATATTGCTTATGGCCTCGCCTCCTTCAGCACAGAATTGTGACGTCTGTCGCATTTCAATGACATAAAAATCGCATGAAATGCGACCTGGCCGTTCAGACTGAAGTTACATTGCAAAACATTGGATATGTATCCAATTTAGGACCACATATGAAAGTGGCCTGGGCCTGATTTTGAAAAAATCGGATTTGTGCTGTTCACACTGTCATAAGGAAATCGGATATGGGTTACATTTGGGCAAAAAGATTGGATTTGAGCCACTTCGGCCTGCAGTGTGAATGTGGCCTAAGGTGGCATATTTGAAACATATCAAAGCTCCAAACACTGCTTGATGTTTTATGACAAAGATATTCACAAAGTAATTGACTACCATGAACCTGCACAAAGAGTTCCCTGCAAACCTCCATCTTTCATGTTATTAATTCAGGATACGACCCCAAATCCTCCTGATTAATAACACCCTGCAGTTATAGTGGCAGCTACCTTCTTATACCCTCAGATGTTACTGTACTGAGAAATTTTTATAAACCAGTATATTCTGGCTCTTTGAGGAAGTGTTACATTTTGTCTGAAATAACCAATGAAAGCCGTGACATTGGCCACTTAAGACTATATTTGCTTTGCACAGTATCTAGTTGACATAAGATGTTATTAAGGATAGGAAATTCAAATGGCAGTTTGTATTATGCGATAGGTAAATAGCTGGATATTTTGTATAAAATATTTTTTAATTGTCTAAAAATCATTTTAGCAGTTCAATATTGGTCTACTGTCAACCTTGTGAACTGTTACGTAACATCAGACACTCGACATCCGACATCCATTTCACCCTCACAGGCCGGAATAGCATGTGGAAAATTATTGCCCACCCCTGGATATGATAGTTGCTTTCAGTCCAAAATGGCAGACCTGTACAGTAGCCCCTTTGCTGGGTGCTGGTGTTCCAATGGAGTGTTCTATTAGCTGTCACTTCTTGGCAGTGTACACTCTTTGGGCAGATATAGATGTAGGCAGGAAGAGACACATCAGAGGTGTGGTCCTGCTCCTAAACTCCAGATAAATAATCTTCCATTATGTTTTCAGGTTGTCCATCCATTGCACTCTCATGAACACACTATCTCAGGAACACCTTGAGGGGTTTTCATCAAATTTGGCACAAACATCCACTGGGGCTCAAGGACGAGCTGGTTAGATTTTGCTGGTCAGAGGTCAAATGTCAAGGTCACTGTGACCTCACGCCCATCCTGTTCTTGACTTGAGAACATTTATTCAAATTTGGCACAGGACTCTGCTTGGATTTAAGGATGACAAAGTTCCCTATCAGTCTTCTGTGCTCCTCTGTATAAACAGTCAGTGAAGGCAACATGTTTCACACAGGAAAACATTCACTAGAATCATACATGTCAAAATAGTGATAACTTCCATTTTGTCAATTAATAAGGTTAATATATTTTACTAAATTCCTTCAGTCTTCGCTACCTGACAGACATGCAATGTTACTGGTTGGCAGAGACATACAATTGCAAGGCAATAATTCCATTTAGAAATATTTCGAGTCTGCTCACAGTTTTGCTGTCTATTTTGTGTCCACACCCAGAATCAACCACTATCAACAGAGACTTCAGGCTCTCTATTTCAAGAAGAAGTTTGCTGAAAAGGTCACTGAGGTGAAACCTAAAATCAAAGGTACCTTTTATCCCATTGACTTATTAGTTCACCTTTATTAAAAGGGCAAAAGTAAATGTTTGAGAGGAGGGCTAAATTTGAACCTAAAGTATGTCATCAATATGTATGAATGCATTTTTCTTTTACAGTTGCTTAAAGTTCTGATCTATATGTTCCCTGCTGAAGATATTATGAGATTAGGTTTTGCTGATTTAGGCATTGTGTGTGAACATGTTTGACATTCCCTTCTTGTCTTTGTGGCTTCAGCTCTGTGTCTGGCATCCAGAGAAGTGGTGCAGAGCATGTCACTACGTCAGCTCCTAGAGGTTGTTTTGGCTTTTGGGAACTACATGAACAAAGGACAACGAGGAAATGCCTATGGATTTAAAGTATCCAGCCTCAGCAAGATGGCTGACACCAAGTCAAGTATTGACAAGTACAGTTTCTTCTCATCAGCCTTTTTCAAAGAAAACAATTAGACTTTTGGGAGTAGGAAAGACACTGGTATAGATGATATAATGATTGATGGATGAATTTAGTTTCAGGGTCCTGGTATTGTTCATGCTCCCATGCATAGCTTATTGTGGCATTTGAATAGAGCAGAGCCATTAATAGTATTATTAGAGACACAGTGTGAACAGTACGTTTCCTATTATGACAAGTCAGAATGTCTCCTAAAGGTCTATTTGTAAGTTAATCTCTTTTAAAACCCATAATTAAATGATAAATGACTAATTGTTAAGTGTATGTGATGTGTGTTTGTAGAAACATCACTCTGCTCCATTACATGATCACTGTCCTGGAAAAGAAGTACCCTAAGGTAGAAGCGTTCAGTGAAGAGCTACAGAATGTGCCAGAAGCAGCTAAAGTCAAGTAAGAATGAACAGACATACACTGATTTATTTGTGGTAGCCCACAACAATATCAATATTGATTGTCACGTTGATTTTTTCTTTTTTTACTATGTAAAATTGGTAAAATGTTATTTCATCTTCGAGCCATGTGCAGTGCACTGATTAGCTCAGCTTCCCCTTGCTGTGTTCTCTCACACATTGACAATGGACTGTCTGTGACAGACTGTCTCCCCATGTCTGTTTTTAATACAACATTGTCAAATGTGGAGACCCAACATTTCCAATAAGTTATTAGCAAGCTAATAAGGCTAGCTAACCTAACGTTAGACTACAGCTGTATTGCTGAGATTAGGATACTCTACATAGTTGCTAGTCAGTATCAACTGCTCATGCAAGTGACTAAGGTTAATGCTAATTCTATAACCATGATACTGAATGTTTGCTCCCTCAGTCCAGAGGAATATTAAAAAAATATTTTCCAAGACTGAAAGGACTCGTGCTGAGGAGGTGCAGACGGTCTGTAATAAAGGTATTAGAAAAACAGGGATAATGTTAGGATCTTAAGTAAACACATAGGAAAACACAGCACAACATCATAAGTAAAGCAGAGGAGTTGTGCAGACCATTGTGCTATGTGCATGCCTGCTTGATCAATTCCTTTTATGGAGATTAGTGTTTAAGTGACTACCACTTATCCTAATGAGGGTTGCGGGGGAGCTGGAGCCAATCTCGGCCAGCATTGGACAAAAGGCAGGACAGGTTGCCAGTCTATCACAGGGCTGACGCTTAGAGACAGACAACACTCACTCCTAGGGGCAATTTAGAATCGCCAGTCAAGCTAAGCTGCATGTCTTTGGACTGTGGGAGGAAGTCGGAGAACCCGGAAAGAACCCATGCAAGCACAGGGAGATCATGCAGACTCCGCGCAGAAAAGCCCCGATTCAGCCCGGGCTCAAACCCGGAACCTTCTTGCTATGAGATGCCAGAACTAACCACTGTTCCATGAGTACCAGTTCTTCATTAATTGATATCTCTTTACTCCCAACAATTAATTATGGGTGGGGATTTTAATTGTTTGTTGAATCCTTATCTTCATTGTTCTTCAGCTGGACAAACTCCTTTTTCTGTTTCAGCTAAAAAATCTTTTTCAGAAGACTAAGGTATTATTAATATGTGGTGCTTTTAAACAAAAAATTCTACTACACATTAGTATTCTTGCCTTTCTCCAGGGCATCATTCATTCTCAAGAATCTGTTATTTTTTATTTGACCAGAAAATTTTGTCTAAACTTCAAGACTTCATATAAAGATATTTGAATTTCTGATCATGTGCCACTATTATTCTTAAGTGCCAAGAGACACCAATTAGTAGTAGGCCATGAACAAGGGCATAGACTTGCTCGCAACACTGGTAGCCCCACCCAGCCCCACCCGCTGCACTGAAGATGTATTTGTTCCCTGCCTACTGTGATTGTCTTGCCTGATGCTACTTCCAACATAGAAAATACTTCATTTTCATGGGGCTTCCAGTCTGTCCATAATGATTTTGGCAACACTATTGTCTAACAGTGAAGGTAGTGAATAGCCTATTTTTCCCAGGAAAATTTCACCAAAATTATAGGAAAGCACTTTTTTTTTCCAAACTAAGTGATGTAGTACAATCATCAGATGACTATTAATGTGTGAAGTGATTTTGGTGACACTACAGTATATGAGTGAAGTTACTGAATTTTTGAAGTAGGCCTCTCTCTTTTCAGTGTTGCACTTTGTAGACCGACCCTGTGCACTCGTCTCACAGCCACCGCACGCTGAGACCATTGGACACAACATATACTGCATATATGTGTGTGTGTGTGTGTGTATCTGGTGATGACTGTTGACTGTTGTGGGTGACTGTGGTTCAGTGGGTAGAGTGGTCGTCTCCCAAACACAGAATTGGAGATTTGAATGACAGTGCCTGCAGTCCACATGTCAAAGTGTCCTTGGGCAAGATACTGAACCCCCAAGTTTTGCCCCCAATGGTTAGAGCCATCGGTGTGAGTTGGCGCCCTGCAGATGGTTGCCTCAGTTCTGTACCGGAAACAAATTCCTTGTGTGTGTGTGTGTGTAACATGCTTGGCCAAATAAAGGTGATTATTATTATTATTTATTGTATTATTTCATCATTACCTCTACCCTCTAATGTATCTCTCTGTCTCTTTCAAGTATGACAGATTTGGAGAAGGACATTGGCAGTTTGAGATCTGGCCTACAGAGCACAGAGGTGGTAAGTGAGCCCATTAGATTGCTTGAAAATTTGTTTAGTATTGTCTAAGTATACTCACCAGTACACCTGTACAATTGTATGCACATCGGTGCAACATGTCTGCCTTAACATTTGTATTTATGAAGCTCAAAATGTTGCATGAAATTGTCATCAATGTATAAATTCAATTATATGTTTGTTATTGAGGTCATAGTTAAAGGTGGTGTTGCACTGGACTACATTATATTCAGAGGTGTCTCTATATTTTTGTCCTCCCCGGTTACACACGAGAGGGTGGGAACAAAATATTATGTAACATGTCCTGGGGTTCAAAGGTTCAAAGTGTTTATTGTCATAAGCACAATATGTGTTTCCCTGCACAATGACATTCTTACTTTGCCATCCACACTGAGATGACTTTTGTTGTGATTTGGTGCTATATAAATAAAAGTGAATTGAACTGAATGTCAGTTTCACCCCAAACTGAAATATTTTGAGCTTCATAAACAGAGATGATGAGGCTGAACTGTTGTACTGAAATGCATAGAATGTTATGATTTGTCCCCCTCACCGGGAGGGTGAGGGAGAACTGAGGTTGGACTCAAGATGGCTGACCCAGGTGCTAGGACAAAAAAAAGGAGGTTTAATGGAATAAAAACAAAAACACAAAGTACAACATAACAAGGTCCATACACATACAGTATACAGTCTGGGTAAGGCAGAGATGGGGGAGGAGACCAGGACGACCAAGGGAGTAGACAGGGTAACTGCAGGAACTAGGAGAGGAGGAGGACGAGGACGGACAGGTGAAAAAACAAGAGTGGCGAATGACAAAAGAAAAGCAACCGCACAGGGACTGTAGAGTACAGGGCGGGAGCTCGCCATGCCAACGCTGACGCTATGTCACCTTGTGCACATGACTGCTGTCGATATTGTGAAAAGCGCGAGTCCCAAGAGGTGGAGCTCCGCAGTGAGGTGGGGCAGGGTCCCTTAACCGACAGCGAAGGGCCGGCTTGCAGAGCGGCACAGGTCGTTGATGCTGCTGAATGGAGGGCGCAACAGGAACAGGATGCTGACCTTCTCCCAGTGCTACAGTGGGTGGAGTCCGGACAAAAGCCACAATGGAATGAGGTTGCTGGATACTCTCATGCCACTAAAGGACTGTTCGCAAAGGGGGGCTGGTTTTATGGTGATCTGTAGCAGCAGAAAGGGAACTATTTGAGCTTCAGCAGGTGGCGGTGGGGGCCCTGATGGAGGGAGTGGCCGTGGACATCATGGGGCCCTTTCCATACACAGATAAAGGGAACCGCTATGTCCTTGCCCC